>NC_133170.1:11215833-11816250 GCF_040802235.1 Manis javanica | reverse complement strand
TTCAGGAAGACAAGGAGAAAAATTAATAAGTTCATGTGTTATCCAACTTGTCTGGGTCACAAATTTTTGCTTCTTTTAGACAGACAAAGATGAGAATTTGTCAAGGATATCATGAGCAAAGAAGTCAATATTAAAATGCAAAATTAAGCCCCAGTTTCAGGAAACTGGGCAGAATTGTGTAAACATGAGTATTACCCCAGAGGTCCGTGTACTGGGATAAGATCCACCAAAGAAAGGAGATCCCATTTTCATATCCAAACATCAGGATGTTACTTTTGGACATAGATAGGTAGGTAGGTAGGTAGGTAGGTAGGTAGGTAGGTAGATGGGTAGGTAGGTAGGTGGGTAGGTAGGTAGGTAGGTAGGTAGGTAGATGGGTAGGTAGGTAGGTGGGTAGGTAGGTAGGTAGGTAGGTAGGTGGGTAGGTAGGTAGGTAGGTAGGTAGATAGATATACATGAGGAAGATGAGTATTACTTAAACTCTGATTCATAAAATTCTATGAGATGCCAGATGTAATAAATGCAATAAATTCCTAATATGAACACAAAAATAGTTCTAAAAGCCTATATGGGAATCTCATCTTCCAGAAAGACCCCAGTGATTTCTCTTTTCTTCCATAGAAAGGATGTGGCAAGATGGGGAAAAGGTGGTTTAGAAGCTCAGCAGATTTTACAAACGCCTGGAGCTCTATCAAGCCCTAGTGACACTCCGTATCAAGGACGTCTTGCGATGTCAGTGATAACAATAATCTTTATACTTCACATTGTGTGTGCAGCCACTGTTGGCAGCACAGACTCTTAGGTAAGCTTTGTGTTTCATCCAAGATGCCACTGACAGGAGGACACCCTGCCTCACCAAGAAAAAAATTCTCTCGCCATTAAATTACGACAAGCCATCAATTTAAGATGTGTCATAATCCCCTGTGTTAAAAGGTGCTCAAATGTGTCTTAAACCAATGAATTTTGGTATAACTTTTGAACAGGGATTTACAGAAAAATCAAAGAGAGAAAGCTGATGGTTGAAAAAAAAAGACAGCAAAATGAGGAGGAAATAACTTTCCTTTGGTTGAGATGAAAGGGAAGAAAAGAGAGAAGAGAATGAGGATTATGTTCTCAGAATTGATAAATTCCCGCTTCTCCTGATTTGTGCGAATTTGGGAGAGACAGGAGGGGGCCATCAGAAGATCTTGAAGAAAGAAAGCTAAAGAGGAATTTAACATTCATGGCTTGTTCCCTTACCAAGTCCACACTTAGTTTCCGTAATTGTTACCGCAGGTCTCCGCCACCAGGTTTTACCTTGTGGTTGAAAATTTAGTCTCCTGGCTTGTCTGCTACTTCTGCCAAGTCTCTCCGATGCTCACAGCCAGTTTAACACTTGGCCCGCTTCTTACTATCTGCTGATGGAATTTATGGTTACACACCCCAACCTTATTACTTGGAACAGCCCCCTGCCCACATCTAGACATTCAGCACCTGCTTGACAAGATACTTTCCCACCGTAAGACCATCTGATGCTTTGTATGTATGAGCTTCCCACATTGCTAAGATCTGCTCCAACAGCCTACTCTTAGGTCATTTTCTCTGATTCTGTTTTCAGTCTGATGTAGTCCCAGTGATAACAAGGCCCTGATTCTGTCACATAGAGATGCTTCCAAATTAACTAGGCATAGCAAAGTATTAAAGTCTTCCATTTGTTTAGCTTACATTTCCTATATATAGCAAAAAGATGAATTTGAGGAAAAGCAAAACTATCCAGGATTGGGAAGAGAACATTACAGACACTGTGACATCAGAGAAGAGAGAAACTCCATCACACAGAACCCTGAACAGGCTCAATCTGAAGCTAAGACTCCAGAAAAGCTACAAAGAGCAATTTCTAATTGAAGATCATATATAAAGCTAATCTGATGAAAAATGAATTATTAGTGAGCAAAGTACTATATTATAATTTAGAGTTTACTTTGAAAGGCCATGTATTTTCTACTATTTGCTTATAACTGTCTAGGTAGGTAGGTCAAAAATATTAGAATCACTTCTAATCACAATGAAAAAACTGGGATAAAAAAGCTAAGTAACTCACCCATTCCAAAATGGCAGTTTGTAACAGCCAGCATTAAAAAACAGCTTTTTTGATACACAGACTTATGCTTTTCCTACTCTATAATGCTGTTGGCAGGATAGGTTTTAAGATTAATGGATGAAAT
The DNA here is from genome assembly GCF_040802235.1 of Manis javanica. NCBI lineage: Eukaryota > Metazoa > Chordata > Mammalia > Pholidota > Manidae > Manis > Manis javanica. Next base: position 11,814,046 of record NC_133170.1, on the reverse strand, counting down.
TTATGCGTGGGTTAGGACTAAATTACTTTGAATTTTGTTTAGTCATTTTTCTTGTTGAATAAATAAAATACCAACAAAAATAAAAAATAAAACCACTTTCAACTCAATAGGGATATAATAGGACAATACTTGGTACAAAGTTTTTTTGGATCAAATAAAGTATCTTCAAGAGAAATACATTAAACGCAGTACTTTTAACATGCTGGCATCCGATAAATGTTGATTTGATAGAATTTTATCTTCCTGTAGATTATAAAAAATGATCATGAGTGAAATATCTAATTCAAAACATGGCCATCAAAATTATGACATATCAAAATATTGCTCTTAAAATCAGATACATAGCCTTCTGCCTTACAAATGCAAATTCAACATACTTATCAATGGGGAAAAAAGATTGACATTTAACATGAAAATGAACCATGTCATTCTTGGGTTTGAATGGAACGTTACCAGTTTTTAATTCCAAGTGAACTCACTCTCTGCATATTATCTTGCGATGCCTCCCTTAACCCAGGAAGTGTCACTCATCTTCTCTGTCTTTCAGCATCTTCCTTCAAAATAAAGGAGAGCAGGTGCACTTGGACCACACCCCAAACAGTAACCCACGTCTGCCACCAGATGTTGTTCATCCAGCCATTATTTCTTTTTATTTGTTCTTTTATATCTGTCTCTTAAAAAAAAAAACTAAACTAAAACAAAATGTAAAAGTATGGAACACAAATTATTAATTCAGGTTAAAATAATACCCATCTGACTCTTCAGTTCTCGTACCAGCCTAAAGAAGATTAAAAACACACAACAGTAAAGCCAAGGAGAGATGGACCCAAAAAACTACGGCTCCATATATCCAAGCAATGACAACAATAAAAACCCTAAATAAACAAATAAACAAAAACAGAACCTGCAGGAAGACATCAAGAGGCAGAATGTAATTACCCAATTTGGAAACTGACCAGGACACTGTGGTTAAAACCCTTCTTCCTACAAATGTTCTGAGGAATCTTTAATGACTACAAATGATCAGGACCTCATGTCCACACCTCATCTGAAAGATGATGACAACCAGCAGTTAGCCCTCCCTGCCACTTCCCAGGGACTGGAGTCAACTCTGACTCAGAGAATAAAGGGCCACCTACAGAAATCGCCAGCAACATTTGTTATCCTTGGCTGCCTTTGCAAACTGGTCTCCATGAAGCAAATTATTTAAATGTATCAAGTATTACTGCCACATTTAATAGAAATACATAGTGATCCCATTTCTCATCTCTATATAGAATTATGAAGTAATGATATGCATGTCCCCTGGGTAAAAACTGTTAACATCCTACTCTTTGGCTAATTTTGAGTAATGAGCATGTACCTATCAGTGAGGCATTAGATGCCTATTGTTTAATCTGTGTATGCTTACTATCACAAGAACTTATTTTTGTCTATTTTTTTAAGAAACTGACTCAAGTGCAGTAATTAAAATACATTACAGTAGTGCAAGTGAAATTTGGAAAACTGCCAACATTTTCAAGAACTTATAATTTTCTTTTTCAGAGGAAAAAGTAGTTTTGACATCTTTGTGCAAAACAGTCACTAACAGTTACTTACAATTTCAGGAAAATCACTGTTTTAATCATGACCTTTCAGCTGTCCTTGATTGAAAAAAATTGGCCACCTACAGAAATAATTCTGTTGGGCCCTCATATCTCTACTGATTGATGGCCTCATGTGGTTCTACATGTTCACAATTATAAATAAAACTATATAAAAGTGACAGAGCTTAGCTTCCATCTAAGTACCTAAGAATAAAACAGTTCTAATCGACAATAAAGGAGATTTTCTTTAAGTGACATCTTTATATGTACCTGATTCAAAATCAAAAGGTACATTTATCTCTGATTAAATACGTATCCTTTTGGTCACCATAAACTACAACCATTAATTTAGCATCCATTGTGTAAAAGACATCGTATTATACTCTGTTGGGGGTGATGGAATGTAGATAAAACAGTTTCTGATTTAGAGAACCTATTATCTGATAAAACATTCAACCAGCTAACATGTAGTAAGTATGGACACTATACACACACATGTAGCGATATCTGCATGCATATACGTGCAAAAAATTGGGTTTGGTCAAATGAACTGATGTTAAATGTGTACTTATATTTTAGGAACAACATATGAATATATTTAAACTTGTACAAATACATGTATGTTATGTTACATCAGAAAACCTTTCATGCTAAGATATCAGGAGTCTAAAGTGTTAGTCCAGTGAGTTTTTCAACAGAAATGAAAACAAAGATTCATCCCACTAAAGGTTTCCCACCTACTGTACAAGCAACAAAAATAGAGCTGGCGTTCAAGATTCCATTAGAAGTTTATTGAAGCTCTGTGAGGTTGGAAAGCTTTTAGGAGTTCAGCATAAATCATTCAATACATCAAAAAAAAAGGGACTTAAAAAGATTTTCCCTTTGTATTCAATTTCTATGAGTGATCTCCATTTTACAACCTTATGTTCAACTCAGAAATTGAATTAATCAATACAATTATCTTTTTAGGAACCCCTTTGTCAACTCCAGTAGTTCATAGACCAGAAATGAAGATTGAGATGCCTTAGACAGTAGATTTGATGATAAGATTCAGCTATACTGAAGGGCTAGCGTTAGAAATGGGCATGGTACAGCTCTAATACCACGTTTGAGGGGATTAGAACACTTAAGTGAGCCTCATCTCTACAACACAAAGCAATTAGCTACTAGTTGCAGTCTAAAATGAATTGTTTTATGGAAAAACAACACTAGAAAAATTTTTACATTATTAGATCATGAATGCTGATGAAAAACACATTATCATGTGAAATTCTATACTAAAACAATCATCTTCTTAAATTCACATTTCTGGCATTCCCCAATTTTTAAGATTCAGTTTACTTCCTGTTGTTGTAAATCATTAATAATGGTCAACATACAAAGTAAGAGGGAACTTTTACAATTATTCAGCTAATTGAAGTCCATTTAATACTTTCACATGAAATAATTATCTTTGCCATACATATTTACTTTGTACATATCATCATCTTTGACAAATTTAACATTAATAAGGAAAAGAGAAGAATGCAACATATCTGCCTAATTAAAATGAAAAACAGTTAATAAGAGAGGAAGTTATAAATGTAAATCAACCAAACTGCTTACCTCTCTACCTATATTCACCGATTGCCTGAATTTCCTCTAATGTAATCAAGCCAAATTTGACAAGAATATATAGAATTGATTTCAATGTTCAAAGTCTATGAGTTCTTGCTTAAAAAGAATTCGACTAACCAACAACCTCAATCAATTAGAAAATTAATACACTGATGTGAGGATTTATTAAGCACAGACGTAAAACTACCAAGAAATATCCTAGAGTGTCTATAGTTTACCTAATTGTTTACATATTTTCCATACATAAAACTGTTTGATAAGTTATTTTTTTGGTTTGGCCCAGGTTTGTACCATCTGCTTTGAAGCACATGGTACAGAAAATCAATTTGTTATTGAAACAATGTTATATATTAACTATATTCACATTGATGTGATAAAACAATAACTGTGTATTATGGACGTGTAAAAACAGAATAGCACTAATTTAGTCAAAATTCCTGTGAATTATCATTCTATTGCAATGTATTTTACCGACAAAAACTCCACAAATGACAGCATTTCTAAGTGGGGAAAGTGAGCTAGCAGAGAAGATCAAGGAAAGGTTTTGTCAAAGGTCAGTTGCATAAGGAACTGCACAGTGTATTTTACCCAATCTTTAGCCAATACTCTCTCGCTGCTTAAATGTAAACCTCTCCTTTTTATTCAAACATTAGGATACAAAGAAATAAGTAAGTTCATGGAATTTTAGTCTCTTGAAGCATACTGCTTCCTTCAGATTAGCCATTTTTGTTTCACCAAGCTTGATGAAGAAAACACGCAACTCAGAACGGTCTGTCCTACAGGAAGGCATTTCTACCCCAATAACCAACCATTTGTCATTTTGTTGTTTGGAAAGTGGAGACAGGGTTTAGTCAGTAGACAGTTTCTCTAAACTTGAGTAATGCTGTCTCAGTTCCTCATTTCCAGATTAACGTAACTATATAAACAGGTCTGCGCTTAATATTTGCTGAGGATTCTATAGACTATAGTCCATCAGAAGATGGATATCTTTCCATTCAAGAGACACACATTTGTGTATGTGTGTGTTTTAATACACGTAACTATGCAGGAGATCCTAGACAAAGGGAAATTTATGGTTTATCTTAAATAGTAAAAATAATTCCCTGTTTTTATTCTTGTGGTAAGACTGGAAAAGGCACCATAGCAGGGGGATCTAAAGCTATGCAGACAATGCTAACTGGCTACCCAATAAATGTTCCTTCCTATAACAAGGCAGTTAAGTGTATAAATAGAACACTGAGATGAAAATGGAAGCTGGGGAAGACTCCCCTTTCAAAGGGGACGGCTGACTGTTCTGGCCTTTCTACTCTTTGCTCCTTTAGTATCTCCCACTTCTTGCCTTGACACGAGCTAGCGCTAGCTGCTAGAGCCCTTCCAGGCCTCCTGTGAGCCTTACAGCCAAGGATGTGCACAGAGGGTGGAGGAAGGGAAACCTGGAAGGAATCTGGCTCCCTCAGGCCTGGAGAAGCAACTGGTGTGGCCTGCATCTGATCCCCCTACACTGCGGGAGAAAAACAAATCCCTGTCTTATTCACCCAAAATCACTCAGGCATTTTGTTACTTGGTGCATCACACCATTCCTGAGTGACAGGGACCAGAGCTTAGTGTCAGATAAAGCCCTGATCTGCCCTCTCTCCTGGGTTTTGAGGTTCTTATTCCCTCTGTGTCAACTGGTTCATGTGTCAAATGAGGTTGACCGTGATTGACCCCTTTTCCCCAAGGGTTGCTCTGATAATTAAACAACATAATCTATCTAACACACATGAACCAAGGCCTAAGGGATTAATGATTATCTTTTTATTCTTATTCTTCTCGGGCTACTCATACTACAAGAGGGCAATTCATCCATGATTGAAAGTTAGGCAAAAGTTAGCCACAGAATATGGCTGGCAATGAACAGACCTTCTACCAAAGCGACTGCCCAAACAGGGGACTCAAAAATATTGAGAGGGTTAGACAGAGGGGAGAGTGGAGAAAGAGGGGGGAAGAGAGAGCGGGGAAGGGACGGAGAGCCGAGTAATGGCTTTAACGTATGACCTTGTTTTCCCCTTGCATAATGATTTGCTATTTTTCAACTGGATCTTCAGGATGTGACATACACTTCCAAGCCCTCCTTTTCATAAAATTTAACCACATTCTCTGGTTTATCAGAATCTACTTGTGAATGTTTATAACTACTGTTTTGAAGTACAACAAACACTAATCAACTCCACGTGAGCTCACTGTAAGCCCTGGGAGGGCAGAGCCTGGGTCTTCTCTGTTTACCACTGAGTCCCCCGCATGATGACATATGAAATAATAACCTGATATGTTAACACTTCTCATTCCAGGTATAGTCTTTCTCATTTGGGTCACAAGGAACCAGAGGTTGGGGGGGGGGAATATGTCTCATTTTATATATGGAAAAATCACTGTTTATGTATAATAGTGAAAGATTATGAGTGTTTGGGGCACTTTAACGTAGGGAAAAGGGAGAATCAGCAAGAGGAAGAGACCACAGTTGTGGCGTGAGGGTCCTGCACTGCTGCTCCTGAAGGGCAAGCCCAGAGTAGAGAGGTTGGGGCCAGAGGGGAACCAGTGGGATCCCCTTTATGTTTGGGCTCCGAGCAAACAACAGACTGGCCTGCTTCCAGAGGGCGAGAAGCCCTGCAGACATCCTGTGACGGACTGAATTGGGAAGAAAGGGTAGAGCCGTGGCTGCCCAGAGGGTGCAGGTTAGAGAGGCTGTGATGTCACCTCTCCACGGTGTGGGAGTTAGCCAAGGGAGAGAGCAAGGTGGTGTGCGGGGCTCTCAGTGAGGGTTGTGATAGAGAGATGTAGATGGGAGCCACAGCATGGCCACGGAGACTGAGGTCCTGAGAGATGTCAGCAGGGATGGATACCCGTGACTGGAGATCATAACAGGACGATCTACAGCTCACCTGCTCCAGGAAGAACAGGTGAGGGCCAGAGAGCAGACATCACTTTTCACTGTTCCTCTCACCCTTGAGCAGTTAAACCTATGGATATCCATGTCCCAGAACCAAATGTCAGAGCAATTGCTTCATGACCCACAATTAAAGCACTCTGTAGTGTTTAGTCATAACAGTCAATTCTGAGTCATACACTGAACCAATTCAACTGAAAATCTCTATGCCTGAAAGGATGTCTTCTAATGAAAAAGGTGAACACTCCTGTCCTCTATAGCCAATCATATCTCTGGTAAACCAAGGGGAGAAGTTCAACTGCATGGCTTGGCATAGAGCCCATGCCAGCAGATTGTGCTGGGTGGAAATAACACTAGTCTGTCTAGGTAAGATCAGTGCCAATGGTTCCAACTAAAATTAGAAAAAAGGAGACAGTACCTTGGCTCATGCTTATGTTGGAGACAAGACTCTAACTCCTGCTAAAGCCAAATGATGGCAATTCAGTTCCTGCCTGCCAGTTGTAAATCCCTACACTACCACTGCAGTATGATCAAAAGACACTTGCAAACCAATGAAGCTCACAGAGAGGTGATTTCTTCAATTAGTCACTTAATGGGTGAGCAACTCAAGCACTAGTGACTGAAAGGGATAGATGCCTTATTATGAGACAAGAAGGTGTTTTCCAAAATGACAGGCAGAGTGTTGAAAAGAAAAAGAAAATTAGCAGAATTTTCTTATTAATTTGAGGCAGATAAAGGATATTATTCATTTATTATTTATTAATTTTAGTGTAATTTTTTCTTTAAAAAATCAAGGATAGAATGACCTCACTCCCCCACCAAACATGATAAAAAACTCACAACGCTTTTCATGCATTTCAACAAATACAATTTTGCTCTAATTTCATATGTGTCATGAGGCACCATGCCATAGTGGAAAGAAAACTGGGCCAGAAATCAGGAAATCTGGGTTCGTTTCCTGGCTGTGTTGCTTATGAACTGTATAAAATGATGCAAGTCTTAACCTCTCTGAGCCTTAGTTCCTTGTCTACAAAATCAGTGACTTATATAAACATTTTCCAGCTCTTAGAGGCTGTATTACTCTCTAAATCATTAATGATCAGATTCACTTTTAAGTTTTATATAGTCTTTATAACATATCTTGATATTAAGTCTTTCATAAATCCTATGTTTGGAAGTCAAATATGTATAACAGACAAGAACTCTGATTCTAATGGTAAAGAATTAAATACTGCTTTAAAAAAATTATATGTTCTGTCATGGAATACACACAGACATATAGAGGGATAATATAAGTATATCTTAGCAGATCCTGTAATCTTTCTGGCAAATGTCAATGCCATATAAATGTCTTGCCTGAGGGTTTCAGCCCTGGGCAAGTTCACTATGGAGTCCACAAGACCGAAAAATGACAATGAAACGTTCTTGGGGTATGAGGGTTTATACCTGGCTTTATTCTCACGGTGGTAGGTTGAGCATTAGGATCACATGTGCGTCCAGCAGTCTGCAGGTCTATAATCCACCTCTGTCTCTGCCTCCGCCCAGAGCACTGGGCAGAACTCTTTATATAGTGACTCAGTCAATAATAGCTCCTTGCCTATGGGTGTGTAACCAGTAGCCTAGCAGCAGGTGAGTTACATCAAGTAGTTTAGGGTTGGGTGAGGATCCTGGCCATAGGAACTTCCATTTTCCCCACACTGACATCCTTTAAAGTACTCTTCAAAGGGAAGACTGTCCTGCCATGGGGCAGAAGTAATTTCTCCAATGCCCCAGAGTAACTCAGGAAGCCGAAACTCAGAAGTTCAGGTGCTGGATAGATGACACCTTCAGAATAATCACCCAAGGCTTCTGCCAGAGTTAAACTGCTTTTCATTCTACATAGGCAAGATAACTGTGCTATTGCTTCTAATTCCACTCTCAGGATCCTTAAGCAAGCAAGACAAATTTTATTCAAATCATCCTAATGCTCAAAATACTAGTTCATGTCTCAGTAGAGCACCAGAACTTGGACCCATCAAAGGGTCCAAGGCTCCTTTGTACCCAGCCTCCTCCAGTGAGTGGTACCCAGCCTGGGAAGCAGACCTTGTCTTTCTGGTCGGTGCTGGACTATCAAAGAACCATCTATTCTGAAGATAATTCCTTATGTGGTCAATAGAATTAAGCATTTCCCTGACCATCAGCGCTTGGAGTTCTGGTTTTATTTCTGGCACCAACTCTTGGGATTCTGTGCAAGTCCTATAATCTCTCTGCTAAATTTTCTTGCTAATGATGCTTCTTGAGTACACATGCCATAAGAGTTATGTGTCTCCAAGTCTGGTCAAAATACTTCAACTCCATATTGTGAACTAATGTGGGAAAAAAACCTGAATGTTATCCTTTTCTAAGTTACAAACCCCTGTGAAAAATCTTATAGAACCGATTGATTTGCATCCTTTCCTCAGGAAAATAAAATGCACTTGAATAACCTTATACACAAAAATTTCATGTAAATTTAGGGGTTTCTCTGAAGCAAGGAGGAGGCTCATAAACTCAAGTGCACATCCTAGTCCAGAGTTCCAGTCCTCTCTGTACTTATTACCTATATGATTATGAAACATGATGTGAGTGTCCTCATCTATAAAAGCAGGTAATGAAGTCAATCTCTCTGCCTACAGAATATTTTGAATTTTCAAATATGAATTATATGTGAAAACAAGCTGCTGGTACGTAGAACTCTGTTCTCTGCAACTCTAAGTCGCTCTTGTTCTTTCTCCCAAGTCCTTTAATGCTTGTCACAAAACATAAATGAGTACCACCCCCACCCACTGGCACCATCAAACCTGTGGAGGTGTGAGTCACCAGACCCTGTTTCTAACTTAAGAATCTGGACTCTCAGTCTGACTGCCTGGCTTCACTGTGTGCTGAGCACATACTTCCTTTCCAGTTATTGCCTGATTAGTGAAATCTTTACAAACATCCATTAAACGGAAAATATACTCGACCTGTCTTCCCTCTCTGGAAACATGTCTATAATCTGGAGTTTTACACCTACAGAGTACACTTGGTCTTTCACTGACATTCTATCTTGATCTTCACTTGAGTGCGTCTTCAAATTACTGTTGTTGGGTTCCATACTCGACATTTCTGCTCTCCTCCATTGGTGTGAATAATTAGAAACCGTATTGCTAAGATCATTACTCCTATTCTATTGGCAACAGACTAGCAAATGCAAAGATACACTAACTACCCTCAAGACTTGCTTAGTGTGTGACAGAGCCAGTTAACAGTAAGACCCAATTCACAATGCTACATGCCTATCACTCTATTATAATCTTTCCTTTCTTCCTAGAGGCTAGTGGTATTACCCTTTTATACAGCAAACTCTTTTCTTTATGATAACAAAAGATGGATAATACATACCTACATCTTATTTAAGGCATATATTTTAATATTTTTTGACTTAATATTTCATTTTGAAATGATTTCAGACTTACAAAAAGTTGCAAACATAGTACAGAGTTCCTGGCTTCCTCCTATATTAACGCCTTACAAAACTACAATACAATGATGAAAATCAAGACATTAACAAGACACAATACAATGGGCTGATCTACTGACCTTATTTGAACTCCCACAATTGTCCCAATACCATCTCTTCTTGGACCATGGGCCAATATTTAGTTGTCATGTCTTTTTTATTTAGGACAGTTCCTCAGTCTTACATTTTCTTTTTTCATGACCTTGACACTTTTAAGAGTACTGCCCAGTTACTTTGTAGTATGTCCCTCAATTTGAGCTGTCTGATAGTTACTCAAGATAAAGTTCATATTATGCATTTTTGGTAAGAATATGACAGAAACAGTTTTGAATGCCTTTCCCAGTGAATCCTAGGAGTGGCACAGGATGCCGTTATTCTTTATATTTTTCTCATTTAGCAGTATAACCTAAAAATTACTCTGCATCCATTCATTCTTTTTTACAATTGCATGGTACCTCACGATGTGGAGATGCTGTGGTTTATTAGTCTATTCAACGTGCTCTCCTGTGCATGAGCATTTAAATAGGTTTTAATATTTTACTCATAAATAATGCCATAATGAATGACCTTGAACATGTGACTTTCATATCATTGAAGGTGTATGTTTAGGATAAATTCCCAGATACGGGATTGTTTGGTTAAATGGTGTGTATCTGTAAATTTGTGAATATTGCCTAATTCCTGTCCAAGGGGCTTGCTCCAATTTTCATTTCCAACAGCAACACATGAAAATAAAGCCTGTGTTTTCAGATCTTCCCCCAAATCATTTTAGCAGAGATGCTGAGCAACATTCTAGTGGTTGACTTATGTTAATATCTTCTCTCTGACTATAGATACCATCTAACCATGGTGCTAAAAACCAAAGCAAAGGCTTACATGAATGTGAAGGAAGATGAGCAGAATGAACAAGTTGCTGGAAAAAATCCCTCTTGGAAAAAAGTTATGATCACAACAGCTCAGGATGAAAATACACAATTTAGCATCTTCCCTTTGAAAGCTCAACAATCCAAGAATTTACAATAATTGTTCCCATGTCCAAGGTTAAGACCTACTCTTTATGTCCCCAATGGCTATGCCAGTATTACAGTAAATGGCACTCCAGTTTTCTGCTTAAATGTTTGTCTTGCATTAGAATTTTTAGTCTTGAAGTGGGGACCATATATAGATTAACATATTTATTACAACTCTTAGCACAATGTTCAACGTACATAATCTTGATAAAACTTTGTTTGAAACTCATTAAAATAAAAATGAGCATCTCCTGAATGCTTACTCTGTGCCAGACACCATCCTAAATGTTTCACATACATTGTTTCATTCCATCCGCCTAACAATTAGGAGCTTAGTTTTATTATTATCTCCATTTTATAGATGAGAAAACAAAGACTTGTAGAAGACACGTAACTTGCCTAACATGATATATCATGAAAAAAAAAAAAAGAGTTGGATTTGAGTAAGATTTGAACTGAGATCTAATTTCAAAGCACACACCACTTCCCTCTTCCCCGGCCAGCAGCTGGAAATACAAGTCTGATGCCCCTTAAATCACACTTATGGACCAAAGTTCTTACTCTGCTTACCATAAGGCCAGAGCTAATTCTATATGAAGGGTTTCAGGCCAGTGTGTCACTGTGAAGAAGGAAAGGAAAGGTGGTAGTTTTAATAGTTTCCAAATGGAGTCTTTAAAAAATTACTGACATTTTTACCTTTTGGTACACAAAGCTTTGACTCCTCTGATATGTGTACACATTTATTATACCCTTGTGACTATGGTTTATGTACAAGCATCTTATTAAAAAGAGTCTTTGAAAGACTGAAATGTGATTTCCTTTCTGACAGCAAAGGAAAATACAAAGATGTTCTTTGCCCTCCTGTTCTAATCTGTGTTTGGAAGTCAAGCCTGCAGTTCCCAGTATTCTGTCACCAGCTTGTTACATTTCCATAAATCTGTCCAAGAATACAATACTGTTCACCCAAAAACAAATGTAATATAAACTGTAAAACACATGTACATGATACCTGGATCCAATTTGCCCTCATTTTGTACATAAGTGAAAATAAAGCGATGCTTTAACTCTTGGAAATGACAATATCACATTGTTTAGATAAGCGCCACCAAATCACTATTGAAATTCTGATAGCATTTGCCTTACTGGTAAAAGAAAATTACCTGTAATGCATAGTTTAAATAATTACTTTTAAACAAAAGCTTCTTTTCTGCATTGCTTATTTATCTTTTGAGACCAGCTCAGCAGGGCTATGTTTTTTATTAAAATTGCCTTCAGACTGCTAATGGCAGGGCGTCTGTTAGCACAGGAAAAGTGATGGCAGTTCGACTCCTATCCCTAATATTGGGAGTTAGTCCAGACACTTAAGAGCCAGAACTCTGCTGTGCATTTGACTATGTTATCAACACTTTACTTGCTAATGATACTAGTGACAGCATTTCAATATGACGGGTCAGACTTAAATAGGAAAGCTTGTAATTGTGCTTACAGAACCTAAGAAAGTCCCTCCCACCTTCCTACCCCCACAAAAAAAAAAATCCCTTTTATCCACAGATCAGCTGGTGTTAAGCTTCATGACTGGGAATTATTTGGTAAGCTTCTGCTCAATATTTTTTTCCTTCTTCACTTCCCACCTTGAATGGAGAGCCTCCATCAGCACCTGATATCTAACCCGTTGGGAAATGACAACTGAAAGAGCCTTCCTGTGGTGCCACCGTGTGCCAACTACCCAGCAGAAGGTCACACTGATGACTTCCCTGTGGCTTTTATTTTCCCCACGGAAATCCACAGCCAGGGCTGACTGCTTGCCAAATTCGCCGAGTTCCACAAACCAGCAGCGCTAAGAACTCCCCCGACCCATCCTTCTTGATGGGAAGCAGGAAGCCACTGTGCTGAACACCTGTGTCAGATACCACTCCTGGGGACACCCCAGGCAAGCGCCCATTCAGCATTTGGGGATAGGGCGCCTCTCTTCTAACTGGCACTTCTGTCCAAACACTTCTCAGTGGTCACATGATAAGTTACATTTGTCAGATCTCTGTAACATCACCGTGTCTAACTACTGCAAAAGAGGGTGATGCGAACCATTCATGAGTTGGATATTTTACTTTCAGTGTCTGAAGGGAGTCAGACTAACACATGTATTTCCTGTTACTGTAAAAGCAAGAACAACCTTCTCCATCACTTCCTTTTATAGCTACTCCTACCACCTTGAGGAAGAGGAGCCTTAGCTTGAGAGGTGGAAGGGATCATTCCATAGATGGACAAGATTTAAAATCAATCAGTTTTTTTTCTATAACCACTGAGATAATATGGCAAGCTGAACCAGTAAAAGCACTAGGCAAGAATGAGATGGAGAAAAACATCAAGCAATATAATTAAGAGTGTCTGCCACAGGTTAAGACTCAGCAACAATATACGAATGAATGAATGAATGAATGAACAAGCACCTCAACAATTTTCAATACTTCAGAAAATTTCCATAATCTGAAATGATTATAATCTAGTGAGCCAATAAAGCCTGTACTTCATGTTTACTATTTGTAAACCACTCAGGTAGGACTTGTGTAGCGATTAAAAATAAGTAAGTGAATAAAGAAACCAAAAATCTACTGTAGGACCACACAGTTTGTCAGGTAGCGTAACTACAAACTCAAGCCCTGGAGATTTTTGTACCTCTGACTATGCCATTTGGTCTTCCTCAAAATTCCATATGGCCTCCAGACACTTGGTGTTTCAAGGTATTCTCTCAGCCTAGATTGCCCTTTGTTCCTCTGAGGAAGTAACTTTAACTATCAAGTTTAAAAGTCATAGAGCTGCCTCCGCAACTCCCCTGCCAGGTTCCAGAATCACTGCATGGGACACTTCTTTGGTGTATCAACACTGGTACATCAAATACAAAGATTCTCAGAACAATTCATGCCTCCCACCAATAAAAAAAAAAATAAGTAAATAAATTAAAACAAACAACCGCTCACTCTGATTTCCCACATCCGTGAACTACATGGCTTTTATTTAAGTTACTCAAAGTGGAGAGTCTTCCCTTATTGCACTAGGAAGTCATGTCCTGTGGATTCTGTCTTTGAATTTCTGCTTGCATCTGTCCCCAGGTGTTATTACCATCTGGGTCCTGACTTCCTGGATATCTTGTTTGATGATGGTATGTGAGTCTCCTATTTTCTCTTCGCAGCCTACCCTTCTCAGTCAACCTCAAAATGTCACATTAATTAATCCAAGACATAGACATAATCACCGCCCATGTTCCCTAAACAAACAAAATTTTTCAGTGGGTCCTCAAGTCCTGTTGAATTAAGTCAAATCATTAGCATGAGATTCAACGTCCTCATTCAGAGATGCAAAGTCTCTTTATATCATGAAGAGCCCAACGTATCTCCACAGTCACTTTCTCCTTTTGTATATCATGTGCTGCATCCAAGCTTACCCAAGCCCACAGAGACAATTAAGACACCAGGACCTTACACACAGACCAGGCAAACCAAGCACATATACCCGTGTCCAGAGCATCGCCGCTAGGAAAATCATACACATTCCGTAAGACCCAGCACAGATACGTTCTTGCCTATGAAACTTTCTTTCCTATGAACCCTCATAGAAGGCCACATCTTAATTCTTTTGTAGCCTTTATGACATTAAATCTCACATTATAATATTAGGTTTAGATCTTCAAACTAAATTCATTTAGCACATGCTACAAGCAAGGTACTTTGAAAGAGGTGTTGGAAATCTGTTAGAGGACAAGATAGATTCATTCCTAGCAAAAAGCCAAAAGAACAGTCACTCAAAAAAAGAAAAAAGTGGGGTAAGGAGTGGAGAGTCATTCACTCAGTTGAATGAACTCAAGGGCCAAATAAGATAATAACGAAAGATCACCCTTTGAATTTAGTGTGAGAGAAGTAACTGATGACCCTGGCAAGACTTGGCATGATAGAGTCGAAGAGGAACGCAGAGTAAGAGGGAAGAAAGGAAATGGAGATACTGAGTTAAAATTTTAGGGAAATGTTTATATGAAGGGAGTGTCAACGGGAAGAAGAAACATTTGTTGCATGAATATTCTGCTAGCCAAATAACAGAAATCTAAGTTTTAATAGTGTATTGATTTAAAAGTTTGAAAAGTTTTTGTAAACTGTTATTTGGCAACTAGAAACTTCTGCCACAAGACTGCTAGTAGGAGGGACCCCTGTCTCCTAAATGTTTTAAATAGTCACTTTGATTCTTTTGCATGGTAGGAGTCATAATTTTTGGAACAACCCTTCCTTCCATGTATCAATAACATCTTCTCTAATCTGATCATTTTTCTGAAAAAAAATATGGACATTTTCCTCTGCACATATGCACTTCTAATGTAGGTGACTCTTTATTCAACCAGTTTTTCCTTAGTATCTAATATGTGCATGCTGGCTTATTAGCCAATGTGAATAAATCACAGAGATAACAGTAACAGTACACTTCTTATAGGAGCAGCAGTTTCAGTTATTTGACGGACAAACACAGACTGAAGACACCAAATCATCCAGCTGGTAAGTTTCAGAGTTGGTTCCAGAATTCATGCCCTCTAATTCCTACTAAGTTGTTGGTTGTTTTTAAATACTCCGTATTTGTTCCTAATAGTCTAATGGGTCATTCAATAATTATAATAAAGCCACAACATAATTTTCAAACATCTGCCCTTACAAGTAGACGATAAAATTCATGACTCATTTGTGAACTTATATAAGGCTACGTAGTTTCAGTTGAAATTATAAATGACAAACAAATGCAATATTCAGCTACACAAATCAACTAATTAGGTGTGTGTCATGTTTAAATATTATAGAGCATTCTGTTCCTATTATGAAACATTAAGTTACTATACAAAGTCAAAGAATGATTCAAATTCAAAAGAATTATGCAAATTAAGGACATGGAAAAGAAAAATGACAGCTAAACTATTTAACATTAGCTCCTTGAATGCAATCATCAGTCAATATCCTGATTATTAATGTTGCCCTGATCATTGTAATTTAAGCCTACATTCATTCATAAATTATAATCTATGTATAAAGAGAAATTTTTTAAATGCTTTACACAACCTAGAAGTCCAAGTTATCCTTAAAATATGTGAGTCATATCATGCCCCTTATTACTAAAATCCCTTTAAGATTTCCACGTCGCTCAGAATAATAGTAAAGGTCCTGCATTGTCTACCAGGCTCTATACGATGGATATCACATTATCCTCCCCATTTGCATTTCTTACTTGTCTACTCTTTAATGTCTTCCCACCACATTACTCTTCTTGTCACTCCTTCAACATCATAAGCACACACCCTATACTTGATCTTTCCACTGAGTATACCTGTCTTCACACATATATCTAAATGGTTCTCTGTCACTTTATTCTGGTCTGTGCTCCATTCTGTCCTTATCAGAAAGGCCTTCCCTAGATATGGTATCTGAATAAGTCTCCCATCATTCTCTGTTGACTCTGCTTTAATACTTCTTAGCATCTATTTCCATTAACATACATATTAAAATCCTCGCTTTATGTTTTCCTCCACTGGAATGGTAGCTCCAGGAAAGTAGGAATTTCCATTGTATGAATGAATGAATGACCATTTCGTTTCATCCAGCTAAACAGGAAAATTCTCCAGAAAAACAATAGTAGAAAAAAAAAAAAACACTTAACGTTCTTGGTTTCTTCAAATAGCAGTACAATCCAAAGTGAAGTATTATTACCAATTGTATTCTTTAGCAAATTATAAATTGGTAAAGACGGCAATAAGGATGGCATTTTTTTATGTGTTTGCACAATGTTGTTTCCCATAACCTGGAAAGCAGCATAACGCAGTAGGCCTACCTCACATCAAGGATCACTGATTTACCTCTGTTACTTGTTCTTGTGACAGTGGGTGGCGATTTAGGTTTGTAAAACAAGTGGATTAAATTGAGGTTCTTTCTGTCTCTCAAGACTATAGGGATCTATGAGATGTTTATTTCCTTTCTTGATTTTGCTTCCAAACAACTGCATTCAATTTAAGGTCAATATTTACATAACAGCTGGATGCCAAGAAAACCCACCACTTTTGGATTCAATTTATTTCTTTTTAATGTTTAATTCAATGACATTTGTAAATGAAAACTTTTTATGAGAGTAGCGCAAAAGAGTGGTTCGCAACGCTGCAAGAATCAGTGCAGATTACTTCAAACCCAACTGCTTGGGCATCTCATTCTGAATACAGCTTTTTGGAGGACTCTTGCCTCATTTAGATTAAAGACTTGAGCATGTGCACTGCATCAAGATACACTTGAAATTATCTTTCCTTGAAGCTGGAAGGTAGGGTTCTTTTAAAATATGTAACAGTAGGTAGTAATCTGTCAGGTTCCATATGCTAATACTAGGAAACAACTAAATCCCTGAAGCATCCCAGGCAGAAGATTTTTAAGCTTAGCTCCTTTCTGAATAAACTAATTCACTTGAAGAGATTTGATCAGACTGACAGGCAAAGGCATTTATCTCTCTGTGTGTTGAAAACTGAAACACCCACTGGCAGTTGCTCTGTGGAGACCTGGATGGAGCAGAGTGACTCAGATTCCAGGAGGGTTGTGGGAGTGGTGACACTGGAGGGGTCGCAGAGAGAGAGAGGTCCCCCAAGCTTCCATAAATAACTAAGCAATAGTAGTGAGAGCTGTAATCACTGTGTAAGACAACTGGGAGACTTCTTTGAAGCAAGGGATGAATGCAAAGCCATCAGTCACTCATGGTGACCCTCAGGGCAATGCGGACTGCAAAGGCCATCGTGGCACCAGGTTACGGAGGAATATGACTGACACTAGACCTTACACAGGGCTGACAAATGCTCATAGTAGAGCCTTTGACTGTTGAGATCTTTCTATTCACATAGAAATTGTCTGTTTTAATTAACCTTCATTTTATACATGGTAGTCAACATTCAGTAGTTAAAATTAGTGTTAGTGAACAGATTGACTCTGAAAAGTGTCAAGAGTTTTTAGAGGTGGACCTGAGCCCAGAGAATTATAAAGAAGACAAGAAACTTGACTTTCATGACCCAAACGTTAACCCACTACGATTACATAATTAGTAACTCTATATATGTCTTAAGGTTTTCATTCTGGAAAAGTGATCAAGGAATCTTCATTTCAAAACAGTTTATATAATGCACAGAATAACAGAAATCAGGGTATTTATATATCTTAAGAAATATTATTCAATTCCTGAACATTTTTTTAGGTTATTATTTTTATCTTCAGATCCCATAAAGAGGGATACACGAATGCTGGACTTTATAAAAGATGTTAGGAATGGTTTGGAAAACTGAAAACATACCAAGCTTGAGAACATTAGAATTGATGGCAAAGGAATGTTCAACAAATGATAATGTAAACGTCCTGACCTGCTGAGTCTCCCAGTCCAATTTCTCCCACTCCTGGTGTCCTTGATATTATCTACTTCTTGTAATGCTAAAAAAAAAAAAGGAAGGGGGGGAGGAAGAAAAGTAGTGAGAAATCAAACTTATTTCAAAATACTCAGGGGGGGATCATAAAGAGAACTGAGATTTCTGCCACAAAACTTTTGAAGAAATCCTAAGTAATTTCACTGTAATAATTTTTTTCCAGAATAGATTAATAGCCACACAATGTCAGATTCACAAGACTGTGCCAGTTAATGGTTGATGGACGAATAATGGATGAACAATCAAAAAAATAAACTTTTTTAGATGACAGTCAAGATGTAATGACAGTCGAAATGTAAAAAGGTGAACCGGTTATTTTGGAGATCTATCAATTAAATCACTTTAAAAAATCTTCATATTATTGATCAGTCATGTAAGCCCATGTGTCACCCGGGCCTAGTGATACCTAAGAGAAACAATTTTAACCGTCTTTATAGTCCAAGATGGTTAACTTAAAAAATACTTGCAATGTAATATTGCATCTAGTACAGTACTTTATGGAAAACATGCTAATGGGCACTTAAACTTATTAAATACAGACTAATACTTAATAAAGCACAGTGCTATGTTGTATTAAGATATAAAAGGTTTACAAACTCACTGGATAATTTCCAGTTTAAAAACAACAACAAAAACAGCAAAGTAAAAACAGAAACACCCTATTTACACTCAGCCACTTTATAGAGTCAGACTCCAATGTTATCAGGCCCAGGGTTTAATTACTGGTCCCATGACAAAGAACTACATTCATGGAAATTTATATACTTCTTAAATACTTATTTTCCTGACCTAAAAATTTGTTCCATATGCTTGTCATGAATTCAAAAAATTTTAATTCTATTTATATAACTATTTTATCATGATTTTATTATTTATGGTTATAGAATGATTTTTTTATAAGGGAAAGTTCACGACCTATTCTCAACTTTTTAGCTTTGACCCCCCCAGAATGATTGAGTTCTATGGTTTCAAAATGTATAAACTAATGATTCTGTGATCTTGCAACATGATTATTAAAATTGTACAAATATAAATTATATACATTTCTGCCAGATGATGACAGAGTTACCTATGGTCAGTATTTTAAATATGAGTTCAAAATATACTTTTTGGATAACAGAATTCCACTTTGGGATACTGATCTGACCTATACTAGAACCAGAGATTTAGAGGTGATCTAGAACCAGGCTACTTGTATAATTTTAGATTATTTGTTTACATAAGTCTTCTCATTTTAAAGCCTTAATAATTTGGGGGGATTTCTGAAGTACCTAAACTCTTTTAAAGTATATAAAACAATAAAAGGAATTACATATTAAGACCAAGTGAGACTTATCCTACGCACGCAGAGTTGATTTAACATCTAAATATCAAGCAACGTAAGGTACAGACTAATGACAAAAAAATGCAATCATCTCAATTGATGGTGAAAAACATTTGACAAAAACCCAACACCTTTTCATGATAAAAACACTCAACAAACTAGCAAAAGAAGGGAACTTCCTCAACCTAAAAAGAGCATCTACCAAAAACCCACATACTTGATGGTGAAAGACTGTTTTGCCCCTAAGACCAGGAATAAGAGTCGGCTGTCTACTCATACCGATTCTATCAACATTGTACTGGAGGTTATTACAAAAAGAAATTAAACACATCCAGAGCCAAAAATATCCCTATTTGTAGATAACATTTTTGTTTAGAAAAATCTTATGGAATTCACTAAAAAGCTATTGGAACTATGAACAAGTTTAGTAGGGTTGCAGGATACTTGGTCAATAACAAAAATCCATTCAATTTCTATATACTAGCAATGAACATTCCAGAAATAAAATTAAGAAAACAATTCCATTTACAATACCATGGCAAAGAATACTTTATTTCAGCATAAATTTCAGTATAAATTTAATAACAGATGTGGAAGACTTGTACATGAAACACTAAAACACTTTTGAAATAAATGAAAATATGTCTGTGAAGATAGGAACACATCCCACATTCATGGGTCAGAAAACTCAATATTCTTTAAATGACAATACTCCCCAAATTGAACTATAGATGTAACATGAATCCCTATCAAAATTTCAGCTGGTGTTTTTGGTAGAAATTGATTAGCCAATCCTAAAATTTATTTGAAAATGCAAGGAATTAAGTATAGTTAAAACGACCCTGAGAAAGAAGAAACAGCCTTTCCAGCTTCAAAACTTGAGATAATATGGTAATCAAGACAGTATGGCACTGGCATAAGGATATAAATATAGGTCAGTAGCATAGAATTAAGAATACAGAAATAAACCCAGACAGTTATGGTCAAGTGATTTTGACACACATGCTAGTAAGAGAATTCAGTGGGGAAAAGAACAGTTGTGGTATGTCAAAAAAGGGAAATAAATAATAAATCTGTTCTTTGTCCCTGGTTCCTGGCACAGAGTTTTAAAAACCCTGGGAATTCTCTGAGTGGTAAGTGTTCCTCTATCATGCTGAGGTGACTTATGATAGAGCCACTAGGTAGCTTCAGTATGACAGAGTTTGTCAGAAAAAGCAACCGTGTGACTTGAGGGCTGAAAATTTCAGACTCCATCCCTACCCGCACCTACCCAACCTGCGGGGAGAGGAGAGGGACTGGAGATTGAGTTTAATGGCAGGGCCAATGATTTAATCAGTCATGCCTATGTAATTAAACTTCAATAAAATGTCTAAATAAGACTCAGAGAGATTCCTGGTTGGTGAAACATACTGATCTACCCAAAGGGTGGCACACTCTAATTCCACAAAAACAGACTTGTCTTATGTACCTCTTTATCTCCATTCATTTGAACCCTTTATCATAAAAGGGTAATCATAGAATAGTATTTTCTGAGTTCTGTGAGTCATTCTAGTGAATTACTGAACTCGAAGGAATGTCATGGAAACCCCAAATTTGTAGTCAGTTCATACAGGCAGCAATGCCCATTGCCCAGGGACCCCATGTGCAGCTGCCTTCTGAAGTAAGGGCAGTCTTGTTGGGGACCTTACCCTTTGACTTGTGGGATTGGGTGCCAATCCCAGATAGTGTCAGATTGAAGTGAGTGGATACCCAGTTGATGTCAGAGAATTACTACTGGAGCACAATGGTCATTTCAACAAATGGTTCTGGGACAGCTGGATATCCCCATGCAAAAGAATGTAATTGGAACATAACTTCAATACTATACAAAAAATTTACTCAAAATGGATCATAGAACTAAATACAAGAGCTAAAACTATAAAACTTTTATGAAAAGTAGAAATATTCATAAACTTGAGTTTGGCTGTTATTGCTCAGATACGATACCAACAGATAAGACAAGTAACACAAGAAAGAAAATAGGTGGATAGGACTACATCAAAATACAGAACCTTTGGGCTTCAAAATGCACCACCAATAAAGTGAAATGACAACATGCAGAATGGGAGAAAATATTTTCAGATCACATGTCTGTTAAGGGACTTGTGTCCAGAATATATCAAGAACTCCTACAACTCAATAATAAAAAGTCAAACAATGCCATCAAAAAATGGGCAAAAAATCTGAATAGACATTTCACCAGAGAAGATATATGAATGGCCAATTCACACATGCAAGACACCCAGTATAAATTATAATTGTATTAGAGAAATGCAAAACTAAAACCACAATGACATACCACTTCACGTCCATTAGGATTGTTATTAAAAAATATAGATAATAACAAGTACTGGTGAGGATAGGAAGAAATTGGAGGCCTTGTACATCACTGGCAGGAATGTGAAATTCTGCAGGTGCTTTGGACAACAGTTTGGCCATTTCAGGGTTATATAGAGAGTTACCGCATGACCCAGCAATTCTATCCTTATGAACATACACAGAAGAAATGAAACATGCCCACGCAAAAACCTGTACCTGAATGTTCCCAGCAGCATTATTTATAATGGCTACAATGAGGTAACAACTTGTCTACAAACTGAAGAAATAAACAAAATGAGGTGTTTTCACACAGTAGAATATTATTTAGCCATAAAAAGGAATAAAGTGCATATTATGACATGGATGAACCTTGAAAACATTGTACCAAATGAAAGCAGCCAGTAACAAAAGACCATATATTGCATGCTTCCATTTATGAGAAATGTCCAGAATAAGTAAAGCTGTGGAGACACAGAGCTGATGAGTGACTGACTAGAGTTACGGAGGAAGGAGGCATGGGGAGTAATAGGGAGTGACTGCCACTGAGCACAGCCTTTCTTGTTATTACATGAAAATGTTCTAAAGTTAGGTTGTGGGGATACTGAACAACACTGAATTTTCTAAAAAAACATTGTACATTTTAACTGAATGGATTGTAAAGTATGTAAATTATAACTCAATAAAGCATACATTTTAAATGACATAGTGTAAAACAAAAACACATGAACATAATCATTCCTATTTTTAAAAGGAAAAGTACCCATATCTGTCTTGAATTATCTAACCATGTTAAGACAATACAAAGGAAATTCTACATTTTGACAGATTATTCCTTGACAAATAATATTAATGGCATGCCAAGATTAAATAACAATAATAAAATAATAGGAAGATGGTTTACTATTAAACTAATCTTCAGAGATTAGTCTCTCAACAGATCTCAAGTCACTCTTAAGTATAACTGTACCTTTATCAGAGCTGGTAGTGCAGAAAAAATGTTTTAATCTAAAGTATGGTGATAGTTCAGAGAATACAAGTTGGTAAAATTTGAAAATCATATACTTTAGTGATTTTAGAATTTTCTATTTAAGAATGACTGTTATGACAAAAAATTGTAGTTGCCAAAAAAATTTCATTAAGTACGTGAGGAAATATAAACTTTGAAAACATTAAATATCAGTAACATAAAATTGAAGCTTTCCAATCCTATCTAACTTTTAATTTTAATGTGAATTCATTTAAAGACATAGAAGCTACATTGTCCCATGAAAGTATCTCAAATTTACCCAATTTCATAACATTAAGAGATTCAATTTCAAGAAAATTAAGCAGCCTGATCAATTCCAGTTATAAAAGCTATAGTGTCTAACATCTTTATTTAATGTGTTTGATCATTCCAGTATATTCTTCTGTTATTGAAATTTAAATGAGGTCCCCTTCCTTTCTCTGAAGTGTACACGTACATTGCTTTCAATTAAGTTGGGGATTTGCTGACTAGCAACCATCTATTTATTCATTTACCCAACAAAAAGTTACTGAGCACTTATCATAAGCTACTGTATATGTAATAAGGTAGAAAGGAGACATAAAAAGACTGTGTGTTTGGGATTACCTAGAATTCAGTTTGAGTTCAGGCCTTGACTTATCTTTGAAGACTAATCAGGCATTGATTCTGCACTTTAGGAGTTAATAGCATAGTAAAATTTATAATGTGTGCAAACAAATTAAAGTGGAAACTGATAAAACAGATATTTTCAAGGATAAAATAAGAAGTGAGGTGATCCATACCAATATACCAACAGAACGTCATCCTTATCACCGAACAGGAAACAGCATGTATACGGTTGATTATCAAGTTAACTTAATAATTATCAAGTAAAAAGTAGATCAATAACTTACCTTGTCCCCAGGAAATCATGTGTAATTGCAAATAAAGTTTAACATTATGGAAGAGGTGTTTAGTTGTTGGTATTGTTCTTTAAGATAATGAATGAAAATGCCGTATTTCTTCTATCAAGAATTTGTTAAACCTAGCTACCCCAGCTCCAGCATTCATGGGGGCCCCTGGAAAGTTACTGTCTTGCTTCCTCCATTTCCTTAGCTTATAATAACATATGCCTTACAGGTTGATAAACAGAATTAAATGAATTAATGCACATCAAGTCCAAGTGTGCTTAGTCCACTGAGTAACACTGCAGGTGTCCAATGTTCGATCCCCTTATTGCTCTAATTACCATCTTTTGTGCCAGAGCAAGAACATGAGAAAATATTTTAATTAGATTTTAATTACCATCCAATGGGAAGATATTCTTGTATGCATATTGGGAAAACTAGGGTTTATTCTTATTATCGCTCATCTTGGCCAGCAGGTTAACACCTATGCTGCCCAGGACTATGTCAGGTACTGTTTTGTACCAGCAGAGAATGAAGAGGCAATTGTCCCAAAGGAAAGCGAGCGTAGGTGTGTATGGCAGGGGTGGGGGGTACTCTTTCCAGAAGTAAGGGTGTGGAGAGGCATGCTCAAGGGCAAAACAGCAGTGGACTACCTACACTGACTATGTGAATAGCGATAGCAAGTAAGATTTTCTAATTTAACTGAACCCAGATACTAAACAAATGTGTGATTTAGAACTCTTTAATTAAACAGTCCTTATGATATGACTGGAGAGATTCTTCTCTCCCTCACCTTCCACATCTAATTGGCCATTGAATGATGCTCATGCCATCTCTTAAATACGTACAAAATTGTCCCTTCCTCTCCACTTCCGCAGGGACTGCCGTTCTCTTACCTTTACTATTACAGCCTCCTTAGCTGTTCTTCTTGCACCCGTCTCACACCCCACATGGGAGACAACCTGAGCATGTTCCGTCATTCTCCTCTGCCACTCCGCCCTCAGGGCTCAAACTAATTATTACGGTGTTTCAGTGAAGTCTTTCTTAACTCTCCAAGGGATATTGAAAAAATTCTCATTTCACAGGACCTACACCTGGTAAGTCAGCATACATACTGAACTATCAATTACGGGTTACGTCAAATTAGCACAGGTTTTTATTATAATGTCCATGCTGGAGAGGTATGGTAAAGTGGGACCTTTCATAGGCGGCTAGCAAAAGTCAAAAGTGATTCAAATGTTTTGAAAAAAATATTTGGATCATAGACATCAGCACTCTCGTACACATGTTCATATGTAATTTCCTTACTGAGACTATAAGCTGGGGAAATAGCTCTGAAAACAATGCAAGTTTATGCACACATATATTTATATAAAAGTTACTGATAATATAAAAAAAAGGAATGAGTCCAGGTGGCTAACACACGGCACTTGTTAAAGAAACTACTGATCTGCTAAGGAAAATGAGGCTTAGTATTTAGCAGAACAGATCAAATTCACATTCCTAAGACTAGAACATCCAAAAATCCCCTGTTTTATTCCAAAATATTAATGTCCTAGATATTAAGTTTGGTTAATAGGCAGAGCATCAATGATACACACACACAATAATGAAAAGGGTATTAAATAGAATAAGAAAACTTTCATACAAATTGGCTATTGCTAAGTAAGCGGGGAAAAAAGTTTTGCAAAGGTTCTGACTTGGCGCCTAGTTGGTACCTTATAATAACTGGTCTTCCTCCACGGCACAGATGCCCACTGAGGCACCCCATCCAGGTTCATTTCCTGTGAAGTAGCCAAAAGTCCTTTTAAAGATCATTTATTGACTTATTTTATTATATAGTAGACCCCTTCTCTACACTGGCTCATGACTTCGCAACCACCCTGTGAAGTGTCCATTAACACTTGATAAATGAGGACACTGAGCTGAACTTACGTGCCGGAGGCCACGTGACCAGCATGGAGTAGAGCTGGGATGTGAATCCAACACTGCCTGGCATCCATGGCCATTCTCCTCTATTAGACCACGTAGACCTCCTCGAAATAAATCTGTCCACATATCAACCCCCCATTTCAATTTCAAGCATTTGCTAACATGGAAATAAGGTAATTGTTGCTAATAGGGAAATGAGCTAATCAGGTTACACTGGGAAAAATACAAGACCTGGAGACTGTCCGTCGCCACCACTGCTGTATCTTCTTCCTTTTATTTCCTGCATAGCATTTACTAGTTTAAGACCCTGCCTATTTTTGTTCATTGCTTTAACTCTAGCACCTAGAACAGTGATTTTAAAGAAAATAAAAACTTAGTAGATGAATGAATAAATGAATTCATGAGAACAGGCACAAATTCTTTTCTTTATTAAGCTCTGTGTCTCTTGATAAATCTACTACCCTCTCAGCTTTTAAATTCCCACCTCTGTACTGCAGTAGTACCTGAAGTTTTTAGGAGTTTAAATAATTTTTATATAAATACATGTGTGCTCAGAAGTATTTATTGAGCACATGTTATATGTCAGGTATTATTCTATGAATACAATATTCTACAAATATGATATTCTATGACGGCAATAACAGTAGAGAACAAAACAGACAAAAGTCTCTCATATAGCTTATAGTCTGTGAGAGAAGAAAGACAAGAATATAACATAGTATGCTAGATGGAGATAAGTATTTTGGAGACAAAACAGCTTGTGGATAGGAATCTGGGAGGAGGATCTGCAGTTTTATGGTAACTGAGAAAGAGGGCATCTGAAAAGGAGGGGGTGAGGCATGCATGGACTGGGGAAGAACTCGTCAGGCAGCAGAAAGAGCTTGCGGGAGAGAGTGTTTCAGAGTGGCTGAAATGCAGCAAGCGAATGAGTGTAACAGGAAATGAGATCAAGTGAGGGGGGAGGGGCAGAGACAGACTGTGAGGCCTTCTAGGCCGCTGTAAGAATAGTGGCTTTTGTTCTCAGAAAATTAGCAGCCTTTGGAGGGTTTTGAACAGAAGTAGCATATTCCATGACTTTGGTTTCTAAAGGGCTTTGTGTTTCTCAATAAGGTTGTTATTGGCATTTTCAGTGGGCAACGCCTCTGTCCTGACCACCAGGCACATGGCAGGTCATTTAGCATCTCTAAACTCTGCCTGCTAAATGCCTGCAGTAATCCCCAGACCTTTTGACAACCCAAAATGCCCAGTTTCTTTCCAGAGCTATTTTAAGAATAGACTGAAGGTAGGTGCAAAGATAGACCCTATTTGACTATTCCAGGCAAGAGTTTATGTTCTCTTGAGCCAGAGCAGCAGTGGGGAATTCAGAATATATATTTTTTGCTGAAAGGATTTGCCAATGGATTAGACATGGACATGAGTGCAAGGATGACTCCGAGGTGTGTGGAATGTGCAGATAGGAAGATGGAGCTGCTGTTCCCTGAAATTGTGAAGACTGGAGGTGGATGGAGCAGATTGGGTGAAGAAAGCAGGCACTGAACCAAAGGCACATTCCGTCCTACTATGTAAAAGCAGATATATCTATATTTTATGTAAATATTTTGTGAAATGAAGTAATGGGCATTAGTTGTGAACAGATGGGTTTTGTTAGAGTGCATGTTGTGAAGGGATACGGCTCATAGAAATAAAGGCTAGATGAATGAATAAAGGATTACTAACAATCGCTAGTAATCTATAAAGTAGTCTAAGCAATTAGATTATATCAAGAAAAGTCGTTCTTTTAAAATAACCTAAAGGAAGGAAACTAATCATGCAATTTCAAACAATAAATGGCATATAAGTAAGCAGGCTTTTAATGCCGGTAAAACCCCACCAAGTCCGGTATTGTTTAGGGATGTCCAACTGTGAGACCCGATTCAGCCTTGGGAAAACAGTGGGTGTCACAACTGTCCCTTACCTCATACTGACTGGGCATCACCACTTCCAGCACTTGCTGACTGTGGAGTCAGCTGGTCCATATACAAAACCTTTTTTACATTCGTGGGTAATTTAAGGATTTCAGAAAAGGAAGCTGTGTCCAGACATTGCTTAGACACCCTTTATGGGTAGAGCTGAGTCATTCTTCCATGGACAGAACAAATTATCCAAATCAACACAATGAACTGATTGATGCAAACATATAATTGAGAGGTGCTGGAAGGACGAGTCCAAGGAAATCACTTCTGGAAACTTCTCCCGAGTGATAGCATCCTGCCTGTTCGTGAAGCAGAAAAGCAGCACTTGGAACAGCTCATCATATAAACATGAAGCTCCCCCCAAATGTGTTGAATAACCAAACTCAGATAATCAGAAACTTTCATTCTCTTTGGATTTTCTATTGTATTTATGAACATTCTATCTCGGTATGTTCTATCAATGTTCCCTATGATTTGTTCCAGGGGAGGTATTTGCATATTTGCATTCTAAAAGAAGTCCTTTGCACACACATGTGCTCATGAATGCACTTTGCTCCCTTTAGAATACAGCATCATTTTCCAGACTGACTTGGCCTGTTGTTAGCTCTCCTCTTTGTCTCTCTGACATCGTGGAGGGGAACCGGATGCAATTCTTCTGTCAGGTTGCACCCCCAATCACCAGTCGGCTAAAGAAGTTAGAAGGTTCATGCAAAGGCAGTCACTTGAACTAAAGTAGGAAGGAATGTGGTGAAGAAATACTAGGGGCAGACAGATGTCCCACGGGCTTCATGTTGTTTCCCTGGAAAGACATAGTGTGTCATAATGAATTACCATTAATTTGAGCCAGCAGTACTGTTAGATTGAGCCCAGCAATCCAGGATGACAAACTGCCTGCAAGATCACCTAATGAGGGGACGGGGCTGTTTCAGGAGCACTGCCTCACTCAATTAGTGGACAAGGCTTTTAATGCTGCTCTGCACAACTAAAGCAATTTTGATTACTTAGAGCTAAGTCTCCATTTAGAATGTTTTGGAAGCTGAAACAGGGTTTCTTTTTTTTTTTTAATATAATTTATCTTGAGAGTATTTGAATGCTAATAAGCTATTTGAAAGCCAATCACATTATTTCCTATTTTTTCCCCTAAGTAATACTGAAATATATTTTTTTAAAGTTCAAATGATAGAATTTACTCTAGCAAATGAAATGTAAATAAGATAGCAAATGATTAAGGATATGCTGAGGCTTGTGTGTGTGTGTGTGTGTGCGTGTGTATGCAGGCACTATGTGTGACTCTCTGTGCCAGAATTACAGTTGGTGAATTTCATTTCATCAGCCAACATTATCAGGAGGGTTGCATATTTATTCTATATATCCACATTAAAAAAAAAATCCAGATCTATCCTTCTTTGGCTGGGAGCACTTATATTTCATAGCTTTTGATTTGGGAACCTGACGTCTCCACTTCATTATTTTTTTCACTATGTCACTGCATGATGAAAAGCACTGATACATGCAATATACAACTTTCTTTAATATGTGATCATTGACTTATAACTAAACCTTACCCAAACAGAGGCTATTAAGACGTAGTAAGTTCCTTTCATTCTCATTAGAAACATGCACATCTCTTACACCACACAACACTAATCATTTTCTAGCTTTCTATCTATGCAAACTTTTTAATCCCCAGACTGATTGCATCTGTGAAATTCTATGAAATCTTGCCTGTTTAATTAGAAAGTCACTGGGTAAAAGTAATTACTCAAGCGTAAGACACACAGTAGGTGCAAATTATTTTTTACAAAGTTGAACACAGATTCTACACAGAAAAAGAAAGTGACTCTCATGGTTACACACACGTGTCTTTTCTTCCTTTGTTTCCCTCTAGTGAATGGCACCATCTTGATCAAAAGTTGAGAATGAGAATTTATACCTATTACCTTACCCATCATCAAAATCAGGGTTTTGCCAAAGATTAAAGGCGGCCTGACACAAACTAAATTTTAAATGATGGTATATCTTCACATCTTTGTTTTATTAAAGAGCTATGTGAACATGATGAATCAGAGACATCCAGGGCAGAAGGTAGGAAAAAGTTTAAAACTTCAATACTTTGGACCCCTGGAAAACCCATGTGTTGAATAAATAATTATTAGACCTTTTCTTCTCCTTACTTTCCATAGTCATATTTCATTTTCTTAAAATAATTTTAATAATTATTTTAATAACTAAAAGAATGTGATTAAAAGTAAAAATAATACAGTAAAATAAATAATAATTTAATAATTAAAATTAAATAATTTTAACAGCTTCTTCCCTCCAAAAGAGTTAACTTTTTCAACAACATGGTATACTTTCAGGGATCTCGTGTCATATGAGTAGAAAATGGTACATCATTGGCATTGTTTGTGCAATAAATAAAAATAAAAGAGAAAGAATGTGGCTCATGAAGCAAGTAATATTTCCTATAATGCATTATGCTTTTAATAATTACAATGACTTAGAAACTGGCAAATACTCAGTGATTCTCTGTCTCCCCTCTCCCCAGAATATATCATATGAAATCACATCTACTGAAATTATGGCCCAAGTAAAGAAAACTGTTAGTCGTTTCATTTATTCTCCACTTTTGTCAAAAGGAGTAGCAGGAGAGAGGGAGAAGAGACTCCTGTTAGTTGTGGAAATTAAAAAAAAAAATGTAAGGACTAAATTTAAAGGGAAAATACCAGTCATATACACCATTCAGTAGGTGCCGATCTTTTCAGCGTTTCCCCTTCACCTCCCCATGGCTTTTCAGTACAACACTAGCACAAAGTGCCAGCAACAGTGATCACCATTTGGCTTTCCATCAGTGTGAGTATCTAACATCACAGATATTTTCCCAACCTTGTTGGTTACATTTTATTTTTCAAATTTATATGACATTTGTATGGTCCCAAAGTCAAAGCTGTATATAAAGGTAACTGAGCAGAATTATTTCCATCCCTGTTCCTTCTATTTATTTCCACCCACACATTATTTATAATTATCATCATTAGTTCTGGTTTCTCTCTCCTTACTTCTTTTTGTAAAAATAAGCAAATACATGAATTTATTCTTATTTGTCCTTCTTTCCTACACAAAATAAAGCATTGTGTCTAAACTCTGCATTATTTTAAATTTTCACCCAATAATGTATCCTGGATATTCTTCCATGTTAGTCCATAGACCTCTTCCTTGTTATATTTTTTAATGACTACATATTTCATTGTATGGTGTATTTAATTTATTCAACAGGTCTTTTATGGCTGAGGGTTTACTCTTCGATATTTTGCAATTACAAATAATGTTATAATCAACACGCTGCATGGGAATTTTTAAAAATCCTCAAATGATTCTCAGAAAATCAGTGGGGATAAGGGGCTACCTTAGTCTACTCTAGCTGTCAGCTACCTCCACATTTCTGATATGGAAGAGGGGTAGGATTAGGAAGCCTGAATTACATGTGATGCTTTCACTAGTCTTAAATACAGATTTATGCAAATAGAGTGATTATGAAATAGTCTTCATTGAGATTAAGGGAGAGAAAAATGCATGTTAAAATTTTTCTAAATTTTTCTTCACTTCACAAGACACTTTTTTTGTGACCCTAAACTAATCTAAACCCACTAGACATCCTAAAAACAAAAGAGCCAGAAAATATTCTCCTATATACACCACCTTTGTAGTAAGGAAAACCCTTCACTTGCCTTAAATTTAGAACTCATATTAGCTGATTGAAAACAGTGATTAAATAAATGAATCAATCAATTGGATCCAGCAGAAGTCTGACACAAAAGCTTGTTAATAGACATCAGGAAATAACAGCCTGAGTGAGAGTCCGGAAAGCAGGCAGGTGTGCTTACAATAGTATTTTCCCATCTTCCAAAAAATGAGGCAGCCTGTAAGTAATACAGAGACCATCTCTGCCCCAGTCCTGATGTAATGGGTGGACAGGAATCTCAGTTTGTGGCTTGGGGTCACGTGCTCCCTGCTGTTGTACATCACAGGAATGATGACTAATGGTTTGAGGAACAGTAGAGGTTAAACCAGCACCAAGGGGGTGTACGCACAGGTTCCTATGAAGCATCCCACTCTTGCTGAAAGCACTAGAGGTCCCTCAGGGGACAAAGGGAAAGGAGAAAAAAAGGAGGGATTGTGTTAGTGTTTACCAAAAATCCAAAGTCTCAGAAATTCCTGAAAGATGCCAAGAGGGCAGTAAAGTTGACCTGTCCTAAGACGTGTCGATTTTACCTTTGCCCTTGGAGTAAGAATGAAGTACAGCTAATCTCAGAGGAAAGCCCAGGGATTCTAATAAAGAATGTGAAATAGGTTAATGCCTTTGCACCAAGATCTGATTGATTTTTAATACCAGGTTTTTTATTCACATGTGTTATTTCAAATTCAAATATCTAATTCCCTTATATTCCTTCAGGGAGAAAAAAAAAAAAACCCCTGAGATATGGATGGCCTCTAAGCAGCAAAACTGTTGCTAATATCAGCATTTTTGTTGTATCATCATCTCATTATCACACACAGGGCACTCACTAATCGAAGCACCTCATTTAAGGGGAGAAAGACCTTTCCTAAGGGAAGATGATTCAGCACAGCATCTTCTGATGAGTATTATCATCTCATATCCTTTGTAGAAGTAGGTGGCATGTAACTAATCAGTACAATGTAATTTATTACATGTATAGATCAATAAGTTACATGTTCTATTTTTTTTTAAGTTTCTGTAGTCACAATCTTATGAATTTTTCTCTAAAACTGCCCTGTCACATAATCATATGTATATATACTAAATTTATTTCATTTTTAAAGGGCATCCCAGGGAGATGAGATGTGGATGGGTGTGAAGAGTAGGTCTGGGGAACCAAATGAGTGCAGATGCCTCCACTGACAAAGGGAAAAGGCATATGGCTTCCTTCCTTTCTGGTGTACCCGGGGCTCAGAGAGAGAGCGAGCGTGCTAGGTTTCCCAGTGATACGTTTCTGCTTGCAAGTTCCACTGGGAAGATATTTTGTATGCCACATAAAACCAAGATGTTTGCATTCCCACCAATCCAGGGATAAGGCATTTTCCTCATACAGACACAAAACATACAGTATATGAATGTTTAATGGAGGCTAAAACTGGGAGAGGAACAGAAAACAAGAACAGAGCAGGTTAAAAAAATATCTGGTTTCTCTCTATCAAAATACTAATTAAAATTCATGTTCATGGGGATGATTATACATATGTTTTTGAACTAAAAGTCTAACCTGGCACTATTTTTTGGCCTTATTTTTGTGACAACATTTTTGTCCATATGGCATGAAGTGAATCATTTTACATCTTTTTTTAAGCTCTATGTGTTTTTCTTGTTGTCTATTCCCTCTTCTCCCACCACACACACACTGGCAGCCGCTACCAAGCCACCAAATGCCAGCTCAACCCTGCAAGCTGGCTGCATGGAGCTATACAGTACTGGCATTTTCTTCTCTTCGCAGAAATTCTCTCCTCTCTCCCCCCCTCACATGCGTGCACGCACACACACACACATCACTGAAGTACCCTGAATATTTCTCCTTCATTTATTTCCACACAAATCTTTTGGTGCCCCAGGATTCTGCCCAGCTCCGGTGTGCGGGCACCTCTGGCTGCTGGGCTGTGGAGTGTCACACCAGCTTATTTGGAGCCTCTTACCCCTGGCCTTCCTTCTCTATGACACTATGACAATGAGTGGTTCACTTTAAGAATTACTATAAATTCATGGTTAATCGAGCCCATGTAATTAGTTTAGTCACAGCCGAGGGTGAAGACCAGTGTCTCCTTTTCTTTCTTTTTTGAGAAATCATCACAATCACGCTTCTGCGTTTTCAGACAGAAGGATGCCTCTTATCTGC
Source organism: Manis javanica (assembly GCF_040802235.1). Lineage (NCBI taxonomy): Eukaryota > Metazoa > Chordata > Mammalia > Pholidota > Manidae > Manis > Manis javanica. Next base: position 11,780,557 of record NC_133170.1, on the reverse strand, counting down.
AGCACCGCCACCCTGCCTGACCGTTTGGGTCCTGGGATGGCACACGTTTTGTCCTCGTGCTGCCTCTACCAGTAACAGGCACCGCTGAGTTTGTATGGAAGGGCAGCAACTCCACCTAACAAATGTAACTTTAACAACAGTAAAACAGCCTAATAGCTTAGCATGCCAGGGGGCTAATGCGGCGGGCCATTTACTGCTGCACTAAATAGCCCCGGTTTGATTCTCATTGCCAAGTGTCGAACTGAGAATTGCGAGGCAGGAGTAGCTCCTAATTCATTAGATAAAGGGGGTCATTGCTCATAGGGCTGTGGAAACTGTTGCAGGATAAGAAATTGTGCAAGGCATGTTCCCCTTTCAGATGCAATCAAAGCTTGGGCTACCTGTCAAATCCCCAGGGACAGTGCAGTCACTGAAACACGAGGGCTCTGTTCCTGGGACTCACATGCCAACTTCTAACTTTGGGCAAGTCTGTTTTATTTTGCAGGGTTCATCTGGAAACAAGCTCAAAGGGAAAAGGGATATTGAGGCTGTTATTTATTATTTGTAAATGACGTTGACACTCATGGAACAATAGCAACAACAGGAGAACAAAGTCTGACTTGGCCTTGGCTGTAAAATGAGCCACCACTGAGATGCTCCTGCCAGCTATTCTGCCGCAGATGCCCTGGAAAGGTTGCTGTGGACAGTTGTGACCCGGCTAATAGGCTGGGCAGGAAGAGACTGCCAGCAATAAAAGGGAGACCAAAATTCTTGTTAACATTGCTACATCTCATAATATTGTCTTTCTTTTCTTCCTTTTTATTTTTCCTCCAGGCAGTTATAAAGAGTTCTAAATTCAAACTGCCCTGAATAGTTACCGTAGGACTAGGTGGACAAAGGAACTCCCTGCTATCTTGGAGTTTTTTTGTTTTTAACAGAAAAGAAAAATAATCAAAAATGTAAAACGAGATCTCTAAAATGGGACTTCTTTATTTCCTGAACATTAGCCCTAAAACAACTGATTTCTCTAATTCCTGCCATCACTCAGATTGGCCTTGAATTACCTCCCAATAGGCCTCCCATGTGCTTCTAGATGAGAGTGTGTAATGGGGGATCTGTTAATTAACTAGAAGCAAAGTTGCGCGGTGGGGATCAAACACTGGATACGTCCTAAAACTCCCACAGAGAAGATGAAATGCAGCGCAAACTTTAAAGACTTCCCGTCATTAGCTGAGACCTTGCTGCTCCCGGCCCAGACCCCTCCTGTTTCAGAGAACAATGAGGACAATGGTGGCAGAAATGAAATAGTGCAGCCAGGAACAAAGGAACTAGCTATTTACCCGTAGAAAAAGAAAGAGAGCGGGGGAGGAGGAGAAAAGGGGAGAACTTTCTTTTTCTGTGGTTCCTGTCTACTTTTAATTAATTTATGACTGCCAGGGAATTGCAGAGCGTGCACACCCAGACATATTGCAGTATTGTAACCGAGCACAGGGTTAATATATGTAACATATACTGTTTACTCCCAGGAAAAGTGCAATCGGCTGGGGAGAAAGAGCCGCTGAGGAAGAAGACAGAACAAGAGGGAGGGAGTGAAAGGGGACAAATTGTTGGGCTGAACTTTCACTCTTAAGTTCAGAGTTCGAACTGGAAGATGATAAAAACAAAAGAAAAACAACAGTATCCCAGGAGTAATGAATCCACCTCGACCAGTTCTCAGCCTCAGTAAAAAGCAGGAACTGTGCCCTGACAGAGCTCAAATTTGGCAATTTTCAGAGGTCTCCTGGTAAATTCCACTCAACTATACGTAAATATTGTATCAATAGCAAACGCAGGCGGTCATGATATGGACCTGTTATTTCCTGTTTCTTGACAAGATATAAATAGAAAAATTAGATGGAAAATTGAATTAACTACTGAGTAACAAAACATGATTCCTGAGGGACCTCACCCTCATTTTTACATTCCATATTTTTGCGGAATTCAAATCAGGAGCTTTTCCACATATCTGAAGTACAAGGCTTCAATGGGATTAAGAGAACAAATAAGAGCACCAATAAGATGCAGAGACAGGAAGCCTTGGCTCTCTGCTCAATGGTGAATCTTTCACATTGCAATGGACCAGTAGGATAAAGGGAGCCATCAGCCCCCCTCTAAATAAGGGCCCCTATTTAGAGGGGGGCTGATGGCTATGCTCTCTCTTTTCAAATTTCAGTTGAAAATGGCCACATTAGAATTACTTTCTTTTTAAAATTCAGTGGGCAGGACTCAGTTTTCTGTTTTCCAGTCACATGTTTAGATCAGTGGAAACTCTGCAAATGGATGAAACAGGAAAATCCCCCAGGATTGTTTTATGACTACTTACTTACTTAATATTCACTTACTTAATATGAAGCATTTAGATTTAATAAGCTCAACCGCAAATTCAACTCTAAGCAAAAATTCTTATGCATATAGTTCAACCAACTGAAAATGGTATATAATCAAAAGAGAATATAGGTTAGAGGTTTACCATTAGCTATTTGTACATCTAACCAGTATTAAAAAAAAGAGAAAAAAAGCTCTACCTTGAAGTGAACCGCACATTGTCAATTATTGTGACTCTTATCTAGTCTCTCCACAAATAAACTACCAAAAATAAGGGATTCCCTAGTACATTTTATGATTGATATGACTATGCCATGTGTCAGTGATAATATGGCAGAATAGCAGAATGGCATGATAAACTGGGAATAAAAGGACCTAAAGTTATAATTCTGACACCTAAGAACTGTGTCTTAGGAAACATCATTTATTCTCCTTAGTCTCAGTTTCCATGGGGATGATAATTCTCCTGATTACTCCACAGGGTTGTTTTAAGTGTCAAATGAAAGAACATATCACAAAGTATTACAAAAAATCAATTTACTTTCAATGTGACAGTCTTCTACTGTTCCAGCACAGTGCTGGGTCCAAACTACAAGGTATTTAAGGCCTGGAAATCTACAATAGAATTATTTCATTATTCTCTTCAAACTTTCTGAACAAGTTTGGAAATCAATGAAATCAGTCAGGAATAATGACTTTTTATAATCCACCCTAGTTACTTCATCCTGCCTTCATTCATCTTATATGATTTTTTTCTACTATGATATCTTATAAGCAAGATTATATTATTTTTGCCAAAGATAACAATGGCTTACCTAATCTCCATTTTATTCAACAATTCTCATTCTATTTATGCAATATTCTCTAAAATTCTGAATATCTTTTGGAAATTTTTCTGTCCATATGATAATTTGGGGATAATGCTAGGAATTTCCATTGCATTTAACAAGAATTCTAAGGTATTTTAAAATCAAAATCACAAACAACAATAAGACAGAACAACACACAATGGCGTTAAATCTATAAAGGCAATTTCTTCACACAATGGGAAAACCACTAATACTTAATATCGCTTCAAGATTTATGTAAACAAAATTTAGAAAATAAATCTATTCCTGAAAGAGGGAAGAATCCTAATTTCAATTATAATTGCTAGAGAAGTAAACTAGGACAGAAAGGCAGGCCAAATAATGCTAATTTCTTTCTGATTCCAAGAATGACTTGATAGAGTGAACCTCTTGATTTAATTCATTCATCTCTTGGCCAGCAATATAACCTACCTTTAATGGCCCCTGCAATAGCTTTGAGAAGTAGCTGGATACCACTGTTTGCTCTTCTGTTTTATATACATAATGCTAACATTTTTTAAAAAGTATTTTCCAGTATTTCGAAATTGAGGATATCTGTATTTCTGATACCTTTCAAAACTTCAAAGATCTGTAATGCTATGCCCACCCTTCCACATGGCAGCAACCTGCGGGTACTGCACGGAAGCTGACCATGAGATAGAGATACATACTGTCGGCTTCATCCAAATCCTCACCAGTTCTATCTGGCTCCTGTAGCCAGTTGACTTTTTGGTACTTGAGATATTAGAATATGCTTCAGAGAACTGGAGGAAGTTACAAAGGCTTTTTCTTGGAACAGAGACTTTATAGCTGTCCCTCTTTTGCCCGGCTTCATTATAAAAGACAGAAAGTGAAGAGCAATAGAAATATACAAGGTAAGAGTCAGACTAAAGAAATGAGTAAATGAATAATCTTTAAAATAAATGCAAACATTGACAAAAAGCCTCAAGTTTGTTCCCTTCACCCAACTTTTAACTGCTGCCCAAAATCCCACCTTGAGAGATGTATTTACTTGGCTTAAGGCATGAGGGTCTCTGTTAAAATAACAACTACCACTCGTGGTAGTCTTAGTGCCACTTAACAAAGTTCACTTATGTATATAGATAAGCATGTCCATCAGCATAAATATATATGTACTTCTATATGTATGTATACATAATCAAATATATTACTGTCATCATTAGACTGAACAAATGTATATGTTAGATCAATAAAGAATAAGAAAAATTTAACAAATAGATAAATAAATAAATAAATGCAAACAAAATGGGATAAGTGTTTTAAAAAACAATGTACTAAATTACACGTGACTTACAATGAAAATATATAAAATACACCAAGGATATAATTAAAAATGAAAATGGTAAAATAGAAAAAACTTGTATACAATTATAAACATAAAAGAAATATGAAGAAAAATTAATATACAAAAAGTACACCATAAAAATGATAGATTAACATCATAAACTAAAATTAAGATAAGCAAATACAGGTTCAAAGTACAGAATTAGGGGATCAAAGAATATCAGTGAAAACATAGTGAAGGGAGAATTTAAATTTAAATTGGCAAGGCAGAATACAAAGTTTAACATTCGATTGCATACGCAAATTCTAATCTGAGGTAGCTATGGACAGGCAACCGATTTCCCACAAAACTGTTCTTCCAAACTTGGATTTGCTTAAAGGGACTACCTGGTTGGTAAGGTCTGATCGTTTTCTGAATTCGAGACATTCAAAATATGAATGCAATAGATGGAACTATCAACTACGCTATTTGATCCCATTTGGATATGGGGTAGCCAGCACAAGGAAAGCCTATATGCATGTTTGGCATTAAAATACTAGGTATATTTTCTAAATAGATCCCTTGGAAGAACAATCTGAAGAATCCAAGCAGTATTTTCCATGTGTTCAATTATAAACAAATCAAAGATTGGAGTTTGTGTCATGATGTTTATTTAGGAAAATAAAAGAATAAATGAAAGGTACAACTTGCTTTCTGAACTATCAAGAAAATCCTTAGGAAAACTTTCTTTGTTCCACGGGCTCTTTATTCATATCGAGTTTTGGCGGTTCAAATCTAAACTTAGACTCTGAGGCCAGTTTCACCATACTTCCTATTGTGCCAGAGCTATTTCTGCCTACTGTCCTATAATGTGTACTCAGAAAACTAGAGGTCATTTCAGTATCAATTTAAGGGGTCATGATGATGGACCTATAATATTTGACTGCATAATTAGGCAGGCAAAAATGCCACAACATAATGTTATTTGATTATTGATTTTTCCAATGTCACCGGAATATAAAGGATTCCTTGTATGGAATTGCTGAAAGTACTGACATTTGCCCCATCATCAACACCATTTTTTTAAAAAATTTCAGTCACTAGAATTTAGAGCGTTCTAAAATATATCACATGCTTACCTGTCAAATTAAAGAAAGAGAACTAAAGGTAAACTTTTTGATGCCTTCATGTTGTAATAAGGAATATCACAATTATACTTTGAAGGATTACCAAGGTTTATCCATTTGTTCAGTGTTACATCAGTGATCTCAGTAGGGGTTGATTCTGTCCCCCCTCGCCAGGGATCTATAGCAAAGTATGGAGAGTTTTGTTTGTCACAACTGTAGTGAGAGTGGAGGACAGCAGAAAGTGCAACTGGCATGTAGTGGATAGAAGCCAAGATGGATGCCCGATATCCTAAAATGCAAAGGAGAAATCCTCCCTTAGCTTCAGGACCCACATCCTCCCCACAGAAAGAGTTATCTAGCCCCACGTGACAACAATGCTAAGAATAAGTAACCTTGCACTATACCACACAGGATCAGTTCATTATGACCAGTCACTGCATTTAATTTTTGTTTTGCTTTGTCTCCTTTCCTGCACTCTTCTTCTACAAGGCCTTCAGAAAGGCCCTTCATCTTTCTGACTTGCTACATTGTTGTACATTGGGCTCAAAAACAATTTCTTCCATCTCATTACAACCATATAGTCTATGAAAGAAGGCCTATGAGAAAAGCCTGGTAGCTCAAAGGCACAGATTAATTAAATTTAAATTTCTAAGCTTATTTGGGTCCATGTCTATTCTAGTACTAGAAATCACACAACTTTAAATACGTTAAGTATTGCTAAAGAAACACAATCTAATGAAAAACATATAAAACAAAATAACAACAGAAACCCTGTATTAATTTGTACTTTGCTAATACAAGATTGATAATATCTTGGAAAAAGCTAAGCTAAGATGTGCCTTCTACACTGAGTAATAGAATTACCACAGGCAAATGAATCTCATAAACAAGACCTGGAAGAGGAAGGGCAAAATGTTTATCGTTTAAAGATATTACCATTTATCATGTGTGCTTAATTTTTTATGTATTTAATTATAACTTGAGATTTAGACTAACACATTTATATGTTAATGACATAATTTTCATACAGATCTGTTTCCATTGTTAGTCAAATTCAGGTCTTTTAGGTATTCGAGGGTAATACAATTGAATTCCTTATAATAAGGTTACTTACATACAAGACTTTCCTTTGGCTGGTTTCAAAAATTGTGAAACTGTAACAAGTAGATGACTTTGCATGATCCACTCTGGGAGTAATACAGAGGTAGCTATAATCAGATGACAGGATTTGTACTATTTCACCTCATACTCTTAATCTGTATACCTTGTGCTAAGGAGCGTTGTTTGCTGTTTTAATCCGATACACTAAATGATCAGACTACACATAAAATTCATTAACTTAATGACACGAGTTACCATCTGTAAATCTGAGAAAATGTGAAGATGAAATTTAGAATTTCCATAGGAAAAAAATATAAAACTCCAGATTGTTGCAGGCCAGCAGGGAAGAAATTGGGCCAGGAGCACAAAGAACTCAGATCTGATTCACTGCAGCCGACACAACTTCACCAAATCTTTGCCCAATTTATGTACACAGGGCTATTTGGCTATAGTTTCCCTATCTTCTAACTAGAAGGATCTGAAAGGCAATAGTAGAAACCAGAGGAAGAACATAAGCAAGAAGCAGGGTTGAATAAGTTTGCAAAGCGGTTGATTGGCAATAAGACATTTACGAGACACCATTTCTTGTTTGGACGTTTTCAGTCTTCACTCATTAGGACTCTAGCCAGTATTTTTGTAATTATTCAGGTAGGGTGGCATGAGGGCATTAAAGTAGGTGAAAGTAATAAACACATCAGGGAGTTCAGAGAAAGGTCAACCTCTGCCCAAACAAGCAAACAAAAATAGGTCAGTATCTACAACTTAAAAATAATGCAGATCTAGAATGCTTATTGAGTCTTCCAGATGTTTAAAACAGGGCATCACTTGGGAAAAGGATCAAGGAACTTTGCCAAAGTCTCTTCATCATTAGAGGTGCAAATGTCCATTGGAAAATGAGATGGCTGCCAAGATATTGTTTATTTTCTGCATAAACTGGTGCAATAACTCCAGAGTATTACACCTCGTGGCTTACGCATGTTCTGAATTTGGCATGTTATTGGATCTGAATAAATGTTTTAATTTCAGGCTGCCACTGGAAGTCAGGGTAGCTGAATCATTTCAACAGTAGTGCTGGGGTGGGTTTGGGGGTTGGCAGACATTCTCAGAGATGCCCTGGTTCCTGCCTATCCAACATTTGGGGTGCTGTGATACTCCAGTATTCTACAAGTTTAAAGTATTGCTAGCTAGGTTACTGTGATGTGCCTTAATGATTAACTGAACTGGTCAATACCAAAGTCATCAATAAGCAAGTTTGATGCATCTAAGTAGACTATTGGATACTAACAATAAACATTCTAACAGTTAGAAGTCCAGGTTTATTTTACAATGTCCTTCAAACTTAATATTTGAATTATTTAAACGCCAATCCTGAAAGTATTTCTTAGACTTTGTTTCTTAATAAGCAAACCAACAATTAAGAGAAAAGTAACAATTATTAAACATTTGAAATAATCAAGCTGTGCTTTTCACAACATGTATAATGTATTTAAAACTCGTTTACTATTCTCATTCAGTTACCTGTTTCATATGTAAAAATATTGTTTACACAGCTAGCCTACAAAAGACATTTAGGTTTACCTTTACCTGGTATTTCCAAAAAAAAGAATTCTTTGTATCAGGCATGAATGATGATCATCTAGTAAGTTTTAAATATAGTTAAAGTGAAATCATGTTTTAAGTCAATTTAAAATTGTTCTGATTTCCATTAGAAGAATTGCTTCAGATTCTAAAGGTTACCAGAATGTATCAAGAAATAAGTCCACCCTAAGTTGCATTAAGGATAACAAAGTCAATGTAGCTATATATTTTTAAATAAAGCATATGGAAAATGACTACATATTTAAGTGAAGGAAAAAACAAGCCTCTTCTCAGCTACTTCCGTTTCCCTCTTTACTTCCCCTCTTCCACCGCTACACTGATCTCTGCTGGGAGAGCACTGCACATGTGCACCTGTTTTGTACCACTGAGGACAGGGGCTGATTTTGAGACCGCGAAGCAAAATGACCAGGGTAGCGAAAAGAATGGAATGGCCAGGATGGCCTGTGGGCGTCCTTCCTTGGTCCTCCTGTTGAACATCCTAGAGGGAACTCTGTTGGGCCGTAACAACTAAGAAGCGACACAGTGGTTCTTGGGTCGGCAACGTCAGCTGCAGAGCAGTGATTCTCCCTCTCATCCAAGGCACTGGGAGTAAAAGACAAGTGGGAACTGTCCATATTCTTATCATGAGACTCTTTCTAGGGTAACCAAGAGAAGTGGGTATAAATAACAGCCAGGAAAGCAGCGCATGAATTTTTGGGAAAATGTAAAGTCACTGAAGGAGGGATTACAAATGAGGATCCTTTGCACTAGTCCATCCTTCCCTGCCATGATAGCAGAGGCGGAGGAAAGCAGGGAGCAAGAGATAAAAGGAAGAGGACGGCAAAATAAAAGATGCATCAACGGGGAGCTAAGCTCTGCGCTGGGCCCTGTGCAAGGTACAGCCTTACTGCTGTGAGGGGGCTTCTTAGGCTGCATGAACCCCAGTAGGCACTGGGCTCTCAATTTCTACCTTCTTTTCTGTCTTCTTAGATCCTCCCTACTTCATCCAAATCCTGAACCCAGCCTTCAACACAAAGGGCTGCAGCTCATCCCGGTTTGTACACGCCCTATTAAGGCGTACTTAGAGCGGACTCCTGCCCATCTCCAACATTCAGTGTCAGCGTAGAAAGGCTTAATCACACATGAGCGGCCTCTCCGAGGTTGTTTTATTTCTCAATTGTTCATTAGCACGTGGGCCACCAGAGCTAACAAAGGTTTGACAGATGAACAGATTTCGCCTTTCATGTGTAAGCATCTATTTATGTATTAACTACAATAGAAATACCAAATTTCGGTCAGGTCGAGAGAAGAAGGTAAAAACCTGCAGAATCGCAACATTATCATTATCCAATATGGCACTACAATGGCTGTTCAGAAGAGGTTCTGAGTGGAATGAACAGGGAAAGTGAATTGCTGCACTCCACTGAAAGGGAAAAACAACACCACCAAATAATGACAGCAGTAATTGATTGCACTGTTTACAGATGCTTCCAGTATGGCTGCTTTGGCAGCAGCTCATTTAAATAAAAAAAGAAGAAATAGTTTGCCCATTTGGTAAATTTTCTTTGAGACAACAAGGGATAACGTATAGCCTAATGCCACAAAAATACCAAATTTCATCTTTGGCAAAAGATTTAAGGTTTCCCATTGTTGCCCCAAACTGCATATTCTGATGTTTTGTTGTTTTTCTTTTTTCCCCCAGACTTAATCTTGGCCTGGTGTGCTTTATTTTTATAGGACTTCTGAAACTAGAAATCGCCAGCATGGGGGGAGACCATTAAAGGCAGAGGTGTCTCCTATAAGCACAACATGTGACCGGGTAATATTGTCTGGATTAGCAGCTTTACAACCTAACTAAGCCCTGGAGCTACAATTATCTGGTTGCATTAAACTGAAATCACCTGAAAAACTTCACACTGAACAAGCCCTTGGAAACGTCTAATCTGCCAGTTTACACTCAGAAGAGAAAGTGGAACTCAGTGGTTACAGACAAGGAAATAAAGTTTTCTACTAGGAGAAGTCTCCCCTTAGAGCCAGTATATGGTCCTAAAGGTCTGAAGACATTTCTGCAATTTATTTGTAAGCCATTTTTTAAACTTTTATTTTAAAAGGAGATTTAATTTGATCATTCTTTTTCAACCCTATGTCCCAAGTATATACATTTGACGAAGGCAGAAGAGACAGAAGGAATAAAACTTCATTGCCACAGAGGGAATATGTAGCTCCAGATATGAGGCCTTATGCTAATTTTAGCAAAAATGTATGTATCTTTTTATATATATGAAGTTATGGCACTACATAAAGAGATCCTTAAATGTGACACACACTGAATCCTATTCACGGCCTATCCACTTCAAAAAAAAAGAAACTCCACATAGTGGCTGTATTCATATTAAACTGTCTCAAAAATTCATTTTTTACCTTATCCATAGTTTATCTTAAGTATTTCCTTTCCCTTTAATTTGGAAGATCTAGCCAAATCATAAACCTGAAATTAAAATTCTGATTTTTTTTTGTATGAGGTCATGGTTATTTAATGGCAGATCAAAGAAACTGATGTCAGGTTCCAGATTGGAGGTGTCACTATAATGTCTGCTTTTATTATTATGTGACCCTCCCTTGCCTCCATTTGCTTCCTGTTTGTCCTTTGTCAGTATCGATGCTGAAAATTTGTTGGGTCGGGTTGGAACATATTCTATAAAACCGCATGTCCCAAAAGAACAACCAGTTTTCTGCAGAGATGCAGTGTACAGAGATTCAGCTGTGCTGTATCTCAAAATCAAATGCCAAATTCCTGATGATAAAATTAAATCCTTTCACATGGGCAAGTACTCAAATTCTTTTCCCTACACCCTCCTGTCATATTGGCCAAATTCCTATTTAGGTAGTAAGTCGGCCACCCTTTCCTCCCTCCAATAAAATCAGGGGAAAACAAATTTCATTTTCCATTTCAAACTCATGTCTAACTATGTATCTCAAGATCAGCAAGACTGGCAACTGAATTTCACTCCAGAACAGTCACCCTTGGTGGCAAGTGCAGGAAATTCACATGTAAAATGATGCAATCCCACCAAGTGGTTGTGACTACTGAACATCTATGGTGACTGTATTGCTTTTCTTACAGTCATTCTATTGTTCCATGAAAATTAATACACAATGTAAATTCAACTTGAGGTACTTAGTACTCTACAGATTTTTCTTAATGGCATGATTTAAAAACAATGCATAACAGATATTCACTGAGAATAGGTTACTAAATCTCTTTTCTATGGCTAGAGTTTCACTTAAGCATAATGGTTTCTGTGTGGTACCACGAAACAGAAAGATTGATTAGACGTACTCTGAATTCCCTCCCTCCATTTTTACAAATCTATGACACTACAGAGTGCCTAAGTATGCCTGGACATTACTGAAAGTATTTAAGGTTCATAGTCAAGACTTCCCTTATTTATAACAAAGTCTTATTATTTTTGCAATTAAAAATAAAATTGCAATTGCAATAAAAATAAATGTACATCTAAAACAAGATATTTTCTTACTAATTAAAGAAATGCAGATTTGGGCACAACTTAAAATAATTTCAATATAGAAAATTAGATCTACGTACGTGAGTGGCTTTGCCTGATTTGATTTTAAAAGCCTCTTTATTTTATGACTGAACATTTATTTCAATAAAAATGTAAAAAAATAGTTTTTCAAAGAAAGAACAAAATTCAGGACAATTAAAAACAATCTCTCATTCAGTTATTGGCCATGATTATAGCAGGAGGGTCTCTTAAATCAGAACTTTAGTTCACATCCAGAGATCTAAAATGACAATCAATGAAAAATAAAAGGCATCCTCTATTTTTCCAATTGCTACACAAGGTATCTTCTGTGGATAAAAGGTTCATTTCTAGTTTGCAGCAGTCAGATGACCAAAAGTACCCCTGGAGAAGACACCGGGAAAAATTTACTTCGCTTTCAGTCTCAATAGAATATTTAAGCTCATTAGGCAGCCATTCAAAAACTGTGCAGTTGAGATCTATAGCACACAGGTCTGGCAAACAGCAAAGTTACATTTGTAGGATATCAATATTCTCAATTTCCCCTCAATTTATATTCCTAAAATATAGTAAGTATTGGATGATTCATGAAAATTAATCAGCTACTAAAATATCTGGCTGTTATTAAAGCCATTGGGCATAAGGAAAGTTTTCTTATACAATTTTTATTTTATCATGAATTTAGGTACTTAGAAACAGAAAAAATGGTATTAAGAAGACCAGAAGGGCTTGTTAAAACCATTTATCACTATCTAGCCCTAGGAATCATAGTAATTTATTCTTTTGAAGACTGCAAATTTTTCTTTGTTCCAGTCAATGGGTCATCAAGTTATTTTGTCTATTTTGTAAAGTTATGTGAAGAACCTCAAAGATTTACACAGAAAAACAAATGTCCCAAAGATGGGAGGAGTATTAATAAAATTTGAAAACCTTAAACTGAACTAATTGATTTGAAGCTATATACTGGTTTGAAGCTATTTTCTGATAAAGGAGTGGAGAAAATGTTTAACCTGGTTATGGCTATAACTACTGCATCTTTTCTAAATTAAATCAATTTTCTTGATGAAACTAATTTCTTGCCTGAAAGGTATTAAAACAATTTCATTCCAAAGAAGGTTTTGCTACAGTTCTGCACATTCCTCCACTGAAGCAAATGGTTCAATGTATGTGTCATGACATACATGCTGTTTAGACAAAAAAATTAGGACATTTTGAAAACACTGGAAGATGGGAAATAGACTATTATGAAAGATCCATTTGTAACTTTGTATATCAACCTGATCTTTACTGCCGCTGAGCTCCACAAATATACTGTTTCTGCATCTTATACCATCGTGTTCTAATCCAAACATGATAAACAGTAATAATCAAAGTAATGCAAATTAAAACTGCAATGAGATATCATTTTTCTGGTATAATTTTAAAAGAAGATCATACTCAGTGGTAAGAGCTAGGGGGAAAACAAATCCTCATATATAATTAGTGGGAGTGTAAGTTTATAAATTTTGAGGGTGATTTGGCAATATGCATGAAAATTCTAAATGTACACGATTTTCAGCCCAGCAATTCCATTTCTAGTAACTTATTCTATGTAAATAATCACTTACATGTGCTAAGATACATGCATTAAAAATATCCATTTGTAGCATCATTTGCCAAATAATGGAAAACCTTAATGTCCATCAATAGGGAATTAAGATTATGATACCATTTTAAGGGGGGAAAATGTGTCTATATATAGCAAGAAGATATACATCAGACTGCAAAAATGGTTATCTTTCAGAAAATGTGATTGTGGAGGCTTTTGCTTTCTCCTTTGTAATTTCATTACTTGAATATTTTCTTACAAGTTTTTCTTCCGTGATCAAAAAAGCAACAACAAAGAAAAGAAAAATATATGGTTAGCCCTGTGAACTTGGAACTTCAGTTCATTCACTTTATTATCATAAGACATATATTATTTAGATAAATGCATGTCTTACCAGTGATATGTTATATAGGCTTTAACAACCAAAGCTGTATTTCTCCATTTCCTGATTATATGTAATCTGTAGTATTTCCTTTCTTGCACAGAGTTTAAAATGTGTTGTATATAAAATGCATTTTTATGAATGAATACATAAATAATATTCCAATTTAAGGTAATCAAATAATTTCTATCTTATATTTCAACTATAACGAAGACATTAAAAGTACGAAATGCTCAAAACCACACTTTATAATAACTCAAAGAGAAAAAGAATTAACAATAAAGCTGTTATTCTAAATATGAACTATATTATTTTAACTTGTGCTGTCTTTATTAAATTTAATTTTTCATTTCTATGAATGGTCCTTCTTTTCATATAACCAGTCTAGGTAAGTATTACTCTTTATGTATTGTTTGGATATAGTATTTAAATGTCATTCTAAAAACCCTAAATTGACTCAAAGAATAGCAGTGTTACAAAATGATTTAACTGACTAACAAGCCACTTATCAAAAAAACAATAGGATTTTTCATTAACTATACATATGGTGATTATGTACTTCTAAATTATATCTATAATTATTACTATAATTGTATATACTTAAAGTCCCTCAGCACAGTCCCAGAGAGTAAGATCCCAGTTTTAATTTAGTAACAGTTTCTCCGTCTAACTACACTTAGAGCTTCCACCTGACTAGACATATTCTTAATTTTGCAATAGTCAAAAACAACAACCATGATTTTTCCCATTCACAATCTTTGCATCTCTGGTACCATGATTCTGAAATTAATCAGAGCTCAAGCTATTTAACTGAGTTCGAAAACTAACCAAGGTGACCACCTATGATGATAAGATTTAAATTCTAAATGTAGGCAAGTAGGTATACAGGTTGGTGGTTGTACACCCATCATTGTTTTCCATAGTTAGAGGAGGAAAGGGAAAGCTTCCCCACTTTCCTTGCACTGAACTCCTCTAACCCTTAGTTATATGGTTTGTCATATAGAGTAGATTTGGCTAGAAGAGCTTAAACAAAGTCCAGGCTTGATCAGCTACACCCAAGATAGGGTTGTTCCTGGGTCAGCTGGAGGCATATGAGTAGTAGTGGAGTCCAGAGATGCACACATGGCACATGGAAGCAGGTTTGTATGGGCTCTGCTGGATTCCTCTGTCTTTATCTTTGCACTCCCTCCACCCCTCCTAATTACTGTACTACCTCTCATCACCCCGGGGCCTATGCACAAGCTGTGCAAGTTCCCCTGCTTGACCTTTCAACTCTTGGTGTAGGCAGGATAAAAGAGAAAGGTTACACATTCTGGTGGTGGAGCAGATCCCTAGGTTAGAATCTTCTCAGGGCTTAGTTTCCCTCTGCAAGCTGAGATGAATAACAGGTCAACCTCCCAGGATATGTGGGAGGGTCAGTTAAGCTGACACAGCTAAAACACCCATCACAACGCCTGGGGCAGAGTAAGCGATCAAGAGGATTCGCTCTTACCATTGCTGTGATTGTTTATATTACCCTTCTAGTTACATTTCAGCACAGCCTTCTATAAAAGTCTTGACTAGGTCAAGTCTCCCTATTCAAGGGCTCATCAATGTTTTGTGAGCCCTTGAATCACAGTCACATTTTTACATTGCTTTGTGTAATTGTTTAATTAACACTAACTTTTCTGAACATTATTAGACTGTGAGTTCCAAGATAGCTGAGGACATGAATAGTGTTTGGGGAGTTTTTAGTTGTTTTTTGCCTTCTCCTTATCATGGTAACCCCAAAATCTAGGTTGAGTGCCTATCAAATAATAAGACTCCAATGAAATAAATATTAGTGAATGAATTAATGCATCAATTCATGAAAACAGAACCTGGGAAATAGGAAACAATTTTTTAAAGACACAAAGACAACATGCCTAAAGAATCCACAAATAAGACAATGTGACTTGCCTGAGGTTGAGCTGGAGAAGCTAATTCAGTCTGCCTATAACTTGATATTACATTTTACTCTACATCCTACCACCTTACCAGACATAGACACACAGGATAACACACTTTGTGCATTAAAATTTGAGCTGGGGCATTAACCAGCTTGTACTATGGATGAAGGATCGTGAGTATGTGTGTACATACACATATGTGTATATTGTATGGCCCACATCTAAAATTGGTTAATGTGAAACTTAGCTAATTTTGAACAAGACTTAAAACTCAAACAGTAACAGCAACATTTGGCTAAGCAATAACATAAATGGCACAGGTAAAATACAAAAGATGTATGTGAACACATGACTTGAATGTAATAAAGAAGGAGATAAGCAATAATGAAAAAACTCTTTAGTGATAGGGGAAAATACCCATTTTAGATATTTTTGTCTTTACCTGTGAAAAATTCTACATTCTACATATCCAAGAGAAAAAAAAATGACTGTGATGTTCAATTGTATAGGTATCAAGTTCATTAAAAACTAAGATAATTTGGTAGCATCAAGTGACCATTTCAGATTTGAGCCAAGTTCAGTCTTCGGCCATGAAGTCTATGCCTTCAGCATTACACAACTGGTTGGCATACATTTAAGATTTTGTTTTTCATCTTATTGAAACTTAGATTTTAATATTATTTTCTCATAAAACATCTACTTAGTTGTCATAGCACATTGACTATTAAAATAATTTATATTGATGTTGTCGGATATTATCTTTCCTGTTGATTTTCTCAAATTATATAGTGATTTATTTTTTATTTTTTTGTTCTTTTGCAAAAGGGTGTTGGAAGTAAAATATTTTATGATGGTTATATCGGTCATTGTCAGTCACGTAAAACTCAATGTTTCAGACTAAAAAAAGAGCTCAAGGAAATTAAAATAGTAATTCCTCACCACTGATGATCAACCTCACATCAAACCACCTGAGTGAAACTGCAAGCGTTGAAGAGCCAGGAATATATTCTCATGTTATCAACTTTCTTTTTTTAATTCTGAATTTTGGCTCTTTTTTGCCTCAGTTCCTCCATATTATAAATACTGACATGTTGGCAGCTAATCAAATAATGATTGGAAAGTGCTTAGAGCTTAAATATTCTTGGAAGAGAAGTAGTGTACAGGTGCAGAGTAAAAGAAATTTTTTAAATGTTTCCCACAAATTGAGAAAAAAAAATCATAAAATTCTTCTTGGGCATGTTTACAAAAAGGATAAAGTATTCCGACACCACTATACTTGTAGGGAAATGGACTTACTGGAGTTGACTTATCTCACTGATTTATTGTTACATACCCTCAAATATTTCAAAAAAAAAGCTTTGAGACAGCTTCTAAGGAAATACAAAGTAAAAGGCCATAGGTAAGTGACAAAGGGAGAGAGGATTTCTGAAATAATAATACCAAAACCTAAGAGAAGCTCTAGCAACTGGAAATAGAAAAATACAAGGTTTCTACTAACTATTTCAAAAGAGAAATATGATGGCATATAAATATCACATTCAAAAAATAATAAAAGCACTCCTCAACTACAAGAGTGGTTTATTTGGGGGTATATCGCACATGGGACAGTTATTTGTACAAAAAAAATATTAAGTGAGTGTCTCCTATGTGCCAGACACTGTGCTAAATGGTAGGGACACTGAGAGAAGAAAACAACAAATGCCTGGTCTCTCTTTGGAACTCATAATTTAGGAAGGAAGATGAACATTAATCAACCAATCACAAATGACGAATATGTAATTGCAGACAAAACTCGTTCTGGTGGAAGGAAATATAGCATAAGCGTCAATAATAAGGAACCCTATCTAGACTTTAGATTGAGCAAAGCCTCCTTGAAGAAGTTAGGCTTGAAATGAAGTCTTCTCAGTCACTAAGATGTCACTCAGAAAAAGGTGAAGTTGGTTAAAAGGCATTTGAGAAAGAGAAAAGTTTGTGGGGAGGCCCAGTGGCAGAGGAGAACTTAAGTCCCCAAGGACAAGAACAAAAAAATCGGAGAGGCTAAAGCACAGGGCACAGTAAGAAAGGGCTGGGGAAGGTCTGCAGGGGCCAGGGCAGCAGGGCCTTGTGGACAATTTAAAAGTCTTCGCCCGAAAGCAATGAAGAGCTCTGGATGGCAGCTTATCAAACCAGCAAAAAATCAAAAAAACTAGAGACATTTTCTATAAAACCATTGCTCATACTGTCTCTGAAGTTAAGGGTCTGGGAGAAGTCTTTCTGGAGCTTATTACTGCTCAAGATAAACTTTATTGAATTTGCTCTTGAGAAGGTGCTGTGTTGAGCCTCCCTTTTTCAAGGGAGGAGAAACAGCAAGATCAGGCAGATTCTTAGTGGGTCCCCCAAATACCACCCTCAAAGAGCCATGATTTCCAAGGTAATAGGGCATCGCTTTCAAGGAGCTGAGTCACAACAAGTTGGAACCCAGCACTTTGCTGTCTTTAAAGGAAGAAATAGGAAATTCCTTTCTTTTCCCCTGTTTTCTTTTCTCAGCCTTGCTAGGCCTACATTCTCACGCTCTTTCATAGTCATAGTTTGATTGCAGCTTCTCTGTTGCCTTTTCTTTCTCTTTCTCTCTCAACAGCACCTTCTTTCTAACATAAGATTGCTCATGTTTTTCAGAAAATGTTTTCTAGGTGAATGTGGGATTGTCACAAAGGAAACGATGGAGAGGATCTTTTTGTTAAAATGATGGAAGGAAAGCAGTGCCCAGGGAAAGGCTGAGAAAGCGGATGGTGAAAAGGATGTCCCTTCTTGGAAAAGATGCCAAGGAATGGCTCCCACGGCTGTATGTGTCCATCAGGCCTATGCCACTGACCATCACTCTGGAATGGATATTTGTCCTAAAGCAATAATTTCACACTTCCCATCACATGACCCTGTACAGAACAGTGCTTATTAAGTACTTTTTCTTGAATGAAATATTTTCTCTGTACTGGGGAAGAGAGAATAAATACAAAAGGTCTTTCACAGGCTTGTTCTTGCCATACAAATGAAAAGCCCTCCCCTTTACCATCAGGGATTCAATCCTTTGACTTATAAGACTGATAAGACGTTTCCCAATCACTTGAGAGTCAGTATTGCTAAGTAAGATTTATCTTATACATCAAGAGAGAAATGGAGTCAAAACAGAAATAACGGGGTTCATAAGTAATGCATAACATGAGCCCCTTTTCAAAAAAGATCATACCTGTCTCAGACTTTTCAGGGACAGTTTTTAGTCTTGTTTCTTTCATCTAATCCTACATCTAATCAGACAGCAGCCAGAACTTTCCTGATCATTACATATGGCCATTTACAGTTGACAGCTGTCAACCAGGCGAGCTCACATACCTTGCTTCCCAATCACATGGCAGTGCAAATAGCAGGGTGAGATCCCAGGCCAGCATGCCCTTGATCAGCCTAGAATGAATCACTGCAGCTGGAAAACCCTCACTGACATAAAACACACCCCACACTTGTACATTTAACTTCAGTATCTCGCTATGAAAAAATTACCACCATGTTCAAATTAGTGTTTTTTTTTTTTAATTTTACTCAATACTCAGAGCACTTTTTTTCTGGAACTTACTTCTGATACTAATGCTTTTCTACCCTTTCTATTCAAGTTGATTTCCTGCAGGGAAAAAAAAGGGAAATGGTATTGTGATACTTAGACCACAAGGAAACCCTGCTCCTTAAGATAGAGAAGTAGGCATATCTCCACTTCGAACTTGACCAAGCACTGCCTTTAAATTCAGTGAATAAGAGATCATAGGAGTTAGGAAACAATAGGGAAATCACAAAGATATAAGACTTTCGAAATCTAAACTGCCTCCTTTCAAAACCACCTCTTGTTTGAGGTATGGTAGAATAAAATAGCTGCCAGTACCATGAACTCAAAGTCTGTGATGGTTAGGAATTTTGTTTCTATGTGTGTGTATATGTGTGTATACACACTCCCACATTAAAATTCACAAGGCAGCATCTTCCCCAATACAACTTATTCACCTAGCACATTTTACATCATCATTGGAGTATTTATGCCTAACTATTTCAAGCAGGTCTTACGGGAGGGATTTTAGCCAAGACACAAACCACCTGCAACTAGTGATTTCTAACCTTCATTACCCCAACAGAAGATAGAGTACTTTTGAGACACAGCCTAAACATGTCAAAAGGTTGGTGTTCCATTAATACCAACAGGAGTAGGAAATAACACTGCAGTTGTCCCTGGAACAGAGAAACTAAAAATTTTCTGAAAAGTATCAGCCATTGTAGGATTTTGTTAAAAATCTAAAGGCAGTGGCATTTCTCTTTAAAGTTCTGAAACATCTTAGAATTCAAAAAACTCAACAAAAAGTAACATAGACAACTGGGTTTTTTAAAACTCCATTTTAATTTAACTTTTAAAATAGTATGTCTAGTCATTTAGGGTGTCACCTCTTTCAAAGGTACAAAGCCAGTTCATTAAGAATTATCATTGAACGTACCCAAGTAGATTTCCAATTCAGAAAATGTGCACCAAGGTCTAAGATGTTTAATTTAAACACCCTACCTTTCCCCTGGGCATTTCCAAAATTCTAATTGAAGGGCACTTAACAGAGGCAGACCGACTATTCTAAGTAATGTATACTGGCTTTCATACCAAAGGTCTTTTTCCACTCAGAATGTAAAAAATCAGATTACAGATCACTTGTCGTTATAATTCCTGTAATCTTTTCTAGTTAAATTTAATATCTGTGTATTACCTTAAAAGCCAACATCCAGGACTAAATTGCCTTGAGTTGGCAGCTGTATTATCCTGTACTGTAAGACCGTACAGTGTTTGGGTAGTAGCAACAGGCTGAGTCAGCCGAGATAAACACAGAAACTCCCTTCTACAGAGATCTGTATGATTAAACATAAATAACAGGTCTTGGATAGTTTTCTTATAAACTTGGTATTTAGGAAATTAACTTGGTTCATTCTTATCCTTTTTTGTGGAGCTGATAAAATTGTGATGTTTGTCTAATTAACCACCAAACACATTCAAACGTTGAACAGTAGTCTCAAAATATATGTCAGAGATTGAGCTTAGGATGGCAGGACGTTCTTCTATTCCCTCACTCAATATTTAGATGACTTCCCTGAATTCCAAAAAATACTTTCTACACTTAATAAAACATAAGAAAATTGCCTGGTCTCTGCTGGTCTGACAGTCTATGTTAGACCTTAAATCTAAATTTGAGTGGAAGTCCCAGTCTTCTTTCCAGTTCTAGGAAGGAGACAGTCCAGTCCTTACTGAACTGGAATGGTCAGATATCCAAAAAAGGAATTAACAGGCCCATGTTCTGCCCCAGCTCACTATATATCTCAGCAGGGCAAGCCCAGCTACTAGAAAAAGTACTGCCGAAAAAAAGTGATTTTTGTGTAATCTGCTGACTTCAGTTTAGTATTTGTTTGTCATCCTATCTATCTCGATCATTTTTACCTTTGTCAACATGACAAAATGTAAAAATCTCAACAGTGGGCAAAGGGGAGAAAGAAAACATCTCCTGTATGCTCATAAAAATGAGCACATTCTCTAGAAAACAGACTCATTTCTCTTTTTCCATAGAGAAAAAATGGCAATTTTATCAGCTCTATGGAAAATTAGGAAGACAATGAAACAAGTTGATTTCCTAAACACCAGGCTTATAAGAATAATAGCGAAGACCAATGAAATTTTACCTCTGGTACCTAAGCTACAATCAGCTGCTGCTACAATTTGCCACACTTGCCTTGGTTTTTACATAGAGAATGTGTTTGGTTTCACTGGTAATCGGTGGCCTTGAGCACATGTAACTTACAATCATTGAATGAAAAGATTCGCTTTGGTGAATTAAAATGGAACAATTTCTCCAAAATAAAGGGAGAAAGGCAAAAAATAAAAATAAAAAAGTTACGGAGATTAATAGGCACGTGTTTCATCTATTTTTGCATTTAATTTGAAGTTATGAAAGCTTTAGGCATCTAAAAATACACCTCTTTCATTCTTGTAAGTCTGTAAGGTTTGGCTTTTGGAACAGAAACAGTTTAAGTGGGGAGGGAATTGTTGAATTCTGTATCTATGTTTAAAAAAAACGGTTGACCATAACCCGAGGCCCTCGCTCCTGCAGAGTGCCTGTTGTTATGAAAGCAAGGTGCTCCACACGATCTAATCATAGCACTAAACCTTGTTACAAGCCCTTTTACAGCTCCAATATCTGGGTTACATGGAAACACGCTGGAGAGCCTCCTTGTACTATGAAATAAATGTCATTCTGACTGGCATCCTCTCTTCCAGCAAGTAATTTCCCTCTGCTGATAAATCGATACAGCAAAAACAAATGAGAACGCACAATGGGCACGGTGAGGATTACATTTTTATTCATTTCAGAGCCCCTGCAGCCAAGTTTTTTTTTAAGTACAATAGCAGAAAATGATGCACTTGAGCTAGGAAACAAGAGAGAGACACAGAGACATTGAGATAAGGAAAGACAGACAAAACAGAAACAAGGGAAGAAACGGGAACAAAGAGGAAGCCAAGAGACAGGAGGCAGGGTGTCCCTACCAAGCAGCTCAGACACAAACTTTTGTGTGAGGACAAATTATTTGAATTCCTGCCCAGCTCCTCATAGATATGATTGGGATAAACATATGTCCATCTTTTCCTACTTCTTTATTCTGTAAGGTTGCAGATAATTTGAAAAGAATCTGAGACCTTACTTTTCTTTGACTGATTAATTATTGATATCGACACAGGGTTCACACATGAAACGTATCTACAAAACTCAGAACTAGGAATGGCAGAAAAGACACCATCGATCCTTATTCATCTTTGGAAGTCCCCTCAACTCATTTATGTTTCTTGCTGCCTTTGAGGCAAACATTGGAAGCACAAAACAAAAGAGAAGCAAGAACCCAATGACAGTTCATAAGAGGAATGGGAAATTCCCATATAGATACTTTTTAAGATTGATTTTATAAGTCCCCAAGTAATCGAATGGCTATCATATAAAAGGAATGCGCTACACGTTTTACAGTGAAAATTTTATGAATGTTTTGTCTTTGGAAGGGAGAAAAAAAAAGACTATTTCATAAAACTTTGAAAACCCCAAATTTCTTGTGAAGGGATAGTATTACATTTTCTGTTCTCTACCGTGGCATTTAACTCATCTTCAGGCAATGAAAGTAAAAAGGAGAGAATTGCAAAGTCTTAATATTACTTTACAGGTGATATGCTATTGTAATCCCTAAGATCAAAATTAATTCTTGAGCAAGTTACTCAACTATCAGTGCCTTCATTTCCTCACCTATAAAAATAGGGACGATGGTAATGGTAACTATCTCAAGTTTTTGGAAAGAACTAAATTAGTATAAGTAAAATGCTTAGAACAGTGCTTGGCTCAGTGCCATACAAGCGTCCTTGTTATAGTTGTCGTTCTCATCACCCTCATTATCATCCATTGCTTCCCAAACTAGCTAGTTGCTGGGGAGCTGTCAACAATTTCTGTTTGGCCTACAGGTAACAATGTACTCATACAACACATTCTTGGGGTCACTGCATAATACTGGACTAGATGAACCAAAGGTTTCATCTAGCCACAGCTTTTAAGTATTCTTAACTGCTCTCTGATACCCCAGAATCAGTAATACTCTCCCAGAAGAGCAATTAGAAAATGCATCATTATATCTAATCCATTAGTATTCTTTTAATTTTCTTTTCAACCGCTAAATTCTAGGAGATAGTGCACAGATTTCTCTCTATAAAAATATAAAATATTTCTCGCTATCTTGCGAATAATAACTCTAAGTCCGTGCTAAATATATTCTTAACACTATAACCTTTTCCTTTGGACTTTAATTAGATTACTTTTATTCTTTTAAGTGCTTGAATTCGTGTACATGTGTAACGCCTCAGTTATTTGTTACTGTAATCCACTGGTCCGTCCATTTTACTCCCTAAGAAGGGGTAAGAAACAGAGGTTCTTCATCTATATCACAGACTTCACTAATCATTGAAGAGAAACAAGGCATAAAAAATGGTGGCAGGTCCATTACGGCCTCTGCAGTTCTTTCTTCTTATATCTTCAATAAACAAGGGTGGATTTAAGCCTAAACCAGTGCTTCTCAATACTTCTTTTCACTATCATCTTCTCCAATATACCCTTCTATATTTTTTCCCTAACAATTAGCCCCCATGAACTGTTACTATACCATATGTATTGTATATATACTATATATGTATCTGTGCTTTTTACATTAAAAGGATAAGCCTTTTATTTTATCTCCTAAGAACCAATCTTTGCCCCTTTAGTGGCAACATCAACTTTGAGAACGTATGGACTAATTCTTGTGAACAAAACAGCTTTCTGCAGAGCACATTGGATCCAACATATTCAACATAACTCTAGAAAGTGAGTTGAAACTCAGCTACAGTTGAGTGTTTGTGTTTTGTTGTGTTTTTAGCAAACCTTGAAGCACAGATCCATTGCTGTATGATTTACCTTACCTCAAATCCAAAAACATCACTTGGAGGGGTGGAGGATATATGGTAGTTTGTGAAAGATGCCTAAAAAGCTACAAAGCAGTTCAGGACAAGAAGTAAAGAGGATGGGGAGTAAAGTGGAATTGTTTCCAATTAAAGCAGCCAGGGAATTAGGTAGGTGGAATGTAATTATCTACACTGGAGTTTGGCCAGGCTTCTCGGCTCTTTTGAGAAAAAAAAAAAAAAGCTCTCTGTGATCTTTAATGAATAGAGGTAGGTCCAAGTTTAACATCTCATCCAAAAAAAAAAATGGAATAAGATTTCTAAGTCTTTTCCCAGAACATAAGTGCCCTTCTTTTTAAAGATTTTGAAACTGCTTATAAATCCTATACTTCAATCTGAAATAATTATTTCATAAGGCAATGACCTTGGAAATGAGAATGTTGGAGAAGAAATAGTAAAATACCTCCCACAATCAATGAAAAAAGAGGTAAATAAAAAAAGCCAAGTCTGCAGCATTTTGAAATATAAGTTTTTGTTAAGTTGTACCAACACGTGCCTAAATTTGAACAAGTCAGTTTATGGTTTTCTTGGTTACCTGAAGAAGAAATTCTTAACACAGGTTAGTTTTGCTCAAAGTATATAAACCTTCCCCAATGACTGGGAGGCCAAGGCAGCGTAATGAAAACTGATATCTCTGCAAACTCGGCAGCCCAAGATGTGTGCCCCATAAATATAAGCAGACATTATATCCTTCATAATCAGGGCAGAATGAAGATGTGAACTGCATAAATGCTTGAGAAAAATCATAGCTTCTATTAGATGCAAAGATTGAAGTATTAGACACCTTTTAGCTCAACTTTCATTTAATTTACAGCTTTCCTTTCTGTAGTCTGAAGGGAGTGAAAAATTCTTCTAATTTTCTTTCCCTTTCATGACTTGACCACGAAGATGAAATCAGGGTACTTTAATTACCATTCCGAGCCAAAGGCTTGCCCTTTGATATGGAAATCCCAACTTCTGCGACCGCCTCTTCCTGGTCCCTTTACCTTCCAGGGGCCCCAAAGGAATTTTAAGCAGCTCTATCACCAGCTGAGAGTGAAAGTTAACTGTATCTCCTTCCTGTTAAGTTTTGTTTTAAGTTACACTATGTTTCTTTCACCAAATTGGAAGAGCTCTAAGCAGGGAGGAGAAGGAGGAGGCGGGGAGTGGAGAGAGAGAATGTGGGGTGGGGTTAGAGAGAGAGAGAATATGAATGAGAACAGGACCGACTCTAGCCATTAGAGCTGCTGAATTACAGTTTCTAGCCTGTCAGCATGAAGTGTGGCCCATCCTGTACAAAGCCTCTCACTTTAAATACACACACACAGCACAAACCAAGTGGAAGCTGCCGTGTACAGTTACCCCGTTATTGTCATCTGCCTGCTGCATGACTCCCGGCTTTGCTGTAATTATTAATTGCACTTGTCAACTGTCATTAATTCCTCTTTAGCATCCCTGTCTTTGAGTAATTAGACAGAACAGCTCCACTGAGCTCCTTGTTTGGAGTCCCTTGAAAGAGCCCAATGGGCTTTCTGCTGAGAACACCGTCAGGAATACAATAGAGCACTTCTCAGTTAACCCTTTGGAAGGATGAATGGAAGAGAAAGTGCTTTCACAGGTTCGGAGGGACCAGCTTTGCTTTGTGGATAAAGTCACAGTCAGCTATCTTACACCTGCAACCATACTTTCAATGTCCCTTTCATGCAGAGAAGGGGTGTTTAAATGGATTGAAAAGTCAAAGTCAGTCCTCAGGGAAAAAAAAAAATTCCAAATAAGCATCACTGAATTTTTAGTCACTTGCTCATCTGATCTTTTGCTATGTATTTTGGAGAAGCCATGTTTTTCAGAAATAGTGCTTCCAACACTTACTATGTCTATTGACATGCACTATATACATACATAGACACAGTTTTTCCAGGTGATTAGATTACTGCTATAATTTAGATTCTAAATTTTAGTTTGACAGGATTGAAGCTCCAGTTTTCATTTAGTCCTTGTTCCAGTCTCCCGCACAGTAAGTCATTTGATAGGGCTTGTAATTGTGCAACTTGTGGCTTGAAATACATTTTAAAATTTTATTTTAAAACCTGTACACTGAAAATGAATCCATCTTTGGCATTTGGCCCATGGCTTCTAAAAGTTCCCTGAATTTAGCCAGTATCAGCTGATAAAAGGAAAAATGGGCTATACGGCTTGTATTTGAGTTGTAACTCTAAGGGAGAATTCTTATGTTATTGTTTTAAATGACAGAATGTATAATATAGCAGTTTAAATACTGTAAAGTGCTATAAATGTCATGTTAGTGTTTTCCCATTATTGGCTTATAAAACTCAACTCCTTTAAACACTGTGAACTTTATTTGTATCTTTAAATTATTCAGAATTAGCAATAAGTCAAGAATGAGGATTATTTAGCCATTTTGTCATAATAATACTATTAATAACATCAAAATAGTTACCTGTTATTTGTCCACTCCTATCAGTAAAGCCTCTTGACCTAGTTAGTCCATGGAAAAGGAAAATCATGAAAATTTCTCTTGAATAAAATTAAGGTCTATCTAGTTTTGGAAAACAAACTGAAGTAAATATGGTCACTGGGAACCATTAGAACTATTTCCTATATTACCTTAGCTACAGTTTTTTTCCATATGCTAGATGTGTGCTTTTAGCAATAATGACATTTATTGAAGTCTAGATATGTGCTGTATGCACTTTATGTCAAATTAACTTAATGTTCAAATGTTCATGAAATAGATACTATTGGCTCAACTCTTGATGGACAAACTGAGCAATGAGTAGTTAGGGAAGTTGTCCAAGGTCACACAACTAGCCAAGATCAATCAAGGGCTGGTGAGCCCAAAAGCTTTACTCTTGATAACTCACCTAGACCATCTCTCCAGGAGCTAAGACAATTTCTTATTTAGGGTTCCACTCAATAGGTAACCAATATAGATTCTGGTAGTGTTTCCTAAAATAGCAAAATAGATTAACATATTTGTCATCAAAGTATGATGCAAAAATGTGCTGGACACCTTAGGAAGTTAGCATTCAGTACATTCAGAGTGGAACTGTGTGTGTGTGCAGAAAAAGAGAGAAACTGAGTTTCATAAATGCTCAGGATTATTCCAGGTATCCTTGGGCACTATCATTTACTGTGTAAAAATGCTACTATAAAAATCCATTTAAATATATAAAACACATACACACATATTGAACTATTTACAGTTCAGTGCATTGTTTATTGAGTATTTACTGCATACCTAGTATGTGCTAAGAAGTCATGTAAGGTGCCAAAGGAAATAGAGAAGTATAAACTATGATTCCTAACTAAAAGGGGTTTTCAGACTTACTGAAGAGACAGAATCTGGAGAACCACACAAATAAAATACTACAAAGTGCTAAATGGGACATAGTCAATGAACTAGATTAAATGAAAGAGCTCAGATCAATGAGAAGTCGTTACAGAGAGAAAAAATGTGACTTATTAAACGTAAAACTTTATAAGCATCAGAGATATCTACAACGAATCACACTGGTTTGGTAAGTAATGAATGATCTATAAAGAATGATATAAAACAAAGTCCTATGTTGACTTAGCCGAAATATTGCTTAGTGTCATCTTACATGTCTTAGACTCCATAATTCCATAAAATAAAATTTTAGCAAGGGAGGGAAACTGTTTTTTACAGAGAAGTCATCTTAAAGAAGTCTGCTGTTAAATTTGACTTTGAAAGATGGAGATGAAAAAAGAAGTGATGATGACAGAATTTCAAGTAGAATTCCAAGTGCAAAGGGGAGTAGAAATAATAGACACTGATGGGACAGATAGTGAAAAAGACCTACCTCCCTAACACGAAGAGTAACTTGGGGGTGCAGGGGAGGGGTGCTGGGGGTGGTGTGATGGGAACTGGGTAGGAAGTAACCAAATAAAAGTAACCAAAATCAGCAGAAAGGAGGAAAACTCCCAAAAGGCACGATCGAGAGGTATTTTCACTGATTCAGCTGTAGGGAAAGGGGGTTGAGCATGTTAGATGAAAGGTGAATCCGGAGACAACTGGAGTTTGGGACTGAGCTGTGTGGGAATAGAAATCTGGTTTTCACTATTAACTGTGACCTTAGGCAAACTTCTTGACCTCCCTTTAGCTCAGTATCCCTATAGTAGGATTGTTTTAAAAGATGAAAGAGTTAATTCATGGAAAGCGCTGGGAAAAGAGTCTAGCACATAGTGAATAGACAATAAATGTTAGCTATGGCTGTTATTACAATACAATTATTAACCAATATGTTTCAATTCATGTCTTTTTGGTATAAAAATTATGGTAAAGGAAAGGAGAGATGATTTATATGGCACACTTTTCTAACTAACTGCTCCAAAGTGGTATTAACTTCCTTAGGATGTAGGGATTTATTATTATTATTATTATTATTTAAGGTATTTATGTATAGGGAAATTATAATGTTGGGAGGAGTTTTCTGCATTGAATAGGAAGTTGGATCACATGCCTCTTATTTCCCTTCTCATTCTAAAATGCTGGAGCTCTAACTGAATAACAGTGAATCTAGTAAGTTAATAAGGAATCCATATTTTTATTCATTGGAGAGAAATGAAGTTTAGATAATAATTTACCTTAACTCTGTAATGATGAAGTAGTATACTATTATGAATGTAACCTCTAGGAAAAGACAGATTCAAATCAGGTGGTATCATATAATTCTCTATGTAAGCTTGGGCAAGGGGTTCCAAAGGTACAAACTTCCAGTTATAAGATAAATAAGTCATGGAGATGTAATGTACAGCATGGTGACTATAGTAAATACTGTATTGCATATTGCAAAGTTGCTAAGCTAGTAGATCTTAAAAGTCCCCATCACAAGAAAAAAAATTTTGTAACTACATATGGGGGATGGATATTAACTACTTAGATGATGATCTGTTAAGAATAACCTAAAATAATGATGATCATTTTGTAATATACACAAATATTGAATCATAGGGTTATATATTTGAAACTAATAGAATATGGCAACACTACCTCAGTGAAAAATAAATAAAAGCATACTCAATACAAAGACAATATCTACACATTATAAAAGCATATTTAACAAAAAATTATAAAAAGAAATCAAACAGTTAGCTGATTGACTCAAACAGAACAGTTTCGGAGTATGTGAACCGTAAGGGACTTTCAAGTGATGTGTCATTCAATCTAATTTCTGTTACTTGGATTTGCTGTGGCTACTGACATCGGCTCTCATCAACTGCATTTACAGTTTCTACTGGGGAACTTAAATTACACTGCATATTTGGTATTAAGGTCCAACATCCCCTCTCAACCCCCAAAACTATACCATACCACACATCAGAGAAATCTTTGTGGCAGTGGATAAAGCATGCTAAATATTGGCATTTTCACTACAGGGAAAAAAATCAATGGCATTGTACTATTTATCAAATTAGACAAGATTATGCAGTAGTTTCTCAGGTTGAAAAGAACAATCTGAAGTTTACAGACACATGTGTCACTACTGCCTCACTGTTTCTAAGCCAAACTGAACTACAGCATTTCTTGGCACCTATGCTCATGCTGTCTCAATTCTCTCCTCATTTCCACCATTCAAGGCCCAACTCAAATACCATCTTAGCTCTACATTTTTGGATTCACACTTTTTCTCCACAGCCTTCCCCGCTTTCATCCTCTGTCTATGAAATCTCTTCCTTTTTGATACATGAAATGTAACAGAGAACATCAGGTATATAAGATGGTGGGGGTGGGGGAAGGATATAAAACAAGGGGAGTGGTATAAATATGTCAGTATATTCCAGAAATATCTGTAACCTTTGACTATGGAGTCTCCAAATTTTGCATTAAGCTTTTTAGTAGTGAACAAAGGGGAAATGCACATATGTCATTAGATAAAAATAAACCAACTACCCAGGGGCAGCATAATTGATAAGAGCAAGACACTTCTCCCTAGAAGTCTCACGGAGCACATACTGTAGGTTGCAGTGAAACATTTATGTAACAAAGTTCTTGGTAGGCATAAGTTTTATGGGGCTCTTTCTAATAACTGCTCTCAGTCAGGACCAAGGACACCACACTAAACACAGGTCATAAAAGCTGCTTGCTTGAGGTCACTAGAAGGCATCCAGGAACATACATACTTCTTTGCATCTCTGGCTTTTATAGATTTCAGAGCATCTCTAAAGAATTGCATATCCCTCAAACTATGTTCTTTAAATGCTGTGTATTGCCATTGGGTTTTCGCAAGATATTGTGGGGCAACAAATTTGAGACTGTTGTCTCTGAAAGGAAGTGGAGTTCAGGTACTCTGTATGACCAACATGAAATCAAATGCCTATGATTAAACTAGTGGCAAGCCAACCACCTTAAGAAGACTGGCACTCCCAGCACAGAGAGTGCCCAGATGCAAAGAACTCAGAAGAGAGCTATTAACCTTCACATTTTGCCTCTCACCAGAGGGACTGATGTACTTTTACCATCCTTATCCCCACCTACATCCCAGGACTTTCTAATATTTTTGAGGCTCAGGATCCCATTTTATTTACTCTCATGTCCTCTGCAAAAGCCAGCATCATGCTTGACACATTAATAGTATAAATGCTACAAAGAGATGTCCCCCTGCTTCCTACTTTTCCATCCGACTCTTGACACAACTTGACAGAATATTAGAGTGGATAAATAGGTGGCAGGCAAACCCAAAATGCATTTGCCATCAACAGACGGTATGCATCATCCATTGCCTCCAAAATGTCCCATAAAGAAATTATTAAAATGGAGGTGAACCAATATAGGATGTGTTGAACATTATTTCCATCCATTTTGAGTAACTGTGTTCAAGGAGAACTGAACCAGATGGTTAAAATCAAGAAAATAGATAAAAACCCTAGTTAATGAACATCTTGGAGATAACTATGCAAGTATTTAGTATATGTTTAATTAAAACAAGCTTGCTGAGCAATATTTATGTATACCATTTCTACTTTCTCTGGACTATTTCAAACTATAGATTCCTCAAAAAGATTTTAAATCAAATTTCACCTCTGCTCACATTCCTGCACACTTGTACTTTCTCGCAGTTATGCAGCCTTAATCTTGGATTTAGATCATAACTCCAAGAGTTATTAGGTTGGAAAACAGCTTCTGGGCAAGTGATGCTATTCAAAAAAGTTTCTATACTAGAAATAATAGTTGGATTACTTCTGCCTCATATATAGTCTTGAGGTCTGATTTTTAATGTAATTGGGTCTTCTGACATGAGTGTTCCTTGCTTTTAAGCAGCAATACTCTTCAAACAAAAGGGAGCAATCAGAGGATATATAAAAAATAAACACAATGGTTTGATAATAAATGTGGAAGTAACAATTAGCTATAACCTTTCCCTTCTGTTTGGTTTACTCCATTCTTCTGTATTCCAATGGCATTAAATGAATACTTTGATATTTGCTACTTAAGGATCTATCAATGTCTTGAGTTCTATTAAGTCCCTATAAGTGCCACTCTTCTAAAATCACTAATCCTAATGTATAATTATTTTAAATACGTCATCTTCTGTTGCAACGTTATTCTTATTCCTAAAATTTAAATATTTGTTTATGCATTCTATCACCACAGATAAAGTTTAAAAATAGAATAAATGATCATACACCAAAATTCACTTATCTAAGTATTCATCTGAGGTGTAGTGGGCAATGTAAGAACATAGAATTCATTTTATAAAAGAGTTTCTTTAAATCCAAAAAGGTGAGTTCATTTGAAAAATCAAATATATTTTACTTTATTTTAATAAGCTGCTCCATCATCTGAATAATTTTATTGTAATAATCACTTTTTTATTGAGGGCATTTTGTTCTAAAAGGGGGAAATGCAGAACTTTAAAAAAAAATCAAACTGTGGATACATCTGTGAGTTCAGAGACATGAATTATGTTTTACAACAATGAGGTAACTGCTTCATTTGTTTAAAGTGACTACAGAAATGCTAGAAGAATGTAATGCTGGTTTTCCAAAGGTAAACATCTTAATAAGGAATGATATCTATTGCTCATTCTACAGGACCCAGAATTTATTTTCAAAATATTCAAAAAATCTTGTTCATGGGGTACTGTTGTCAATGACAATGGGAACTAGTGGAATTCAAATGAAGGCAGAAGTTAGCACAAGAAAAATTCCCCTTTGACCTGAGATAGGTCAGCTGTGAAGCAGCTCTCAACCCCACTCCATCACTGCGATTTTCTGCATAAACCCTGGTTACCCTTGTTGGCAGTGTTATAGAGTATTATCCTAGCCATGCAGACTTTAGTTGAATATTAAACATTTTGAAAAACATTTTTGCCCTCTGGATTTTTTTGAATTAAAAAATTAGAACAAAAAATTTAGATATGTTTATATAGCCATCAATGTATATGGAAAATGCTACCATTAGAGAAACCGTATGTGGATTCCTAATGCAATGTGTATCAAAATTCCAATGTCATTTTTAACAGAAATAGAAAAAAATATCCTAAAATGTGTATAGAACCACAAAAGAACCCAAATAGCCAAAGCAATCCTGGGAAAGAAGAACAAAGCTGAAGGTATCATACACCACAATTTCAAACTATACTAACAAAGCTATCACACAGACCAATGGAACAGAACTGAGAGCCCAGAAATAAATCTTTGTATATAAGGTCAACTAATACGTGACAAGGGAGCCAAGAATATTCAATGAAGAAAGGATTGTCTCTTCAATAACTGGTGTTGGAAAAACTGGATAGCCACATGCAGAAGAATAAAATTTGACCCCTATCTTATACCACCCACAAAAATAACTCATAATTTAAAAAGATTTGAACTTAAAACCTGAAACCATAAAACTCCTGGAAGAAAACATAGAGGAAAAGTTCTTCGATGTATGGATTACTACATCTGTATACATAGCTTAAAAAATAATGTGTTTTTTCTTTTTTAAAATGAAAATAATATATTTATTAAAGAAAGGTAATACAATACAATCAAAATGCAAACATTTTTAATAAGCAGCCCATAATCTTGTAGTCTAGGCTTTTGGCATTTTATATTCTGCCAGTATTTTTATACTGTGCATTGATACTTCCGTGTGTGTATGTGTGCACACCCACAGATCCATTCAACAAATATTTCTTCAATGTTTACAAAGACCCAGATTCTGGTTTCCTGTGCCACTACAACATGGTTTTTAAATGAAATTAACATTCCATCACACACTTTTTTTTAACACAGACCTGTTTTTTTAATATATTGATTATTTTCAATTTTGTGTTATTATAAACAGTACAAGGATAAATAAATAAAATGTTAGGCAACTTCCTAGAAGCATAAGCACCAACACTAACAGATTTTAATGTACACTGTGTAAAATTAATCTGCAGTGCAGTAATATAATTGACTCTACCAGCCTTAGTAAATGAGAGGCCTCATCTCACTGCAATCTCATCTGCATTGGTTATCGTGGCATTTTTAATCCTTGCCAATCTGCAAAATGAACTAGGATCTCACAATTAATTTGTATCTCTTACATTATTATAAAAATCAAACATTTTATATATTTAATCTCCATTTGATTTCCTCCTATTAATTAAATGTTGAAATTATTTCTCTACCTTTCGATTAATTTGTAAGCAGTTTACATTGTAATTACGTATGTTGAACAGTAAATTGCCAATAGTCAACAGTTTTAACAAAAAATGGCAATTTATATCATTTAACCTAACAAGTTGCAAATAGATTTCTCAGTCCTTCATTTGTTTGCTGGTCTTATTAAAATGCAAAGAAGCTTTTATATTTATATGATCCAGCCTAGCAACAATTTTCTTTTGTGATTTCTGCCTTTCATGTAATGCTTAAAAATAACTTCTAGCCCTTCCCCTAGTTATATGTTCATCAACTGTCTCTTAATAGACTTATCATTTTTTTATTAAGAATGTAAATCTTTAATCCTTCTAGAATTTATATTAGCAAAGGTATAGAAATTAAGTTTAGTAATTTTCTAACTACTTAGAAAATTGTCCTAAAACCATTCCTTTCACACAGATTCGAAATGCCTAACGTAACACTCGTATCAAAAAGCTTTACCATGTTAAGAGGGAATGAAATTCCCTAATTACAGGTCAAACATCATGTTTATGCTATGTTATATTATGATATGTTATGTCAGGTCATGTAATATTATAAAACACCAATTAGTCACTAATAATTGTAAGTTGTTCTTTACAAAAATTATATTAGAGATGCATAGATTCATCCATTATCTAAGAAAATAAAAAACACGATGGTTCATAATTACCTTAAAAATTAAGAAATGTTTATTACATTTTATAATGAATCTCAGGAGTTCAATTGCACTGATTTATGTAAAATGTATTTTCCTTTACAGAATGTGACTGTGGGTAAGACTTCTTCCATTGAGAAGATGTATAACCTAATTATGCAAAAAGTTCTATGGAGACAGTTTGGGTTCAAGGTTTTTCCTCAAATTAAATTATTATTGTTAGAATTGCTTCTTTGCTGCTTAGTAGTCTAAAGAAAGACACAAAAATAAACAATTGCTTGCTCACATGCATCATTTTAAAGATTTCTGGTCAACAGGTCATGCATAATTTTATTTGGAAGAAAAAGTCCTCTTAATTACAAGCAATCGCTGAACAAGAACAATGCTCAAGCAGATGTTACTAAATTATTAAGATATATTCTCATCCAACTTTTGAAAAGTAATAAAACTCTAATTTTCCTCTAACTTTTGAATGATTCTCACTCATCATTCCTTATCAATCAAGAAGCTGGAAGCCACAGCTAAAGGAATTCTACCCAGACCATAATTTCCTGCCAGGTTAGCACTTTAGGATGGCTTCAAGTGGATCAGCCCTGGCTATTCAAGCAGCAATCTCCTCTTCCAGAATCTTGTACAATGGAGCATCTCTACAGGACTGCGTGAGGTACTTTTGATGCACACTTTAAAATGAACTTTGCAATTCAACTGGTGCTAACCAAATTCCCCAGCGCATTTGTACATACACTTGAAACCCCCAGAAAAATAAGCTCAATGACTTCATACTAAACTATTCAGATAGGTATTAGATATCTGTAGGTGTAGCGTGAAGTCAAGTACAATCAGGCATTTAAACAAATAATTTTGAGCTGAGGAAAAAAATTAAGAGTACAGTGCCATTTGATTTAAAGATGCCTCAAGCATGCTTCTTATGATGTTTTTACTTAAAATGTTTAATTAATGAGGGAACTAACCTGAAAATATATCAAACAAGGAGTCTTATTCAAGAAGTTGAGGTATGCCAATAAAATATGATCTCCGATGACGTATAAAGGGTTATGAAAAAGGATGACATATCGAACTTTTGTACTGTCCAGGAAATATATGATCACATAGGAATTATTAATTAAGAAAGATAGGATTCAGAGCAAAGAGTGACTTTCAGGCATCAATTCTACCACAGGTTGCTACAGAGCCAGAGATGTAGTTTTGAAGCATGGGCAGTTAGCTGAACATGTAAGGTAGTATCATAAACCCTGTATTGATAAAACTAAAAATCAGTGCTTTTTTTTAAAATAATAACCAGGGTTTTGATTTCAGAGGGTCATTGGATTTTGCCATGGCCTTTCAGCCTTGTTAGTTACTATGTGTTTAGAATAATGCACATTTTTAACCACAGGTGGCAGACCTTTTTAAATCAACTACAATCATATTCAGTATTTTGTTTTGGTGGAGTCTTTTTCCCCCCCGCTTAAACTGCCACCCACATTAAAATGTAAGAGTGCTGTTCAGAGTTCTCATTAATGTTGCACAATTTAGATGATAGATTTGTCAACAAAGTGGCTCATTCTCAAAGGCCAGTGAACCCTGTCGGGATAAATGCCTTAAAAATTGTATATTGCATAGTAATCTTTAATTATAAAGAACTCACTTGACAATCTACAATACATTGGGATTATTTTGCTTTTTCAAGCAATAAAGAGTTTTACCTTCTGGATTATGGTGACTAAGGAAAAAGGTGATTGGATTTGATAAATAAAGCAAAGAGCCTGCTCATTAGCAAGTAAAAGAGAAAGGTGACCAAAGGCGTGTACAAATAACAACCATTTAGGATCTTAAATTATTAACTGGCTAAATGGTTAAAGGAAATAACTATAAATGCAGTTACACTTTAAAAGAATGTCTGCACAGAAAGAGATAAGAAAAACAAAAATAACTGCCACCATTGGTATTACTAACCACCACCCTCAATTTACCTCCACAAAATCTTAGATTTACAATACCTCGTTAAAGTACTTCTTTTTGTTGTGTTATTTTTGGTCAGTGCAATATAAAATCTGATATTCAACTAGACTTTCTGTGGGTATTGTTGATATGTGCAAAGGATATTTTAACACAGCACTGTGTTTCAAAATATATGTAAATAAAATGTTCGTAATTTTATCCTTCTCAAAACATTTTGCTTCTATTCAATCTAACGACAATGCCTGATATCTTTTATTACACTTCTTAGAAAAAGAGTACAGGAAAGAATAAACACTTATTTTACTACCCTATTTTCATTTCCGATGTGGAAAATTCTTTATTAGCATTTTAAATTATTTTACCTAATTTTGAAAAACGTATCAGTTTAACATACATTATTTGCAACTGTATTTCTCTCTCCTGAAACATAATAGATCACTAAAGAAAGAAGTAAAACCTATAATAACTATTTGTTGTATTATTTTAACACTTATTTATGATGAATATATGAACACACTATGCACAGTTTAGCAAAGGGTAAGAAAGCACGCACGCACACACACACACACAACCACCACTCAGGTAACCACCTTGCCTTAGAAGTGCTTCCTGACCCAAACTCCCCCTGCTCAGTTCAGCCTCCTTCCTCATTTAGAGAAGCAGGCCTCTCACTCACTCACATACTCATATTTCTTCCTTTTCTTCATAGTTCTACCATCTACAATGCACCTTTGAACAGTATAACTGCTTGGAATCATGTATTATTTCTTTGATCCCCTCCACACACTCAATATTAATTAGATAACTAAAATGCTTCCATTTTCACCATTTCATATTTTATTGTATAAAACTATTCCACAATTTTCAATCCTGTTGATGACAATTAAATTGTTTACAATTCTTGGCAAATGCGTTTCTCTTGTGAACATTCTTTTACATGTCTCTTGCTACACCTGTGCACATATTTCCCTGGGATACACATCTAGGATTGTTATACTTGAGCAGGGACTATAAATTTCAACTTTACTTGGTTACTGTATCCAAAAGTGGCTGTTCAAGTTTATACCCTGATCAGTACTGTCTGAGTATTGCCGCTGTTCTCCCTCCATCCATGCAATGCTTTGACCCACAAGCCATCTGAGTTTTCCCCATTCTATAGCATGTGTAGTGGAATCTCATTTTAAATCTAATTTGTATTTCCTTGACTATTACTGAGATGGAGCACTTTTTCGTGTTTGGATATTTGGACATATTATAGGACATTTATATTTCTTCTGCCCATTTTTCTATTATATTGTGTAAATGTTTACATTGATTTGTAGTTTTTAAAAACCTACCTGGAAACCACCTTTGAGAATGATGTTTTGCAAATTCATATCTTTTCACTCTTTTTATTTTGCTTTCTGATAAGCAGTAAAATTATGTAGTCCTTAAGGTAAATGATGAGCTGTGGGTAATGTAAATTAAAATTTTAAAAATATACCATGCCAGTGGGATTGTTAATGGGGGAGGAGTCTCTGTACTTGAGGGAGGAGCAGGTCCTACGTGGGAAATCTCTGTACCTTCTGCTTATACTACTGTGAAACTAAAACTGCTCTGAAAAATGAAGTCTATTTTAAAAAATAATGTAGGATGCATGCTTTTTTCTTTAATCAAAGGAATCCTTCTCTACTCCCAGGTCATAAAGTTATTTTCTTAGATTCTCTGTCAGAAGAATATAAAAGAAACTCTTAAAGGAGATTCTCTTCAAGGAGATATTCTTATTATTTTGCCTCTTACATTTAGCTTTTTGACCAACTGAAGGTGATTTTGTGTGTGTGGTGTGAGGCAGGGATACAATTTCATTTTTTTCCCAAATTCAATTTTCCCTGTATCATATATGAAAAAGTCTGTTGTTTCTCTATTGCTTTGAAGTACCACCTTTATTAAAAATAAAGTGTCTATATCTGCACGAGTCTGTTTCTAAGCTCTCTACTCTCTCAGTTGTCTACCCATTTACCCCTGCAGCAGTACCACTTTATAAATTAATAGAGCTTTATAGTATCAGCAGGTACTCCTACCCATTCGTCCTTTATCAAGAATGTCTTGACTATTTTGTCTTTCCATTTTAGATCAACTTGTCATATTAAAAATTATTCAAACAAATACCAAAGAAACAAAAAACAAAACAACGAGTTGGCATTTTTGATTGTGGCTACATTGTACTTACAAGTCAATGTGGGAGTAAGGGACATTTCTCCAATACTGGATCTTTCAATCCATGAACATGGTATACTTCATCACTTATTTCAGCCTTGAAAATATTTCATAAAGTTTTATAAATTTTCCCATAAATATACTGTATATCTTTTATTGGTAGATACTAGGTAGAAACTGATGCTGATATACATAAATACAGTTGATTTCTATATATTGTATTGCACACATCAATTTTGCTAAATACTCTTATTAACTCATATCATATGCCAGTAATGATAGTTGGTTGTTTACTTTTTGATTCTAATAACTTTATTTCATTATCTTGCTTTACTGTACTGGCTAGGATTTCCATACACAAAAAAAGCTAAACAGCTATAAAAGCTAAATTTCTTGTTCTTGATCACAGAAGGAAAGCTTTCAAAATTTCACTTTCATAATCTTTGTTTGCTGTAGGTATTTTATATAACATTAAAGAAGTTCTTCCCTGTTTTTAGTTTTCTAAGAACGTTTAAAAGTTGGAATAGATGTTGAATTTTGTTAAATGCTTTTTCTTCACTAATTGAAATGATCAGATAATTCTTTCCTTTAATCTGCACTACATTGG
Organism: Manis javanica; assembly: GCF_040802235.1. NCBI lineage: Eukaryota > Metazoa > Chordata > Mammalia > Pholidota > Manidae > Manis > Manis javanica. The sequence goes on along the minus strand of NC_133170.1, from coordinate 11,741,213 downwards.
TTGATTTTTTAACATGTCACCAAAACTTGAATTTCTGGAATGAATCAATTTGGTCATAATTAATGATCCTTTTTATACATTGCTGAATTTGTTTTTTTAATGGTAAGTTGAGAGGTTTTCCATTTATATTTATGAGAGGAATTGTAAATGTCCTTTTTATACTATTCTTGTTAGGTCTGGTATCAAGGTTGTATGATCCTTATAAAATAAGCTGGAGAATACTGTCTCTTCTATTTTTTGAAAATAACTTATGTAAGATCAGATGTATTTCTTCCTTGAATTTGCCTGTGAAGCCATCTTGATGTGGGATTTTTTTGTAGAAATATTTTTGATTTCCAAAGTACACTGCCTTAATAATAGTCAGGTTCTCCTTTTATTTTAGGGGGTAAATTTTGCAAAGTTCCTTTTTTTAGGAATTTCACTATTCATCCAGCTTTTCATATCTACATAAAGTTTATAATATTCATTATTGGCTATTTAGTATCTGCACATCTGTTGTGATGTCACCTTTGTCATTCCTGATATTAGTTATTTGCCCCTTGTCATTTGCTTGGTCTCAATAGAGGACTGGAAAACTTATGTATCTTTTACAGCAATGAATTTTTGGCTTTCTTACTCCTCTCCATCATAGGATTATTTCAGAGTTCATTAATTTTGCTCTTACTTTAATTCATTCCTTCCTTTTACTGCTTTGAGTTTATTTTGTGGTTCTTTTTGAGATTTACTCTTGGCTTATTAGTGTTCACTTCTTTTTTCCTAATACATTTATTTAAGGTGTAAATTTTACAGCAAATATTATAGGCAATCTACAATTGTTACATGTAAGGTGTTCATTTTTGTTTAGTCTAAAATATTTATCATTGCTGTTATGATTTCTTTTTAATTTTGAAACTTTTTCTAGCTATACATTATTTTTCATTTGCAGCTTAATTTCACTATGGTATGAATCTAATTATTTGAAAATAATTAAGACCTAATTTATAACTCAGCATATGGTTATTTTTGTAACTGTTCCATGTGTTCTTCAAAATAATGCGAATTTTACAATTGTATGCAAGGTTCTATATATGCCTCTGAGGTCAAGTTTCTTAATCTTGTCTTTCAACTCTACATCATTACTGATTTTTTTCTATTTTATTCAATCAGTTACTAAGTGAAGTTGAGTTAATATCTACTGCTATTGTGGATTTGTTTACCCCTCCTTGCTGTTGTGTCAACTTTTCCTTATTATATTTTGAGGTTATGTTATTAAAGGCCTTTAGGCTTAAAATTATTCTATATTCCTATGAACTGAAACTTTAATCATTTACAAAGTGACTCTATGTCCAATAATAGTTTGAGCTTTAAAGTCCATTTTTTTAAATCAGTGTAGTTACACCAGGGTCCACGTTGTATTTGTGTGATGTAATATTTTCCATTATTATTTATATTTTATACATGAGGAACCAGTGGTTGAGGAACATACCACCAGTAGGTAGGCATAAGTGGTACAGTCAGGAACTGAACCTAAATAGTGTGTTTCTGAAGTCTATGCCTCTCAATATAATGCTTCTCTTTCTCCTATAAATTCTAAAGGGTGAAGTCATTTTAGCTTCAGAGGGAAAAAAATGCTCTCCCTCTAATTTCTGCAAAGGATTTCTCACAGATTTGCTTCCAAATTGTGAGTTTTCATTAGCTTTGAGTTGAACTCTCACTTCTTTAATATTCTAAGGTAGCACAGTATATTTCAAATACTTTTAAAGAAAAATAGAAAACTTTTAAATCCAGAACTGCAGTATGCAACCTGCAAGAAAGAAAAGTCTTTATAATTTTGCTTTGTGCCTCTGAAATAGGCATGATTACCAGCACCCATCAGATGCTGTCCCATGCCACCAAACTGAAGCACAGTATCTCCATCTGCCCTAACCTAAGAGGGGCAGTCAGGGTGCAATACAATCAAAATTTCTAAGTGACTGGCTGGCTTTTCTGACAAGAAAAGCTTATTGCAACCCAACTTCAAGAAAAATTATCAAAAAATATAGGTGGAAAGCTGTTTCATCTCTGCATAGATACATATAGTATTTTAAACTGGGGGTACTAAACAACTTATGTAAACCTTTGGAATCCCATACTTCTATATTTCTCTAATTTTAATATTAAATTATATTTACTATAAAAAAGAAGTGTAAAGAACAGACCCATAGACCAAAGGAACAGACTAGAGAGCCCAGATAGAAACCCAAGCATATATGTCAATTAACATATGATAAAGGAGCAATGGATATACAGTGGGGAAATGACAGCCTCTTCAACAGTTGGTGTTGGCAAAATTGGACAGCTACATCCAAGAGAATGAAACTGGATTATTGTCTAACCCCATACACAAAAGTAAACTCAAAATGGATCAAAGACCTGAATGTAAGTCATGAAACCATAATACTCTTAGAAGAAAACATAGGCAAAAATCTCTTGAATATAACACGAGCAACTTTTTCCTGAACATATCTCCTCAGGCAAGGGAAACAACATAAAAAATAAACAAATGGGACTACATCGCACTAAAAAGCTTCTGTACAGCAAAGGACAGCATCAGCAAAACAAAAAGGGTATCCTACTGTATGGGAGAATATATTTGGAAATGACATATCTGACAAGGGGTTAACATCCAAAATATATAAAGAACTCACATGCCTCAACAACCAAAAAGCAAATAACCCTATTAAAAAAATGAGCAGAGGATATGAACAGACACTTCTTCAAAGAAGAAATTCAGATGGCCAACAGGCACATGAAAAGATGTTCCACATCACTAATCATCAGGGAAATGCTAAAACCACATGAGATATCAGGTCACACCAGTTAGGATGCCAACATAGAAAAGACTAGGAACAACAAATGCTGGCGAGGATATGGAGAAAGGGAAACCCTCCTACACTGTTGGTGGGAATGTAAGCTAGTTCAAGCATTGTGGAAAGCAATATGGAGGTTCCTCAAAAAACTCAAAATAGAAATACCATTTGACTCAGAAATTCCACTCTTAGGAATTTACCCTAAGAATGCAGCACCCCAGTTTCAAAAAGACATATGCACCCCTATGTTTATCACAGCACTATTTACAGTAACCAAGAAATGGAAGCAACCTAAGTGTCCATCAGTAGATGAATAAAGATGTGGTACATATACACAATGGAATATTATTTAGCCATAAAAAGAAAACAAACAAATCCTGCCATTTGCAACAACATGGATGGAGCCAGAGGGAATTATGCTCAGTGAAATAAGCCAGGCAGAGAAAGACAAGTACCAAATGATTTCACTCATATGTGGAGTATAAGAACAAAGCAAAACTGAAGGAACAAAACAGTAGCAGACTCACAGAACCCAAGAATGAACTAACAGTTGCCAAAGGAAAAGGGACTGCAGGGGGTCGGGGGAGGTGGGTGGGAAGGGAGGGAGGGATAAGGGGAATAAGTGGGCATTATGATTAGCACACATAATGTAGGGGAGGCACGGGGACGGCAGTACAGCACAGAGAAGACAATAGTGACTCTATAGCATCTTACTACGCTGATGGACAGTGACTGTACTGGGGTATGTGGTGGAGACTTGATAATGGGGGGAATGTAGTAACCACAATGTTCTTCATATAATTATATATTAATGATACCAAAATAAAAAATAATAAATAAATAAATTTTAAAAACTTTTTAAAAAAGAAGTATAAACCTATGAAGAAAATTAAAATCATTCATGATTCCATGAACCAGAGCTAATTATATCTGATGTATTTATTTTCCACCATTTTTTTCTGTTAATTATTTAGGCATTTGTAATATATATATATATATATATATATATACATGAATATGTGTGCACATGTGTGTATATATGTAAACACAAATTTGGAGATAACACGGTATCTTTAGTGTGGATTCTGATTTGTTTCCTTTAACACTGCATCATGCATAATTTCATGTGTCTTTAAATTTATTTTAATATTTTACTGACTGTATAATATGAATATACTCAAATTTATCCAACTGCTGCTCTAATGCTGGACAATTCAATTGCAAATTCTCTCCATTATAAGTATGCAAAATGAACATATTTACATAAATTTTGGCACCTTCTTTCATTATTTTACTAAGCTAGATTCTTGGAATGAAACTGCCAGATAATGTTAGCTGGGCTCTAATATCTAGTCTCTTACTCTTCAGCTATAACTTTCCCAAATCCATCTTCCATATTAAAAACTACATTTTCCAGCCTCTTTTTAAGTGTAGCATGGCCATGTGACTGTGTTCTAGTCAATGGAATGTAAGTGGAAGGGTGTGTACACCTTTCAGAAAATGTCCTTAAAAGTGGAGAGTATGATATGCTCCAGGTAGTATTTCCTTCCTTCTGCTAGAGTATGGACATGACTGCTGGAATACCAATACTGGAGATTCTAAACACTAGGTAAAAGACATGTGCTCAAAGGGACAGAGCACAGGATGAAGAATCTGCATCCTGAAACCACCCATCCATCTCTGAGCTGCCTATACAGACTTCACATAAGAGAAACATAAAGCACAACATAGGGAATATAATGAACAATATTGTAGTATCGTTATATGATGAAAGATGGTAACTGCATTTATCATGGTGAGCATTGGTAATGTAAGTACTGTTGAATCACTATGTTGTACACCTGAAACCAAGATAGTCCTATATATCAACTATATCACAATTTAAAATAAAAGAGTAATATGAAGTTCTATCTTTTTAAAAGTATTTGGGATTACTTGCACCAAATCTTTTCCAGACTAGTAGAGAGGAAGTGTGGCATAGAGCACTTAGGACACATTTAAGGCTCTTCACAGAGATGGCCAAAACATTTCCTGGAAAGTTGAATAAATGTAACCTTTCCCCAGTATTACTGAAAGCACCCACCTCCCCGCATTCTTACTACAACACTATCATGCCAAACTACTTTTTACTAGTTACATCGTAAGTGGGGCAAAACCTTTTCTTTTATTATTAGTGTGTTGTATTAGAACTGCATCCCTCATTATTTGTTTTTTATCTTATTATCTTTTAAATTAAGATGCTAGTACCTTTCTTATAATAACAGCTCTTTATATGTAATAGTTTTCCAAATTTACTAGAAGTAGTCCCACTTTTTCATTTGCCTTTTAATTTTACTTATACTGGTGTTTTTACTTATAAAACTATAGAAACTTCATATCTGCAATAATTCATTTGTGACTTACACAACTTATGTTAGCATAAAAGTCCATTTCTCAGAATGCTTTCTTCCATATTGCTTCTTTTGTGAATATATGAACTGCTTTTCATGAATATTTTAACACTATTATTTAGGGTTTTAACAATTAATTTTTAAATAAGAGAACAACTACCATTGATTCTCAGGTTTTTCACAAATCTACTTGTATCTTGAATTCCGGAAACAGGAGTCATAAAACTTTAAGAGTGGATTAGATAATAAATTAGTTTTACTTCACTAGGCAAGAACACTTATTCATTACTCTTTTTAGGAATAAACAGAAAGAGAAGTCCTTTTCCATATTATTAGTGACAAAGTTCTGTACGACAAGATTCTTTACATTTTCTGCAGTATCCCACATGATAGCTGGTCAACCATGGGATTAAAAAGGATTTTTAACTCTAGGTCTGTGGTCAAACTTGCAGTTCCTGTTCCCAATGGTGTAACTTTTTTTTGAAAAGACAAACAAGCACTTCAAAAAATGCACACACAGATAGATGCCGACTACATTTTTCTGCCAAGCAAATTGGAAAATATCTGCTTGGCTTCAGCAAAATTGCATTTTTGTATGTGTTAAAAAACACCCTGGAATACTTAATAGCCTATGGAAATTTCTGTAAAATGTGTGACCTACCCATTGTGACCCAAAATATTTCCTTTACAGTGACAACAAAAAAATAGCAACAAATGCTTTCTAAAAAACATTTTTCCATGGAAGAAAAAAGGCTTTCACAACTTCAAGAAGAGTGTATCTCATTAAGAAAAACTAAAAGAAATGTTGCTATCATCTGCCAGTTTAGAGACGTTACCTTCATAATGAGTTTCAAAATTATAATTACAAATCCAGCTGTCATCTGAACATAAAAGATTATATACTACAGGGGTATTTACATATGTAATGTACTTTACTTAAAAATTAAAAATAAGAGAAGGCAAATAAACTTCCACTTCTAGGAAATAGCAGCAAATGCAGTAATGGATTTTTCAAAGGTGTGCATTATGTGTTTTATGAATATACCTTTTTCTTACCCAGGACTGTGCCAAAATTCTCTGTTCAGCTTTCAAAATCTTGTAAAAGGATTCAAACAGGAATGGTGTCATCAGCAAGAGCAATGCTAGAAGCAAATAAAGGAGACTATTAATAGACTAGTAGAGAGGAGCTGTTATTATAAGAAATATATATATAAGAAATATATTATAAGAAATATAATATAAAGAGCTGTTATTATAAGAAAGGTACTAGCATCTTAATTTAAAAGATAATAAGATAAAAAACAAATAATGAGGGATGCAGTTCTAATACAACACACTAATAATAAAATATATTAATATTTTTAGTAATATTTAGCAAATTTCCTATATTTAGTAAATATACCAGCATGGGACTTTTGGAAGCACAAGATGTGTAAAGTTTTCAAAATACATTTATACAGATGTTTATAAAACTGTATATAAATACATATGCAAATATAATAAAGTTACTGCTTATGGAAAAAAAGGCATTAATGTGATACTATAATGAATTCATCAAGAAACGTACATGCATATAACGTACATGCATATATACATAGGTGTTAATCCCATCAAAAGTTAATCATTTTGTCTAAATTTCACAAAAACATCCTGCAGATGCTCTCAAAGAGGCAATATTAAAGTAGGTTCTTATTTCATGGAAGGAGTTATGAGAGATCTTCAGGCATCTCAAAGGTCCTTTCCTAGATCCCATTCAAATACATGACAGCAACAGTTAACACAATTATTCAGTGGGAGTCATTTGACTATCTCTGCATTCTCATTCCCTGCCTGTATCTCCATGATCGCACTGCCTGGCTCAATTTCACAATTACTGTTCTGGACATTTTCATGAGTAAATAAAAATCTGGCTTTGTTTCCAGGGTCCCCAGGTTGGCCAGAAATGGCCCCTGGCAATCAGCTGACATTCTCAAGTTTCAGGCTTCTGAGAGCAAGGAACCCCAAAGGGTGGTAGCCACCACTCCGATGCCAGCTCAGTCTCCTCACTACCAGTTCAATAATGCTTCAGTGCACCTTCATATTACACCATTGATTAGACATCTTTGGTCATGGGGTTTATGGTATTTGAGTAGTTTTATTGCCATACTGATCTATCTGGAGCATGACTGGTAGGGAGTGATTTTACTTCATTGCACTATCAGATGTTGTGCTAATAAGCACAGAAATACAAAAGGATTGACAAGAAGACTCCACTTTATTTCATCCGTTCACTAATTATGCCACTGGACAGTATTCAAACTGAGAAAGGTTATTCAAAAATTTTAAACATCAGAACTTAGGCTGCTGCTGTAAAATAAAGGTTGTCTATACCTAAGTCTGCCAATTAGGAAAATCATTTGTTTATTTTCATTAAACATTTTACTACAAAAATGTATTCCAATTTTTTTTTTTCAGTTCAGTGAAATGTTACCTGACCAAATGCAAAAAGACTTTTTTGCCCACATCCTATATGTGGGCAACACAGAAATACACAGGTGGTGATTTTACCCACAAGAGGGAGCCTGTATTTTTATACTTTTGTCACAGAACTTGAAGAACTTTAATTAAAATATGAAATTCTAAAAATATGTGTAGACACCACAATATTCACGTCAGGTCAAGTTTTAAGAGAGTCAGAGTTCAGGTGGCACATTTTTCTTCAACTATACCATATCAGTATGTCAGAGATTGGAAATACAACCGGAATTTTTAAAAATTTCCTACCCGTATTATAATTTTTTTTTAAAGATATAACTGCCAAAGCAGCCTAAGAGAAAAATTCTTTTTAGGAGTAATAAATATTAGTTGGGTGAAACTGACTAGAATTATTGAGCGCTCTGCACATGAATTTTATTTCATGGAAATGAAACTGTATTTCAAGTTATCCTTTTATCACAAAAGAGGCTTGTATAAACCAATAATTTTCTATGAATTTATGGAACAGGAAACACCCTATTTTAAAAATTACTGTGATGGCCATTCTCACTAATACCACTTAGAATTCATCTATGAAAGGGTAGAACTGGCATGACTCCATGAACTTTCCTGTTTTAAAGTTGAGAAAAAGATACTTTTTTCCTTTAAAAAATCTAAGTTTGTTTCCTTCATATCCTACACTCTCTAAACAATGTCTTAAATCACTAAAACTCTATGTAAATGTGCTCTAAGCTTTTATAAAAATAAAATACATTCATCAACTTAAAAACTACCTTACAGAAAATAATTTTGGCAGCTCTTACCATCCCAGCGTGATCTGTCCTATCACATTCAGAGACACAGCAATACTCCAGCTGAAATTTTGTTTTGTGATCCTTCATAAAGTGCAGGGAAGACAGATGGTAACTGTCCCTTTCCCCCCAGAATCCTCTTTTCACTACCTGATGATATTACAAATAGGGGCAGGGAGCCGAGGAAGAAGGGGTAAATCACTGCTGCCCTTCCTTCCGGAATTCCAACCTACCCATTAAATCTTTTTTTTTTTCTCGCACTAGGGACTGTGAATCTAACGGACCTAAGACCAATACCTTATAAATGACATAAAAAATATATTTATTTTACGCACTGATGTACCCTAGTGTCGGAATCCTACTTTACACCCTCTACTTTGCAGAGGAACATCAGACCCATTTCTGCCAGTAAAAGGTTACTCAGTCTCTCTGGTGACAGGCTGCAGAATGTGCTGTCCCACTGAAGTGCAGCACAAGGGAAAGACTGGTGGCCTCGAGCCCACTGTGCTGGAAACTTCAAACCTGGTGCGGTGCACTTGTGTTAAGAAACCAAAGTTAACTCCCAAGGGCTACACCACGTTCCAAGGTGGGTTTACAGGTCTCTGCTTCATTATGTTTTTTCACGACTTACATAAAATTTTGAATGTATCAAATGTTACACAATAATGTGGAAAAACACAAACACAACTTCATTTTGTTAATTCTGTAATGATTGGAAAAGCTGGATAAAAATTCCCAAAAGGAAGAAATGCACACTAACACATAGGAGAAAATCATAGCTAAATAACCGTAGTGTTGAGATCACACCACATTAAACCAGTCACAGGCAAGCTCCAGGGAGAGAGGGCATTTCCTCTGTCAGGGATCACAGTAAAATAACCAGGAAAGATACAATGACTATCTATTGGTTTTATATTAAGAAAATAAGCTGATGAGAAGGTTTTGTATTTACAGAATATTCTTTAATCCAAAGGAACCACATATTACTTCAAAAGCTAGTCTTATTAGGTAGAAACTATTGCGCTTTATTTGAAATAAAAACACCTCAGTTTATAACCTATTGGTAAAACTTTATTTGAGAATATCTTCTCTTGCCTTTAATATTCTTAAGACATCAAACTGAGGGCAACCCTGTAAAATAAAATGATACCTGCCATGCAAGGGTGAAAGTATGGCCAATAAAAGAAGAACAAGAGAAAGAAAGATAAAAACTAAAGGAAGACCTATTTTCCTAGAAAAATATCATTTGACTAACTTTTTGTTTCAATGGGTACCAATCAAAGTAGTCAGAGAAAAATGAATAGGAAAAGTAACTTTAAAACAGGTACTTTTTGAGCAAATTCTAGCAACAGGTCAGCATTAAAGCTCCTGTTCAGTTTTACTAGCTTAAAATCCATATAGTCATAAAATTACTAATGAAAAAAGAAAAAAAAGCTGTTGTTCTTTATTCCATTTGCCAACCAGAGCCATTTATCCCCTATTAGATAAAGTATAATAGACTCCACCGAAAGGGTCACTGGCCTTCCATTTAATGATATTGCCAACCCCAATCTGCATTTTCCCGGCAATGTCCCTCAACACAGAATAAATGGCTGATCTCTTCACAATAACAGCTGATTTCTATTTATTAAGCTAAAAAGGTCACCATTTTCTACGGCTGGGCCGCCCTGCACTATTGATAATTTTATGCATAAACAAATGGCAAATTTGTGCCACATAAATATGCATTAGCAATTACTTTTTCCTCGGGCAACGCTCACCGCATGCAAATGTGTACCTCGAAGGGCCTGGTAGCTTTTGTTTTAGCCCTTGAACAGTGAAACAAAAGAGCACAATAAACAATTTTAAAATTGCCAGTCAATAAGCAATGTAAATGCAAAGGTAAATGGCAAGAAACTTGCTCAGAAACAAACAACAAAAAGTGTGGTTGCAGGGGACGGTGGAAGAATTTTCTTTCTTATATTATTTCATTTCTTTCTCTTTCATAATGAAAAGGCTAAAGTACTCTTGACACAGAACAGCTAACTAGGCTGGTGCTAAAGCAGATGCCAGATGGGGAAAGTAGAAAATACACACATGTTGAATAAACACACACATACATACCCAAAAAAGAGGTATGGGAAAAACCGTGCTCCTACTTGATTTCAAATGCATCACCTGCTCAAATGTCTTATTTTCAATATCAGAGATGAAAGAACTTTAAAACTGGAAGGATCTGAAGGAATACATACCCAAACGTTAATTCTACTGCATTTGGCCCTGGTGTTTTCTAGTATCATCTTCCTCAAAGGGAATATACATGATCAATAAGTAGGATATTTGTAGGAACATGAAGGAAAGGAATAAATGATGAATATACAAATAAGAGATAAAAAGAATCTCAGAAAACATCTAGATACCCAGATGTTTAGGATCAAAAGCCCTTATTCTCAGAACAATTCAAGGGTAGTATCAGACAGAGGATCAAGGTCTAAGGCAAATAGGGTAAGAAACCCTATGGGGAAAAACATTACTAATTTAACATGAAAAACAAATGATAACTTAAGAAAAAGTTGATATTTTTCATCAAAAAAACTTTAATAAGAGATTTTTTAATTTTTTTAGTGCTATCTACCTACCATGGACCATTCTACCATTCTAAGCACTTCACACTTAGACCCATTAGACTTGATCTTCACAGAAACCTCAACAGGTTGGTACTTTTCATAGCACACAGGCACAGGAATGTTAGGAAACTTGACCAGTTATTTAAGGTAGTGCTAGATCTGGGCTTTGACACAGTCTGCTACCAAAAATTGCAAGCTTCACCACTGCCTAATACTGCCATCTACTCCTTAAAATCCATCCATTTTGACCTGATTGAAGTATCTCTTCCTTAATGTGTAAATGGCTATGTATTTGTATAAGAAGGTCAAATGGTATTTTAAAATTTTTACTTGAGGACTTATGTAAGTTTCTTTAACCACATTAAAATATCTTCACTGCTGTAAAATATACAAATATTAATTTGTATATTAGTATGAATGTACATGAATACATGTACACTGAAAACATGCAATAGCCTTAATAATCGTTTGAGAACGGAAACATCCTTTGTAATCCCCATCTTGATCTTACTATAATGAATATTTGCAAGAAAGTAGTAAAGACAAAGGTATAAAATATCCTTGGCCTAAATGCAAATAGTCAAACCTGAAAATCTAACACCAGATTGTAGCTCTGTCCTGCTCACAGCCAAGATATTCTTCCTGGGGACCTCTCAGAATCCTGATATGGATACTAAAAGTCAACCTTCTTTGGTAAAAGTTTAGTAATACCAGTGTGGGAAGATCAGAGCTGTTGCAAGCATGTGGAGTGCCTTTATGTGAAAAACACATAAAAACTGTTACCTGCACAACCATCCAGGGTGGCCCTGGAAGAGATTATAGTTTTCTTGCTAGGGAAAGTGTTATTTCTAGCATTAAACTCCACTTCCTTTAAAGATTTTTGAGAACCCACCTATTCATACACAATCAGTACAAATGGATTCCATTATGATTATAATATCTTATATGTTAATATGAATGATTATATAGCTAGCATACCCTCATTTTGCCATGTTTTAACTTTCAGGATCTAGGCAAGGTAAGCAATTCAAACTAAAACCATAAATAATCCAACTGACCTAAAGTGTGTCTGAAATGTATACATACTTGTATGGTCTACTATGTAGAATGCATGTAAATGGAAGTGCACAGGAAGTGTGTAAAACTTTTGATGGGTTATATGGACACTGCAGTGTCCAAGGCTCCATGTGCAGAGGTCGGGTCAAATAATCACATTGTGTGTCCCCAATCCCATTTTTAGAGCCACAAAATTAGGCTTAGATAAAGGGTAACTTTGAGGGGTTCAGAAAGTCCTAGAGAACAAGAGAAAGTTCTGGCTAGGAATTCGTGCACATAGCCTGAGGAGAGTCATTGCCTGGATGAGGAGCGCCAGCTTCTTTGCCTTAGCTCCTTTCTTCGCCTGGCTCCTGCCCTGCTGACCCCTGACCCTTATGGGCAGTCGGCTTCCAGGTGCTGGGAAGGTTCAGCTGCTGGGAAGAGACTAGGGCAAGGTCTAAGGAGACGCCATGGTACACGTTCATTTTTTAAATAATTTTCTATAGACAATCAGGTCAATGGTTTATTGATACCCTATTTTTTTTTAATTGACTGGTCTTAATCTATGGGCCAATGAAGGAGCAACACAGACCCACCATGGCTCGTGGAAATTCTACCCCAGTGCCTACCATTCATGGGAATCTGCCAAGTCTGTTTCAAAGAGGTAGCCTAATCTGCCATGAAAATACATTTCTCCAGTGCTATATGACAGAGACTAGTTAACCAAGCTTATGTCTGCTATTTGAAATTCTCACTATTTCTCTGCTTCGCTGGCTGTCTCAGCAGGAGCTCCACCTTCACGTGGCCTCACCTACAGTTAGACAAGCCACCATGGGTCCAGCTCCCATCCAGAGACCCCGGCAACCCCACCGCCTCCCTTTGTCTCTCAGCATAAGGGCAGTAATAACTTCTTGTTGTTTCTGACCTCTAGGTTGTCCTTTTACAATTTATTATTGTCAATGTGTAATAAGTTTCCAACATTACATACTCCTTTTTAAAGTAATCACAGTGGCTTCTGTCTTCCTGCTTGGACCTTGAACATATAGAGTACTTATTTTATTTTAGTTTTTATCACCTACTGGCAGAATCAGTATTTACCCTTTATTCATAGCTCTCTTGAAGCAGGTCAGGGCCACCTAAAGTACAGGGACTTTCCAACAGCATGCAGGTCCACTGTCTGCTATGCCTGAAGAATGGTCCCCTATTTATAATACTCACTATGTGTTCATGTACCAGACTATCTATTCCTATCCTCTAACTTCTGTCAATGGCTTATTGATACCCTAGTTTTTTTAATTGACTGGTCTTAGTCTATGGGCCAATGAAGGAGCAACACAGACCCACCATGGCTCGTGGAAATTCTACCCCAGTGCCTACCATTCATGGGAATCTGCTAAGACTGTTTCAAGGAGGTAGCTTAATCTGCCATGAAAATACATTTTTCCAGTGCTATATGACAGAGACTAGTTAACCAAGTTTATGTCTCAGACAAGACATGTTTAACATATAGGCATTTGTTTATTCATAACAAAACATGACCTTCTGACGTTAGGAATGAACACATGCACCCCCATAAAAATGACGGATGTTAGATGGCTCTTACAAAATTACATTTTGAAAAATTATGGGACTATGAATCAAACATATAGATTAAATTTCCCTGAAACAGACATGTGCTTAATAATTAATGGGAAAGAATACAAATAATATTTATGATTCTGTATTACCCAAAACACTTGAATAATTATGCACTAATCATATAGCTAGATGAAGACATACTTCTCAAATTCGACCTCAAATCTAGGAGGAAATTTTGAAATATGAAAAGATCTTAAAACTGAAATGATAGATTTAAACCAACCAGCTTAACTTACTTTGATATAAAGTCTTATTATAAAAATATCAAGACAAAAAGATCTGCTTTAACAATAGTTCACAAGACTGTAATTTTTAATGGCAGCAATAATAATACAAAGAACAAGATGTAGCATTGGAAAAATGAGAATACAGTTAATAATTGTAGTGTCTAAATCAAAGTTAGGTAAAACCAATGTGTGACAGTAAAACAATATTTCAAGTAATCATTCCAGAACTGGTTTCCATCCCTCAGGTAGGGAACTGGATAAGTATTCAACACCCAGAAATAGTCACCTGGGAACACAGTGGATATGACAACTATGCTAAATTAAGTACAGTTAGGAGGAGAAGCCACATTCAGACTAAACCAGATCAAACGTAAGAGTAGGGGAAGGTGCTAATCATTAAGTACAATCAGATATTTGAAGGGACCCCATTTGGAAAAGTACAGACTAGATACATTGTGTCTTGCTCTACATGAAAGAACAAGGTGTTGTTTTTTGGTTTCGGTTTTGATGGCAGGGCTACAGGGAGGTAGATTTCCATGCCTGGTAAAATGAATTAAAAAATTTTTAATGAATTGTCCAGCAATAGGATTGGTCAGAGTGAAGCCAAATGATTGAAAGTTTAGGCAACAGCTCTGGCTTCAGACAGAATGGGTCACTTTCTGGCTTTTCTACTTACAATCCAAGTGATCTTGGACAGTCACTCACCCTGTCTATGCCTCAGTTTTCTCATCTGCAAAATCTCCCAACAAGGAAAGGCAGAAGATCAAGCAGAGACTCCGGGACCGCCTGTCAGAGGTCCAGCCCTAGGACTTGTGAAATGAACGGTACATTGGAAAGGTTTGCAGCAATCCTGCATTATTAAAAAGGTTTTAGCATCAAACAGGATAGTCATTTTTGACCAAAGAGGAAACTATTAAATACAATGAAGTAGTTTTCATTAGCAAAAGGCACATAAATCAGATCTATGACCACTTACATGATCAATACCCATTTTTAATAAATTTACAATATTTATTTCTTTCCTTTTGAAAGACTCAACTTATAGAAACTTCTCAGATACTGAGGAACCATAAACAAAGCACTTGGGCGTCTTGAACACTCGGTGCTCTTTCCTTGGCTGCCGCCAGCCAGGCCTTCTTCAACCGCGCCTTTGCTCAGAGCCACTCAGCACGTGGCGGGCGAGAACCCAGGAAAGTGAGCCGAGCAGGGCGAAAGGCCATGGTCAAAAGAAGGGATTCTCAAGTCCTTCTCTGTGATGCCCCAGGGTTCCTCTGGTTATTTCAAGAAATGCTCTAAAATGTTTAAGAAATTCTTAACACAAAATGATTTTATTTTTCTCGTCCTAACCACTGTAGAGTTCTTTAGACTTCTCAAACCATTTTCACTTAAACTATCTGATGTGATCCTCATGGCGAGCTTTGAAAAGAGGTGACAGGGAATGATCTCTCTCACAAATTAAAAAATATATATATTGGAAAAATGTTGACGTGACCCAAAATCTACAAAACTACAAAGCAGTAGGAAAAAAAAAAGGCAAGCTCCCAAGCCCAGTCTTCCCTCCTGTCCCGGGCGCTGTAACAGATCTCAGGCAGTACTGTGGGAACCGGCGGAGGGGTCATGGTGAAATCCCTCCAAGTATGGAAGCATTCATTTGCTTCTGGAGCTGTGAAGGTCTGTCAGGGTGACGCTGCACTCTCTATTCACCTTCTCACTCAGTTATAGAATGTTCCCTCTTTTTCAAATGGGACTAGCACAGTGGTTCTCCACCGAGAGTGATTTTGCCCCCCGGGGGACATGTGACAAAGCCTGCAGACATTTTTGACTGTGGCACTGAGGGTGGGGGTACTACTGGTATCTAGTGGGTAGAGGCCGGGGCTGCCTCTAAGTACCCTACAGTCCACAGTATGGCTCCTGACAACTAAGAATTATCTGATCCCAAATGTAAATAGTGCTGAGGTTGAAAAACTCTGGATGAGCAGTATTTTTATATAAGCCATCTGTTTTTGTCTCTTATTTTTGTTACATAATCATAATAATGCTTTCAGAATGGAACATTTGCTGAGTATTAATGACCAGTTTGGCATAAGGCTATCAGCTCTTGGGTAGTCACTAATTCCACAAAATGCCCCGTGCCTTAATCTCTGCTGTTTGACAATACATTGAACAGTGGTTCAAGTGAGAGAGGTCACCATGACAGAGACAAATGGATCATAAAATAATTCATCACAGTATTTATAACACTGCTTACAAGAATGCTGAAAATACAGTGATGCAAATGGGGAAAGTCAGAAGCATAGATTTTGATAATAATGAAATGAAAATGGAAATTTATTTGAGTTAAGGGAGCAACCTTTGATGTTTGTTATGTATAGCATACATCAAAAAATTTACAAGAACGCACATCCAATCTTAAAATGAACTTGGTTATCTGCTTATGTGCTAAGTTACTTCAATAGGCCTTGTAATAATTAATAATATCCTCTTCTTAGAGAAAGCTGTCATTCTTCACCTTTACTCTTCACACTCTTCATGCAAGCCAGGGCCTCCAACTCTGTTTCCTATGGGCAGGATCCAGGGTACCAACTCTGCACTTAGTTCCCATCTCAATATGTGCAAAATGAAAGCCCTAAATCTGGGGCAGCAAGCTGCCTCGTTGTAAAGACGTCTCATGGTAACTCGTGTGGATTATCTTGCTTCCTTAGTCTTTACCCTTTGGTGTGTCCTCAGATATGTTACCACCTGAATAATGAATGAGAGATTTAGAAACTCAAACTTTTTTTAGTTTACACATCCCTTTAAGAATCTAATGAAAGCTACAAATACGCTCTAGAGATATACAACTTTCCATGCTGAGACCCATTCTCCATGGGTCTCTTGTGTGTCTATATTTCTTGCAAGTGAAGGCAACAACTGCCTTTCATCAGGACTGCTTTTTCAAGGATATTTTTATAGAGAAAGCCTTAGAAGATAGAGATAGTGTCTCCCTCCAGAGCAAAGGGCAGGTCCCGTGTAATAAGGATAGTGTGTCACGTAGTAGTAAAGGTCACACAGGCATGCCTACTGCCTGATATAAAAGAGATGGGTTCCCTAAGCTCAGGCTTTCTCCCTCTGAAGAGGAGACATTGCCGAGCTCTCTCTGAATCACCATGTGGGAATTAGGGCTCAGGGAACTGGTACAAATGCTAATACTGCTGAATGATAAACTATCCTTTGTCTTGATCCGAGATTCCAGTGTCTTCTGCCAACATCCATGAAACTGAGGCAGGCAGATATATTAGCCTGCAAATAAGGTAAAACTCTCAGACCCTTCGCTGTTTTTGACAATGCACACAAACAACATTAAGCATATCATTTTAACAGATGGCCATTTTATCCCCATATTCAAATTCAGAATGCTGAAAGTATCTACTTTAATTTCTTGTCAGTAAACAGAATGGAATGACCATTCATTCTCATATCTGAAAGTACCTTAACAATCATACAAAACCATGTTAAGTTTGTTAATGTATTTGTCTAAAAACAATGGTAATAATAGCATTAACTGAGTGCTTTCTATATGCCAGGCACGTTCTTAGGAGCTTAGCAAATATTCCTTAAGTTTATTCTGATGATAACACGGATGAGGCAGCCATTACTACCCTCATTCCACAGACAGAAACAAAGACCTATGTAAATTAAGTAACTTAGCTACTGCTATATAACCATCAATGTTGGAGGCAAGATCTAGGTTCAGACAGATACTTATGTTCTTAAACACCTCTTTTTTCTGACTCCCACTCTGAGCTACATGCTAGTGATACAAAGGCACAGTCCCTGCCCCTGAGGGATTCATGTTCTAAAGAGGAAAATAAACTAATAAACAGATAGCTTTGACAGAATGCCACGAGGGCTTTGACTGAGTATGCACAGAGAAGGGGCCCAGCCTCCCCTGGGAGTCAGCATGGAGGATGTGATTAGGAGCAGGCCAGGTGAAGAAGTAGGAGTCACGTATTTCCTGATTTTATACGTGAAGAAATGAAGCCCAGACACAAGGCTAAAGTCACATACCTGCTCTGAAAAACAGAGTTGCAGTTTGATAGTTAATGAACTTTCACTATCCTGTGATGTCCTCAAATTATTCCTCACTTTCTATTAGGCAAAAGGCAGTGTTCAGCATTATCTACTGTTTATACTGTTATTATTTCTCTTTCATTATTTCTTTTTAAAACATGAATTCATTAGCCACTGGGCATTCAAGGAAATAATATATGAATACAGTGTCTTAGGAATATCTCTTTTTTAAGATGGGCATAATACATCGCAAAGCATTTAAAGGGTTAATAAATCACTTGGAAATTTAAATGTCATTTTCTGTTAGATTTTACTGAAGGACTTATCATGATTATAGACCAAGTCCCAACAAGGTCAACATCAATGTTCCAAAGGCATGAGCAGGTAAGCTAAAGACAGATCAAATAAATTGTTTAAATGTTACAGCATAGGTAGTTCTCACGAATGTCTCTGCAACCAGTCTAACTTCTATTAACATAGTTAGAAACTCTGATATGAAGAAAATTACTGTAACTTCCGATATTACTCTAAGGAGCTTTTGCTGTGGAATAGAAATGAAGAGATGTAGATAAATCGGCTAATGTTCATCTTATTCACATAAAGTGTGCATATAGGGATGAACAGAAAACAGAAGCCAGAAATTCAAGGAAATCATGCCAAAGAAAAACATTTGAGACTAGTGGCAACACTTTCTAAGTTATAGGTATAGTACATTCATGTAGATTGGAACAGATCCAGTATGGTTTGGTAGATAATACTCAGAACTGGGAAGTGAAGTAACAAGTATATTTATCAAAAGAGCAAAATGTTACCACAGGATTCCTGGTAGGCCAGACCGATTTTTTTAGAACAGTAACATCACGACCACCACACGTATTTAATGTCCTAATGAAGACACCACAATGGTTGCTGGGGAAAATGGACATGAATATGCTGTGAATCTGCCCTATAGCTGCCAGTGGGTCAGTGGGGGTGGAAGTGGCAATAATACACAGCTAAAGAAAATAACTATTGTAATTCATCCAACACAGCTTGGGGAGGGCCTGCTCTGAGCTGCACACTGTGACAGGTGACAACCAAAGAAATCCAAGTGAGAGGTGGAAGTGAGGACTGCAACTAAGGAGAAACAAACGTACTAATAGCTTCTTGCATTCAAGTATGTCCAGTTCTTAACCGAGCCAGAAATGAGCAATGGAGATAAGGTACCAGGATCAATGGTAGCCCAAGGTCAGAATCACAAACATCAATATTATCAATATTAGTCAATCCCTTCAAATTGAGGGAGTATTTTAGGGATGAAAAATGATGTTGTTCAACAGAATTTAATTAAAAAGGAAAGAAATACTTGAAGTTTAATGTCTTTAAAACACCACAAGTTGCATAAATAAAATTTTGACTGGGATCTGTTTTAAGTAATCAGAATCACACTTATGATACTCTATTATTTCAAACAAATCCCTAGTTAGGTGGCCAATGCTTTTCAATATTTAAAGAATATCTGAAGATGTGGTTTATTCATCACAAATCTTAAACCAATATAAGGATCATTAGATATATAGCACTTATTCAACTGTTGTAAAATATGTCTTTGTTAGGGGAGGGAACAGGTTTAATGAGGCCTGAAACTTAAATGATTTGGGATGGGACACACAAAATTACAACTTCTTCATATCAACCATAAATTTCATAGAGAGAATCTTATGCACAGAGGAGAATTTTACCAAGAATTTTATAGAGAGACTTACATAGATAAAAGGAGACAGATAATTTAATTTTCCAGTGGTATGGTCGATAGAATTTTGTTGTTGTTTCTGTTATAAATAATTGAGAAAAGATTATTTCATCTTTACAACTTATTTTAGGTAAGGTCATGCAAAATATTCAGACTGTATCAGATTTGGGAAAACCTTTATCAAGTTTCCTATGAGATACAGAACTTGGAAGAATTTTCCCCAGATTAGCTTCTGGCTCCAAACATTCAAACCCCATTTTTCTTCTACTACCCACATAATTCTAGTGTCTGGTGACACAGGAGACGTTCATAACACAGGGTGACTGGCACTGAAACTGCGGTTAAACTGTCAAGTGAGCCAGCAGTAGGAGCATTCCTAGGAGCCGATCCCACCCTGGGGCGGCTGCTAATAACATGACCGTAGATGAAAGTGACTGTGGATGATGTAAATATATCCCACTCAACCTAAATTAAGTGTACCTCTCACCAATTTTCTTTTACAGGATCTCCATGTCCATGTCACGCCAACACTATAGCAAAGGTGAAAAGTGATGGAAATCAAAATACAAATAGATGGTGAGACAAATCATTTGCAAGTTTAACCAAAGTACACATGCACATATGGTCCCTTTAGTAGGACTCAACCAGGGCTGTGGAATGGATTTAAGCTCCACTCATTTGCAAGTAAACCTGCCTCTGGTCCTCATCAAAGCTTTCTAATTTTTGTGACCTTAAACTTCAAGGTGGCTTCACTGGCCATCAGTGAAATTATGAACTATTACATTCTGTAAATCTCTTACAATAATTCGTTTAAAACTTACATGGCGAGGGCTGGATCTACAAATGAATCTGCAGCATAAGGTACCTCTGCACACACCATCGGAGATGGCAGAAGGGTACGAACACACCAACGACTGCTAAGTGGCGAAAAACTAAAACAGTTAGGAACAAAGAAAAAAAAGTGAGAAGAGAAACTTCCTGGATTATGTACTTTAGAGACATCCATTAATATTCCAGAAGGTGGATATTTGTATATCAAACTCAGCACTATCAGAACTATAAAGCTTTACTGATTTTCCACATCCATTCTCATGTTTTAAAGCCAATGGGGAGCGTTACCACCACCCCGCTGACACAGCATACTGATCCCAGTTCCTGAAAACTGAATTATACTTTTCTACTTTACTATTAGAACTGGGTTGTTTATGTACATTCTTTAATGTGTCTCCTCCCCAAATGGCATACCTTATCTAATCTAGTTTATTATCTCTTCTGATTGTCTCTTAGTGTGTTGAGTAAAATCACTCATAATGACACAACACACAGTAACAGAATGAAAACAACTACATTAAATAGTAAAATGCCATTTTTAATATAATTCTGACAATCTTAAGTCTCACACACAAAAGAAAGTATGGAAGTTGTTCCATTAAAAGCGTCAGAAATACAGGCATTTGTAACTGCTGATTCAAAAACGTTAAACAAAATTCCGATGCAGGGAGCCCACAGAATTTGATCAAATGTATCCATCTGTTTGCCTTCGTGTAAATAATGCTCGCACAGCCAGTGCCAGGACCTCTCTGAGAGAGGCCCTGGACTTTCACGGCATCTGTCACTTCCTCTGTTGACAGCTGCCTCCTCAGTAACTCACAGGGTTTTCTTCCTAAACCTGCAAACAGCATCCAGAGGAAATACCAGGAGAAAGCTGTTTCTGTATTTCTCCTCTCTACCTGATTTCTGCCTCAGTAACCAATATTAATATCCAGTGTGATACACTCTTCATGAAAGCATGGAAACGCTTCAAGAAAGCCCTTCATTTCTCATTTCTGCTTCTTGAACCCTGAGGGGACTATTTCATAAGCAAATGTGAACACTTCCAAGCAAGCACTCACACTGAGAGTTCCGCTCACACTTTCTACCTTCCACACGTGGCACCCAAAATACAGTCATCAAAATGCACAGCATCCGTTTTAAACAGTCTACACGATTGACACCTCTAACAAAATCTCTAAGAGGGAAACATGCCCTTTAGCTCTTCTCCATGGATGGATTACATTGTTTCAGTGGCTGCATCTTACGGAAGGCAACTTGGTTCTGCTGGAAGTAAATTCCTGTACCCACAGGACCTCTGACCCAACAGAGGGGTGGAGCAGTAGAGATCAAGTTGGGGAAATCTAATGTATAGAAACTTAAAGATGCACTGCTCCTGTCTTGCACCTGGTCTATCCCTGCATTTTCCATGCTCTTCCCTCTTGAGCAAAACATGTCAGGTCTCAACATCCATGAAAGGTAAAATACGGAATTTCACTGACGCAATTGAGTATGGGAAACACCTAAGTATTTGCAAGTTTGCAGGAGCTTATATTTAGTAACAATAAATCTCCTCCAAAGGTTCAGCAGATATACTTACTATATGAACTCATAAAGAAATCTGATAAATATACATATCACACACACACACATTTCTGTTTAGTTTTTTTAATTGGCAACAAAATTCTTCCTTACTAATTACTCTCTGTATTGTTGGAGGATGTTAGACCTCAATATTCTCCTCTATGACAAACTAAGATGTGTCCTCCAATTGCCTCTTATTTAAGCACACTTATCTATTCAAAATCTTTGTTGCAATGTAGAAAATTGAGTAAAGGAATGATGCATGTTTATCTGGCTATTTCAGATACCCCCAAATACTTTAATCCTGAAATTTAAAACCACATGCAGAAGAAATTTGGAGGAAAAATGTGTGAATGCCAAACTCCTTGCTCTGCATCATATGTGCTCACCAAAGGATATTTTCTCCATAAAAACGAACACTGTTTTGATGTGATCCTGTCCATCTGGTGCATCTAATATGCCACCTTTAGACTATATAAATCAGAGTCTGGGTGTGATATCAGGAAGACCAATTTTGTTAGTGAACATTCACTCTAAATCTCATTTTACCCAGTGTTTTCTGTTGGAATGTCTCATCTTTGAAATCTGAGCCACCCATGAAAAAAACAAAAGAAAATTAGATGTGAGAAACAACGTATCTTAAGGTGGGACTGGGAAAACTTCATATTATCTTTCACTAGAATACCAAGCAAAAGCTTATCGGAGACTCCATCATGGACATTCATTTCCTGAATGAGCAGAAATCTCTCTTTACTAGCTGATTTTATTTAAGCTATGATCATCCAAATTCACCTACCTCATCTTTTTTTCATGCATCTTTCAGGAGCAATGCTGCCAATTAATTTACTGGGAAAAGTAACTGTTACCATATGATCGTGAGATCTCCTCACTGATAAATTAGGAGAGTCCCAAACATTTAAAAGTATTTGAATACTGACATGTCCCTTCCACATAAAGCTTCCCTCTTCAAAGCTTTATGTCTTTGGTTAGGACATAAGAATTCTGAATATTATAAACCAGCTGTGGTTTGCAACAATCAGGTCCTAGACCCTTGCTTTTTATGCTACTTTTCCCTTCACCTTTGACACAGTTGCCAGTTATCAGCATGACCTGGATGTTTAAGGATAATGTCAAACTCATGAATAAGCAAGGGAAATATCTCTTACGGATTTAAGAAGCAACAGTTGGGGCATTCTCATCGTGTTTTTTGATGATCCAACTTTCTGACAGTAGCAACCGTGTAAAATGAAAGGCAGTAAAAGCAGTATGAAATCGCTCTCCTATGCAACCAACATGTTCTCTCGATTTCTTTTCCT
The DNA here is from genome assembly GCF_040802235.1 of Manis javanica. NCBI lineage: Eukaryota > Metazoa > Chordata > Mammalia > Pholidota > Manidae > Manis > Manis javanica. Next base: position 11,717,731 of record NC_133170.1, on the reverse strand, counting down.
AACTAAGGCATTATCACTTCACAGTTCTAGAAGGCAAATCTGTACTCATCAGATACTGTGACCTTAAGAAGGCATAGTTGGAAAAATGCTAAAACTTCGTATTTCTTAGATAGTATAATTTCTGCCACCTGGACACCCATACGCATACACACCAGCATGGCCCTGCTGTTTACCCCTGATTCACGCATCACCCCAACTGCCAGACAATTCATTGAATTACTGATTTTTTTTAATACTGAACAGTCACAGCCATAAAGGTAGTTATGCAAAGTGGTTTACAGTTTTAACTCAGACGAGACTAAAATATAGTTTAGATTCTTTCTTATTCATCTGCTTAGATTTCTTCCTTGTAATTAAAATTGTGGATCCAACCTATAATTCAGTCAGAATCTTGAACAGTGACTATTACTTATTACCAAGGAGGCTTATCTAACACGATGTATATTTCACAGGACCGCATGCATGGTTTTTTAAATCCCTGGGTCTTTCTGTTCAAAATAATCAGTGCTGAGCTTCATCTTCTGTGGCCTTCCCATTCTGAAAAGCCTTTTTCCTTTCTTCCCAATGAAACAAGCTGTTCTTTCCTTTCTCCACATACCATGAGCTCGAAAGCAGCCCAAGACAGCAGCGTTACGTATCTGGAAACGGAATTTCATTAGCTACTAAAAGGAACCCACAGGCGAAATCCATTAACCAAACTAAGTAAAATCGCTACACTCTCCCTTAAATATTGCTAAAGCCACAGTATTGCTTAAAATAATGAACGGAACTTTTCATTGCTGGCAAGCGACTCAATGAACCACGGGGGTATGATTCTGCCTAAGACTGACTTCTGTATTCTCACTGAATTCCCAGCGATTCGGGTCAGGCAAGAACTTCAGGTACAATGGTTCGGTGGAAACAGAATCCATGGGTCTGGAACTGTGCTTGATGGCTCAGAACGCTTTTCTTAAGGAACAGAATCACACGAGGGCATAGTGTACCAACTGCCAGCTCATCACCAGCCCTGTCAGCTCAGCGAGGGTAGCAGTGTTCCTTCTGAGAACACCGCGGGGGGTACGGATGCCTCGGCCACCCCTTCCACCCGCCTCGGCCGCTCTCACTCTCCTTCTGAAGTTTGAATATATACACAGTTTAACTATCAAGAAAAAGCCATCCCCTCCCCCACATAAACATTACCTCTGTTTTCAAAATGACAACCTCTTCAATAGAGGCAATTTCAAGTTAAAAGAAACTGGGTTTCGAAAGTGCTTTTAAAACATTATCAAAGGTCTTGGTCCAATTTCAAGTCTATTAAGATGCACAAGTATTCTTATATTTTAAAAAGCATCAAGATATCTTATTCCACGGAAGTAATAACATAAAAATTAGCTATATATATATATATATATATATATATATATATATATATATATACATACATATAATATATTCACATATTCTGTACTTCGATTAGTAGCTATAGTGTTAACAGTACTAGTAGAGCAGTCGTTATGTGTGGCCCATTACTACTAGTACTTAACGTTCTTTTCTCATTTAAATCTCAGAAAAACACTACGAGGGCAGTGCTTTGATTCCCCCACTCTTTATTACCCACAGAAAGAGGTCATGTTGGGTTGTGTGTTTCCGACGAATTCCTATCTACTGGTGCTCACCCCAGTATCCTCCTACCTGGACTAAATCTCATTTCAGTGCTTGGCTCAGTAGCTTCGACTCTCAATTCCTATATAATATGAAAAAGTATTCAGTAATTTACAACATGGTTCATATTGAAAGATAAGCCCCTAACTTCAAATGTCAGAATAGGTAGAGCAAAAACAAACAAACAAACAAACAAAAAGATCTAAGTTTGAAAGAATGAAGGTTTATATGAAGTACCTCTCACGCTCAGTAACCGGACAGGTGATAATCTCACCTTTTCAGTATTTTTCCTTTGTAAGTGCAAATGCTTCTATTTGGTGCATTAAAAAGCCTAGAGATTATAACCTATCCAGGCAGGAGTTCACATTTTACAACTTCTTGTCTTTTGTTTAAAAGATTTACAATGTCCGCACAATGTCTTCAAATCACCACATAAAAGAGGCTCTGCAAATTCAAAATGAACAAAACTAGGCAGGTTATGTGGCAACACTTTTGATTTTCCTGATGTGGCTTCCCAGTGCGGATATGGACATGAGTTTGTGTAATAAATTAATTTCAGAAAAATAAAACTGATTTACCCCCAGTGAATGCCATTGTTTCCTACTATGTCAACTAAGTGATTCCAAAGTTCCCCATCCAACAAAGGTTCATTTTTAGTGGCAGAAATTCATCTCCTCTGATGGGATGCTTATCATCTTTGCCAACCCTTGATTTTATGACCTTGCTTTTGATGTGGTATTTAATTTGCTAGGACTGAAGAGGGCATAGCAACCTTTCGTCTTCCCAAGTCAATCCTGAAGGTAAATAAAATTCTACTGGCATTTTCCTGAAGGAAAAAACAGAAGGACAATTTTTTTCTTATGAACTTCTATGGGAAAGAAACAGTGCTGGAATTTAGTATCCAAGAACCAAGCAAAGCACTACCCCTGCTTTCATCAACCATTTAAAACCTCTTTTAAAATAAAACTTTTTCAAAAGCCACAATGCTATCTGTTTAAAGTTTGACAGAATTCTGAGACTGAAGTTCAGTCTGAATTTCTGAACTTCTGGGTTCAGAAAATTGGAAAAAATGTGTCAGAAAGGAGAAAACCTAAGGAAAGATGGAAGGGAGACCCTACATACAAGAATGATAAAGTATACTGGAATTCAGATATATCTGCATTTAGTATACACGTTAGCTAGTTACAGGAAGCCTTAAAAATGGTGTTAAATGTACCATCTGGAATCTTGTAAAATGAACTTTTACCTGATGGTTAGTGGCAATTTATTACTAAACACAAGAGAGATGTGTGAGCTATTCCGGACTCAAATATGACATTATCCTCACAACAAGACCAATATTCACTAAGCAACGTGTCCACTGAACAGTAAAACAAACCACTGAAATTGCGGTAGATCCTATAGCATAATGGATTTCAGTCTGTGAACCAAGAGACTTTTATTCCTTTCATTACTCTTCTTACAGCTTCTTTTTTTCTTCCAGGAAGCCATCCAGTAATAGCTCTTTCAAAACTATACGCTTTCTTCAACTTTCATATTTTGTGTCTTAAAAACGGTATATTGTCTATTCATACAGCTCCAGATCTCTCGGTAACTGAGAGTCTCCATGTACTATAAGTTGTGAGAACCCAGTGTTAGGATTTCAATGCTGGGGGGAGCAGGCATTTATTTTTAAATTCCTTTCTGCTATGCCATCCATCTCTGTGCATATTTTCTATACGAGTACATTAACTGAAATTTAATCTGCATTTACCTGGAATATTGACCTCTGTCTTTCAAATGATCCTTGTATAGTTTTATACAGAAAATGTTCCTCCTTCACTACTACCACCACAAAATGCTAGGAGTCACAAAACTCCAGGGTCTGCGGACGCCTACACTACCGACTACCCTGAGGTTCCTCAATGCCCCTCGCCATGAGCCAGTCTGCTGTCATCCTTTACTATGTGGAAGAGTCAGACACAAACCTGTGTCTCTGCTTCCCAACTTACCCCAGCTGAATGCATGAAATCACTGTTGATCCTTATACTCTAATGACAATCTTAGTTATTGAAAAAAAGTATTCCACTTCAAGAGGCAATTTAGTTCTCTGGAAACCTATTCCACTTTGTTCTGAAATGCCATGACAGCTGTCTTAAAGTTGCCCCAAATGCCTTAAGTGTCTCGATTATTCATGGCAGCATCAACTGTAGTGGATATATCTTACAATCAACATGAATATATCCTATGATAACAATAAATACATCTTCCGATACATTATATATAATCTTGACATGAATATATCTTGTGGTATCTTATGATATAGTATGATAACCATGAATGCTGCACATTCATGTCCATGGTTAAGTAAAAGAGCAGAGGCCAAAACGTAACTTTGTATAAAGTTCCCAGCAATGCTAGGACAATTAGGTAGTTAATAAAATAATAATATAAAGCACAGCAAGAAAAATATTCCAAATTCTTCAGTCCCTTATTACAGTTTCTAATAATGTTTGGTTCTGAACAGAATGCATTTACTTCTGAAGTTATTCTTTGCCTGTTATTTTCCAAGCCAGTGTGAGTGAGCACATGTACCCTTGTGCAGGCCTGGTGGAGGATAAACAAAGATGCATTTTCCTGTCTCTGGCTACAGGAAGTCAATAAGCCATGCAGACATCAGGGATAAAATGACTGTGATCAAAGCTGATTTCAACACATCGAAAATGTTTCTCCTCAGTGCTATTCTCTGGGTAATATCAATCAACTAGGTCAGTTTTGGTACAAGAAGCAAAAGTAATGTTTGATACAAATTATATACATACAATTAAAAATATGCATATACAAAAAAATACATTCATAAGGTCTTTAAAATATGTCAATAACCTTAGCATAACAGATCTTTTTCTCTCTAACTTTCTCTTCATTATTTCAGCCAAAAAATAAACTATTAAATCCAACTGGTAGAAAGTTCGCATCTTTTTGGGATGCTTCCATCTAGATGTAAGAGGAGTCAGAGGTGCCATAAAATATCCCCTACATTTCTATATTGTGTGTATGCATTCCATTCTCTCCCACCCACATCCCTCCCCCTCTTTCTTTGCCCCCAACCCCTCATTCTCTGTCTCTCTCACACACATACACACACACACACACGCATGCACGCACGCATTCCTACATATGTATCTCCATAAGGTTTGTTGAATTTAAAAAGAAGATATGACAAAATAATAACATGTGTATGCTTGTGTGATTTTAGCATCATTTTAGATTTATTCATGAATATCTTGATTTCCTGGACTGCTGAATACATCTACAAAAGCCCCTGGGGCATAGTTTTATACAAGTACTTTTCACTATAATTTGTACTAAAGGTACTTTGTAAGTCAGGATTTGGAAAATGTTTACAGAGTTTCAAGGTTTTGCAGGTTCTAAAACAGTACCAATAGGTAGGGACAGGTCATAGGGGCTTGAAACTGTTTTCTAAGCATTACAAGGTCCCAAGCCATTGGTCTTGTCAAGAGAATTCTCTCAGGGTGATCAGAAAAGAGGTATTACTAACTCTGCCAAGAGTTTTAATATGACTGGATATTTAAGTTACAGGCCACAGAAAATAGTAGAGGAGAATGAAGTGCCGAAGATTTTAATACTGAAAGTGAATAGAGAATATAAGCATTGTTGCCCAGAATCAGTTCCCTAAAATGAGTGATTAACTAGGGATAGGGTCCAATGTGTCACAATGGGACATATCAAAAGCCATTATATAGGGACTGCTGATGACAACAGCATGCGGAGTAGGGAAAATGAAATTGCTGACTTCACATTAATTAGAGAGAAAAACAACAACAGAAACGACAATAAAAAACACATTTCCTAAAAACAACAAAAAACATTGCACCAAATCTAAAAGTCCCCCAAGCTTCATGAAGAACCATAGGGGCCAGAGGAAAGCGCATACACACTACAACACAAGGCTTACAAAACAGGCCATTTTTCTACCTAGTGTTATTAGAGAAAGGCCACAGAAAAACAACAAGCACAAGAGAAATATATACTAAATATATACAGGTAGATTTTGGAATAAAAAGAATTCCACATGAAAAGGACAGTAGGAACAAAGAAGGAAAAAGCATGGAGGTATAAGGTCTTAAAGAAACTGTAAAATGGTCTTGGTTGTAGGCAAAGCATATGTTGGGTGAGGAAGATTGGAAAATGAAGCTAACCGGGAAGACTGCGTTAGAGCAGAGGATGCTGGGTTCCAAGCCAAAGAGACTGAATTAGACAAAGGGGAGCCACCGAAGATTTCTGAGTAGAGGGGGAACATCTGCAGAGCTAAGATTCAGAAATAAAAGTTTGGGGCCACAAGACTTTTCAGAGGAAGGTGGCCACATAGTCTAAAAGGGATGCCGCTTGTGGGATAGAGAGGAGAGCACGTCACGTCACACAGCACAGGTGCTCACCCCAACTTTCAATCAACCTGGCCACCAGCCCTCCATTCCTCAAATCCCTAGCTATGCCAGGTCCTCAGGTAGTCTTGTTACCACAACTGTAAAGATAACTGAATAGCCAGGGGGCTTCACCACTCCAATCAGTGCCTGGGTCTTGAAGAAGATCCTGGGAGAAGTCTGGCAATCAAACCAGAAAGATGAGTTCAGAAGCCCGAGAACCACTGAGGTTAGATTTTCCACCAGTATCATAGCAATGGTGGCCTGAGAGTCAGTAATTATGTCATTATGATTAATTATGTTATTATAAGATCATAATGTCAATAATTATGTTAAATAATAGAAAATAAAGGAAATGATATTGTTCAAACACCCGAGATTGTGTTCTGATGTTTATCCACAGTGTGCACAATAGCCTCCTTGGGGATGGCTAAAAAAAAAATGTAAACATGCATAACTATAACAAAAAGAGATGTCACTCTTTAGACCTGAACCCAATCTGCTTCATGACAGTGACTGTGATTCTGTAGGACACTTGGCATACAGAGATCCTGGGGGCCACATATCATTGCTGAAATTTATCAATAGCTTCTGGTGAAAACCTTAAATTCCAAAAGCAGTTAAGGGGTGACTGGTAGAAGGGAGGGAGGGTGAGGCAGCCTTGTTAGATTTGGCTGAAAAGATGAATCTTTCTGAGATTCCTAGGAGAATCCCTAGGAGATCAGTGAAGAAGTACATTTTTAAGATCTCCACCTTAGACTCTGAATTACTTTAAACACAGAACAAGACAAAAACAAAACAAAAAAAGAGCTCTTCCTGGAAAGGAATGGATTCTGCCGAAGGACCTCTGAAGTCAGAAAGTGTAGATCTGACCTGTTTAGAACAGGTTTTGGCAGGTGTAAACCGAGTACCATGATCTGCTTAAGGCACTGTCGGACCGAGTCCCACACTCATCAAAAATTCTTCTGAAGCTGGAATTCGGGGCTGGCAGGAGGCAGGGAGGGTGGGGAAAGTTGGCACTTGCTGCTCACCTCTGAGGATCCAGGGGAGGCAGGCACAGCCTGCGTAATGCCTACACCACCAGCTCAGATCCTTATCAGAAGATAGCACTTGGCACAGCAGCTCAAAGCTTGCTGTAGCATTTTTAAAATGCCAGTAGCAAAGTGACCCCAAAAGGACAACAGGCAATGCCCCTGAGCCACTGATTCCTCCACTGAAGTTGTGGCCCCGGATCACGCAAAGGCTGTGATTTGGAGAACAAGATCATTGCCCCTAAAGGAAGCAGAGAGAGTGCTGTCCAGGCTCACAACAGGAACGTTTCTTAGTCTCTCTCTGGCTTAGCTTGTGGAGGAGACCAATGTCTGCTGTGCCCAAAGGCACCCACGAAGACAAACCACAGCCAGCAGGAGAAAATGAATACTGCTGAGAGGGGCCCGGCTACGGTGACTTAGGGGATTCAGAGAGTGGAGGACAGCTGAATCCCAGGGAGATGGAGACATAGTCCAGGTGGGAGGGTGGGTTGGGATCTACCAAATTATATTATGTCCTCATCTTCTGCCAAAGACCGGTGCTTACTTCCCAAAGATTTCAGGGGTGATTAAACATGGCAGCAATGGACAAAATGGTGCCCAGCTTCCTTATGGATCTGTCTGTGGTTAAGACCACTTCTGGGGGGACTGCTCTGTTCAGAAGCTTTTGGTCGGCAAGAGCTCCCCTTATAGGTACAAACACCACAGGGTAGCATCCTGAACGGTTTCATGTAAAAGAGTTTTGGATGTCAATCAACACTTACGGAAACTTATCATTCAATTCACCAAGTAAATGCTGTATATATTTAGAAAGGAAGCAAAGACTTGTATGTTTGTCTTAGTCTTCCATTTGTCCATGAGAAGATAATCTTCAAAATAATGTATTCAAAGTAATTTTGAAGTATGATAGTGTATTTGCATATTCAGACACATCTGTGATTTCCTGCAAATCCACAGTAACTAACATGAATGAATGAATGAATAGATGAATGAATGAATGAATAACAGAGATCAAGCTAACACCTGTTGCATTACCTCTTTCCCGCAATCACTAATCTGAATTTCATTTCTTTGCTCCCAGCTTCATTTTGCAAATGTACAGTGGACTCTTCATAAGCCTGTGGGGGAATGTCTTGAGTTCTACGAGTCCCAAATTTGCAAATAGATACATATTTATACAAGAGATTGTTGTTCATAAATCAAAATTCTATTGAGAATCTGGTATTGTTGAGTTTAATTTCACGCTACAAGTTAAAAGCCTTTCCAGCTTTCATGAATGTTTGAGTTCTTACTTGATGGCTAGTTAGGAAAACAAGGGCAGAACAGTAAAGCCTTGCTTGTTGGGCTGCTGAGGCCAGGTAGTCAGTCAGGCCTCCCCACTACCTGGTACTAAGTTGGTAATACTGATGGCAGATGCCACTGACTGAGAGCTATGTACCTGATACTTTACAAATTATCTTCGTCATTTCTTTTTATGCGGCAGCAATCCTCACAAGCAATCCTCTGAGGCAGATTTCATCATCCCCATTTCAGATAAAGAAGCGATAGTTTGAAGAGACTGCCTAAGTACCTGGTGAAGGGCTCAAACCAGGTAGTTCTGACTTCACAGCCCAGATCTGTGACCATTAAGCTACGCCATTTCTACTGCCTCTAAGACTCCATGCACATTTCAAATGCTTGCCTCAGAAAAATTATGCATTACTTCATCACAGAGGTAAAACTGTGTGTTAATAGAATTAAATATCTACTGTATGATAAAAGTAACCTCTTCTTTGACTTAAGCTGCCCCCTCTTCTAAAATTGTGATATTATGATATACAATTTTCCGGGAACAGCAGAATTCAGTAACTTCTGGTGTACTAACTGTGTAAGAACTTCCACGCACACCATCTCTACCATTTTACAACCTCACCAGTGTCTTCTGAAGAAGCTTTTATCTTTCCTATTTACCAGGGAGGAAACTAAAGCTTAGAAAGATTCAGGGATTTAGCCAAAATATCACACTCCTTGAGGACACAGATCATACTTGTTATTATTTATATTTGTATGCAGCTGTATGCTTGTATGTGCAGAATCTGTCTCAGTAAACCCAGAGTGATGAATAGACCAAGTGGAGGAAGCAGGATCTGGGCAGGACACGGTCTTGTTTGCCATTGTATACTTAGATGCTCAATAACTGTCTGCCAAGGGAGGGAAGGAAGAGACGGAGGGAGGAGTTCTTACTTCAAACCTCATTCTCTTTGGAGCTTAAAGCACCACTAGACTAATCATCTTTGTATTTGCAACATCTAGCACAGTACCAGGCACTCCAGAGCATTCAATAAATGCAGATTGACTGTAGGATATCTGCTGAAATAACAAATTAAAACAACAACTTTTCAATACAGCCAGAGACCTCCAATGACCAAGTAAACATGAGTCTATGATCAGATCAAGAACTACAGAGAAGCAGATAAAATCAAACAGAACAGAACATCAGAGAAACTGAAATGCCTATTTATGTAAAACAGTGTTGAGTGTAGAGAGACATCAAGGCAGGGCAGAAACTCCCAAACACATGCATAGCACAATATGAACCTACAGAGACACTGTTAAGTGTTATTCGATTCTTCAGGTATCCAGGTCCCTATATCATTTAATACCTTAAAAGAAAAGGTCAGAACAATGAATAGATTCACCAATCAATGTGAAAAGCAGTGCTGTTCTACACATAGGGAAACCAAATTCACACATTTTCCTCGCTTTTGGCTGTGATTTTTCAAATATAAACTGCAAAGAGTACTAGAATGATGATATCATTATAGATTGGATGTTCTACTTAACAAAAATGCTCATATTCTTATTTTCTTCTTCCTTGGGGAGCATTCATCTGAAGATAACTTTTAAATAGAAACAACCAGCTTTTCAGCAGAGCCTGATTATCAATTTGCACCTCTGGTGAAGGAAGGCCTAGAATTCTATTGTTTTGTTAATTGTCAATTTGCATCTTTGGAAGGTGTTGCATTTTCTCTTCTTTCTAGCAGGTTAAGACTAATTCTGTATGTTAATAAATATTATAAACACTTTCCACAGAAATGCAGTTTGCTAAAAAGTATGTTATTATCGGTATTCACTAGTTTTCTCTACTTAATTACACCTTAGATCTTAAAGTGTATTTTGTGAAAACCAGTTAAGATCTTACTGCTTTTTATCAGAAAAAACTTTTGCATTTCAAGTAAGAATTCAGACAAAATGCTGTTGCAAGTACTAGTTATTGATAATCATGAAAAAGTTACAAATTAACTAAAGCAAAATTTCACAAGGAGACCTTTGGTTTTTACCTCGAACAGATGATTTTAAAATATCCTTTCCTTTCTTCTCTTATGTATAGACACACACAAACACACACACACACACACACACTTATATATATATAACAAACCAAAATTCCCCTTCACAAAGTAACAGAAAAGATGGAAATACAAGTTGTAAAAGCCATACTAGGAAAAGGGATACAAATAAGATTAAGACTATTTCTTACATTTCTGTTTACAAGTAGTAACTTGTAGAACAAAAAGTTCTTAACATGCCCTATCACTACTAGTTCCAGTACTTGGTTCAGAAGATACGATCTTTTTGATATGCTTGTCAAAGCAGGCATTTTTAATCCACTGCAAAATTTTCCCTATCTGATCGCTAGATATTTTTAAAAAGCCAAATATTATATGGTTACTTTCAAGCTTTTGAGCTTAAGGAAGGTGGTGTTTAAAGAGATCAAGAGATCACTTCCTATTAGATCCAACTGAGGATGTTTGAAGGCCATGTCCATTGCTAAAAAAAAAATGGCTTCAGATGTCATAAGTGATTTTAATTTACTAAACTGAATTATTAAATCTATCTTATATTCTACCCTTTTTTTAAAAGGATTTGAGGTAATCTATTTGTGTTACATTGGTTTCTCAAGTGCAATATCATGGATAAACAATATCTATAGATCTATAACAAAGATAATCTACTTAACATATCTGTAAAGTGCTTTGTAAAATATAAATATTACATGTGTTATTTATTACTATCTACGGGCTTGCTCCAAAACCACCATTCCAAGAAGAATCCACTTAGTGACATACATTATAAATATTTAAAAGCTTTCTTGAAAGTATTAACACATTGAAAAGAAAATGTCTTTAATACTTAAATCAACTTCCTTACATCAGCCTATCTGTGCCCCAAGTTATTTGTGCCCTACACACATATATAAGTATATACATTTTATACACGAACCCTCTTAATACTTTAACACACTCTTCTTAATGAAATCTATGTTGGTCAAACTACATCTATTTTGGGGAAAAATGATTATATAGTAAATAGAAAATGTCACTGGGTAGAGAGAATTGGTGAACTAATGAAGAATTGAGTTTTAACAATGAAAGGGGTTAATTCTATGTGCAAATAACTCAGTCCTATCAAGTAATATGTTAGGGAAACAGACAACACTCATTAATAATAACAAGTGATGTAAATATTGGGCTGTGAAGGACTTCTGGGTTTTTTTCTTTTTCTTCCCTCACTTTTTATTTTAGCTTAAAAAAAACAGCAGACATCCACTATAAATATTGAAAAAGTATTTCCATGAACTTTTTGCTGAACACCTACTATGTGCCCGGTTTGTTGCACTAATTTTGGAAAAAAATTATCAGAGTTTGCTTATCAGGTATTTTAGGAATAGGTTTAAACACAGTATGATGCAAATGAATTTCCAGTTTTAGCTCAAAGCTGATGTCTCTGGGAAAAATACATATAATTTAGTCAACTATCACAAGAGAATAATTTTAACTATTCTGTGTAAACTGATTGGAATTATATTCAGTTTAGGCAATTGTAGAAATTTTGAAGATGGACAGCTACATTTTTTAAATTCTTGACATCATTTAATTCTGTCTAAAGGCTGAGGAGGTTACTATTAGACATCTGGCCTCTTAGAGAGTCCCAGAATCAAGGCCTTCTTTCAGTCATGAAGTGACTATCTACCTCCCCTTTTTATAATGCTAAAGCTATGACTAGGAATATGATGTCTAGGTGTTTTTAAAATATATAAAACAACAAAAATACATGTTTTGTCCCAGGCAAATATTGAGTAGGGTATAAAGTTCAAAAACTATGTTTATAGAATTTCAGTTTTATGAAATTCCCTTTGAAACAAAGATGATAAACAAATTCTATATAAATTAAGCTCCAAGAAATTTAAACTGAAGAAAGAAATTAAGGACTTCAGTTTATTTAATGAAGAGAATGAAAAAATAACTTCTTTTCAACCTACATTGAGATCATAACCAATTCTTTTTCTAATTCCACTGATGGAAGATATATGGGTACTGGATTTAAATCACAATGTAGAGAATATAAGTAATATGTACAAAAACTTTCTGAGATTTCTGCTAAGTTTTTAATATCAACTTTTCCATCTTTAGGCCATACATAGCTCCCCTCTTCAAAATGCTCCAAGAGTTTCCTAACATTTGCAATAAAATCTAAAACCCTTCCCCTGAGTCGGCAGGTCCAGACAACCTCTACTCCATGTGTATTTCCACTATTTGATAATTAGTTACATTTACTGTGCTTTAGGGTTTAGTCCTTGTATCCATATTCACATTCCCTCTACCTCTTTCCATTTTTGTCCATATTCACTTTTGCTGATAACTCTCACATTTACATTTCCAGCCCATCTTTATGTTCAATATTTCTATTTGGTTATATAAGAATTGCAAACTTATGTTCAAAACTCATCTATTCTTTATCTTCAAACCTGCTCTTCTCCAAATTTCAGTAAATGCAAAGGGCCACTTCCCAGTTGCTCAGACCAAAATCCTCAAGTCATCTGAGATTTCTCTTTCTCACATACTCCATATTCACTGAGTCAACAAATCTTGGTGACTGACTCTTCAGAATACCCCAAATCAAGGTTTGACCACATCTAACCATCTCCACTGCTACCATCCCATCCAATCCACCATAACCTGTTGTCCAGCCTTTTGCAGTAGCCTCTCAACTGGCCTCCCTGTTACCATTTCTTGGTCAAAAGACTAAAACCTCTTCTCAGCACACTGCAGCCACAATGACCCTTTTTAGAACATGATTCAGTTCCCTCTGCTCAAAACCCTATCAAGTCTTCTTATCTCACTCAGAGCCAAAGCCAGAGTCCATTCAATATCCTACAAGGCCTAGATGGCCTGGTCCCAGTTGTCCTGACCTCAGGCCCCGCTGTGCACATCCTCAGCCACTCTGATCCCGCCTACTCTTCCTGAGACCCCACTGACATGCTCCCATTTGCCGTCCCTTGTGTTAGTACGTCCATTACCTGCCACCCCCCATGACGGCTGGAATTTTTATCTACCTTGTTCATTATCATGTACCTAGAAATACCTCAGTACCTAGAAATGTGTCTGGAACATAATAGGTACTCAGTACTTATTTGCTGTTGGATGTTAAAACAGCTGCATCCCCCTACTGGCTCTAAGTTCTTGTCTTACTCGTTAATGCATCCTCGGTGTCAAAAACAACTCCTGGCTCATAATAAATATTCAATAAATGTTAACTAATTAATAAATTAATGGATTAATGAACTAATGAAACAGTTCACCAAGAATAAAGCTTTAACATAAAGGAATCTCTTTGAAATCAAATAACGCACATTGTCTATTTACCCATCTTTCATTTGTCTCCCCTCTTCACTTCTACAAGGATTTCTCCAATCAACCTTCCTTTCCTTTAACTCATCTTTGGTGCACCTACTAACTAGTTCCAGTGAAGTCACACTTCCATGTCTGGCTCCCTGTGGGGAAACAGCTACAAAATAGCAGACTTGAGGGAGACTGTTTTCCTGTTTTCTCTTCTTGTTTATATACATCTGTTAAATTTTAAAACTCTTTGCAATTAACATGTAATACTTGCTATTTAATTAAAAGGATGCTAAGTTATAAAGATTGAAACATTAAAAGGCACAAAAGGAAAAAAATACAGAAACTTCAATTCTTTGACAGTACTTTAAGACAATGTGAGTCTACCATAGTCAGAAGGTTGTTTCCAGATCCTAATAATTCACATTATTATGTTAAAATATATGTGTAGAGACACCTCTTCTTCAAAGTTCAAAGTAATATATATATATATAAGTTATGACCAACCTCATACCTCCCCATTCCTGACCTGTTTTTCTATGACTTTAATTACCAGAATCAAGAGTAGAAAAATGAAAATAAAATAGAAAAAGTTTCTTTTTCAACAATCAAAACTCAGCAAATCTCTTAGAAAGCTTTACTAATTTCTCCAGTTTCAAAAATAAAGGGTAAAGTAGTTCAGGTAAAGCCCATCCTTGATACACCTTTCCAGCATGTGGCCCTCTTTGTTGTGAAGGCCTTGGGCACAAATGAAAGTTACAACTTTAAGTCCCACAAAGAAATCTTGAAAGAGCCAAATATCTGTTCATTTAACTCAGCCTTCAGAAAACAGAGGCATGTGACTCTTTTTGAACCTGCCTTCAAAGCTGAGGATTGTCAGCCACAGGCTTCTTTTTCACATCACATGGGGTCCACTGGTGATCAGACACCTGTGAAGCGGCCTGCGTTACCTCGAAAGCTTTTGTAGCCTCTGCAGGCACAGCCACACTGGGAACAGTCACCTGTGTCACTCGTGGTTGATAATTACAGAATAAAAGTCACTGGAGTCCTAACATGTGAAGGAAGTGCCAGGAAACAGAATTCTCTCAAGATGACTTTTAAATGACTAGGTTAATCTTCTACTGTATCTTTGCAGGTAAGCAGGGGTGGGGGTGGAGTTAGGGATGAAGTGGGAGAAATAGATGGGTCTTGGCAACAAGTCATCCATCCAACCAAAGGCCAGAGGAATCACCACCTCTGCCACCCATATAAATAACTTCACCTAATGAAATGCATACATTCATTTGCTTCTCCCTGACATTTAACAACAGACTTGACATTGGCACAATCTATCTGAATGATCTGCCAGGAGAGTACTTTTTCAAAGACTGCCAATTTCCCATACAATTGGCAACATTTTCAGCAATCTTTCAACTCACTCATCAGAAGTGACTGGAATTCCCTATTCTGGCCCCCTAACTTCTGGGTGTAGAAGGCAGAAGGAAGCAGAATATCTGCAGAAATACAAATTAGTGCACAGAAATTCACAAGCTTCAATTCCTCTTAGCATGTATACAGGAATAATGAAATAGAGCCGTGCCAACTATATTTAAATTCCACATGTCATTTCAAAATGTATTTAGAGAGAAATTAAAAATTTTTAAGTTAAAAATAGAGGCTTGCTTTAAAAAGCATTCCTTATTAGGTAGGATAGTCTTCACTTTAAAAAATTTTTTCTGAAAGCAAAATTGGACTTCCATTTGTACAAATCCCTTCTAATCTGTAAGCAAGAACACTGGTGGTGGCACGAGATACTTTGGTGTTAAGGCAAGATGAAAAAAATGGGAAGCTTTCTTATGAGTTTTAGTTTTTAAAATTATAGTAACCTTTTACCAAGGGGTTAGCATCTCACAATCTCTAATTCTAGAGATACAGTGAACAACTAAACTGTTAAAATAACCAAGATGATCCAGCTCTCTAAAATCACAGAGCCTCAATGCATCATGGAGGAACTCCTAAAATGAAAGAAATGGAGAAATGAGCTGAGAGTCTCTTTCACTCTAGGACAATAACTGACAGTTATATTTAACAATGAGTGTCAACCATAAAATATGTTCTGTGTATTATTTTAAGAAAGCAATTTGTAACACATTTTAGGAACTTTTCCATCTGAATGGTTTGCATTGAGTGAAAAGATTCAGTTGTCTGAAACATTATTTATTTTGAAGATTTGCAATTTTGAACATAACAAATGTCATCTGTGTAAACTTGAACTTTGACTAAGTATTTGTCTAAAATGAAACAGTATAGTCATTATACCAGTAATAGGAAACAGTTTTCTAAACCCTTGTCAACACTACTGTGATATATATTGAATAATAACCATTAAAGCATTCTTGGCCTAGTCATTTAAGATCTTCCTTTCCATCCCTTAACTACCTGGCCCCTAAATATCTTGACCTAATATCAGCAAAATACGAACAGCATTCTTTCCGCTGTTGCTGGGACTACCTCCCTCCAAAATCTTCAACTCCCATACTCTCCTTCTCACAAGCTCCATCTCATGGAATTTCCATAAAGTTCTCTCTTTCAGTAATGCTGACAATGCCTCTTTGACTTCAAGTCACTCAAGACCTTTTCATCTTCCTTTTCCTTCCATCCATCAGCCACCTCTTGGCTTCAGTTCTTTTTGTTGTTGTAATTCACCACTTAACTCTACTCTTTATTAGCACCATCGACTCTTTATCCTTGTCTCTTTTCATCCAACATAATCCAAAATTGTCCAAATCAAACAAGGTAAGAGGCATCCCCACCATTTTCTCTTCCTTTATTCCAATTTTTATATACTTTAAATAAAAATACATCACGGCCTCCTTGGAGAGAGAAAAACATGCATGTAGACATGCAACCATGTTCTATGAGTGCAGGCAAAAGTGGTACGTGCAATTTCTATAAAGGGACATTAACTGAACGGGAAGAGACATCTTTCTTGTCCTCTTCATTTTTCTCAATGTGTGAAGTATGACTGGAGCACCTGTGGCCATACTGGATCATGAAGCAAGCTTGGAAATGGTACAGCAATGACACAGAGGAGCCTGCGTACTTGAAACCAGGGAGGGTCATGTTAGTTCTGGACTGACCACTTCAGGATATTTTGAACAAAGGAATAAACTTTGACCTTGGTTAAGCCTCTGCTATTTTGGCTCGTCCTATTACTATAAGTTGAATGTAAGCCTCCCTAATTATGCTGACCATCTGCCATCTCTACTTTTATACTCCTTGATGCCTCAGTTTCCACTTGTATAAAATGAGAATAATGATGATACTTAACTCATAAATCTGCTGTGAAAATTAAGGATTTAACAGTGCCTGGTATATAATTAACATCCAAAAATGTTGGTTATTATAGTTATCATTAGCCTTACCCAGTCCAAGCAAGTGTAGCTGGGGAAATCTGCAAAACTCAAAGGATTGAGCCTTCCAGTGACAGTAATAACCTTTAATTTGCTTTTAAATCCCCTCACCCATTTCCTTCAATGATTATCAGCATACTAACTCCATTCTCAATCCTTACCCCCTATTAACTAGGCTCCATCTCATCAGATAACACCTTGCACTACAAAATTGGGACCACAGACTTCCACTCCCTCCACAAAGGGTGACCCACCTCTACCCTTCTGTGTTCTCATTCATGCTGCCCCTTTGCCTTCTGTCATTCCTAAAGAGGGGGTGCCTTTTGCTCAAGGCTCATGTCTCTGCCTGGTTCTGTACTCCATACTCCCCCTTTCTTATTTCACCCCTCCCTTGTATATGCAATTTCTGCTTATCTATTGATTCATCCTCCTTTTGACAATAAACACTTACCAGTTTATATCAATACTAAGCATGAAAATTCATATATCACTCTCACTGGCATATTCTTTTTTTCTCCCTGTTTAACTACACATCTGACAAATCAACACTGTACTCTAAATACCCATCAATAAAGGTATTAATTATTTCTTTGTTTCCAAATCCATTCCTTATACTTGATAACAACCAGTCAAAAAACCGGGAGTCACGTAAACTATACTTCCCTTTGATGCCCTATAATCAATTCATCATTAAATATTGATTTTACAACTTAAATATCTTTAAAAACCATTCTTCTCTGTCTGTGATGCTATTTTCTTTAAGGCTTCTTCATATCCTACCTGAATCTGTGAAATAACTATTTTCTTCCCTTGAAATCCAGCCTGCCTGTAGCTACCAGAACGACCTTTCAAAGTAATGCTGTGATATAGTTTCATCCTTCTTTGAAAAAGTTGACCCTTTAAATCCCACCATGCTGTTCTGTTCACTATAGCTTTATAAGATAGTTTGAAATCAGGATGTTTTATGCTTCCAGGTTTGTTCTTTTTTCTCAAGATTGCTTTTGCTCTTTGGAATATTTTATGGATCTACACAAATTGGTTTTTTTTTATTTCTGTAAAAAATGCCATTGGAATTTGGATAGGGATTGCATGGAATCTATAGATGGCTTTAGGTATTAATGACATTTTAAACAATATTATTTTTTCTGATCCATGAACAGGATATTCTGCCATTTATTTGTGTCTTCTTCAATTTCTCTCATTAAAGTCTTACATTTGTCAGTATACAGATCTTTCACCTTCCTGGTTAAATTTATTCCTAAGTATTTTATTGTTTTTGATGTTATTGTGAATGAGACTGCTTTATTTCTTTTTTAGACATTTCATTGTTAGTGTATAGAAATGCAACTGATTCCTGTATGTTAGTTTTGTATCCTACAACTTTAATCAATGAATTCCTTGATTAATCATTTTTTTGGTGAAATCTTTGGATTTTCTATATATGAATCATATAATCCACAAAGACAATTTAACTTCATCCATTCTGATTTGGATGCCTGTTATTTATTTTTCTTGCCTGACTGCTCCAGCTAGGACTATGCTGAGTAGGAGTGATGAGAGTGGGCACCATTGTCTTGTTTCTGACTTTAGAGAGAAAAAAAACATTCAACCTTACACCATTAATTATCAATGGTAGCTGTGGGCTTGTCATATATGGCCTTTTTACACTTCCATATGTTCCTTCTATACCTTATTAGTTTAGAGTTTTTATCATGAAAAACATGTTGTATTTTGTCAAATGCTTTTTCAACATCTATTAAGATGACCATAATTTCTGTCATTCTATTCATGTAGGGTATCATATGCATTGATCTGTACATGTTGAAGTATCCTTGCATGCCAGGGATGAGTCCCATTTATCATGGTGTATGCATCTTTTAACGTGCTGCTGAATTTGGTGTGCTTTGTTGGTATTTTTGCATCTATGTTCATCAGAAATATTAGCCTGCAGTTTTCTTTTCTTGTAGTGTCCTCATCAAGTTATAGTGTTAGGGTAATATTGGCCTCATAAAATGCATTTGGAAGTATTCCCTTCTTCTCAGTTTTTTGGAAGAGTTTGAGAAGGATTGGCATTAATTCTTCTTTAAATGTTTGGTATTATTCACGAGAGAAACCATCTGGTCCTGTGCTTTCCTTTCTTGGAAGATTTTTGTTTACTGATTTCATCTTCTTACTCTTTATTGGTCTGTTGAGATTTTCTATTTATTCATAATTCAGTCTTGGTAGGTTATAAGTTTCTAGGAATTTTTCCATTTCCTCTAGGTTATCCAATTCATAGGCATATAGTTGCTCATAGCATTCATGATCCTTTGCATTTCTGTGGTATCAGTTGCAATGTCTCCTTTTTCATTTCTGACTTAATTTATTTGAGTCTTCTTGGTTTTTCTCAGTCTAGCTAAAAGTTACTGAATTTTGTTTAAATTGTCAAAAAGATCAGCTCATAATTTCATTGATCTTTTCTATTGTTTTTCTGGTCTCTTTATACTCTGATATTTGCTTTTCTTCTGCTAACTTTGGGCTTGGTTTGTTCTTATTTTAATTTCTTGAGATATAAAGTTAGGTTGTTTAAGATCTTTTTTTCTTACTGTAGGCATTTATCTCTATAAACTTTCCTCTTAGAAATGCTTTTGTTGCACCCCATAAGTTTTGGCATTCTTTTGGCCATTTTCATTTGTTTCAGGATAATTTTTAAATTTCCCTTTAGAATTCTTATTTGACCCTATGGTTGTTTAGGAGTGTGTTGTTTAATCTCCACGTATTTGTGAATTTTCCAGTTTCCTCCATTTAAATTGATTTCTAATTTCATTACCATTATGGATGGAAAACATAACTGGTATGACTTCAATCTTCTTAAATTTTCTAAGACATGTTTTGGCAGCCCATCACATGATCTCTCCTAGAGAATTTTTCTGTGTGCATTTGCAAAGAATGTACACTTGAGAAGAATGTGTATTCTGCTGGGTTGGATTCAGTGTTTTGCATGTATCTGTTAGGTACATTAGGTCTAAAGTATAATTCAAATCCAGTGTTTCCTTATTGATTTTCTGTCTGCATGATCTATACGTTGTTGAAAGTTGGGCACTGTAGTCTCCTTCTCTAATTGTATTGGCAGCATATTTTGGGTCTTGTGCTTTTGTTATCCTTCCAGCCACTCTATATATATTGTTTAATTAGAGAATTTAATCTTTATATTTAGCGTAATTATTGATATGGTAAGGACTTATTAATGCCATCTTTTAAATTATTTTCTGACCACTGTATGGTTCCTTTGTTCTTTTCTTCCTCTCTCACTGCCTCCCTTTGTGAATTGATGGTTTCCTGTAGTGGTATGGTTTGATTCATTTCTCTTTATCTTCTGTCAATCTATGCTTTTGATTTGTGGTTACCATGAGGCTTACATAAATTATCTTATAAACACATCAGTCTATTTTACACTGATAATTCGTCTTTGCTCCCTTACAAAGGCTGTCCTTTTACTGCCCCTTTCTACGTTTTTCATGTCACAATTGGCCTCTTCTTATATTGAGTATTCACTAACATTATTGTAGGCATGTTTATTTTTAATACTCTTGTCCTTTAACCTTTACACTAGAGTTAAGTTGTTAACACACCACATTACAGTATTAATCTGAATTTGACTATATACTTAACTTTGCTAGTGTGTTGTATATTTTCTTTGGTTTCCACATTAATAAATAGCATCCTTTCATGTCATTAAAGAACTTTGTAAGGTCTAGTGGTGGTGGACTCCCTCAGCTTTGGTTTATCTGTGAAAGTCTTCATCTCCTCTTTATTCCAAAGGGAAACTTTGCCAGAAATTTTCTTGGTTGGCCTTTATTTTCTTTCAGCACTTTGAACTTATCATCCCACTCTCCTGGCCTATAAGGTTTCTGATGAGAAATACACTGATAGTCTTCTGGGAGTTCCCTTGTAGGTCACAAGCGTCTTTTCTCTTGCTCCTTTTGAGATTCTGTCTTTGATTTTTGACATTTTTATTACACCATATCTCAGAGAAGATCTCCTTAAGTTGAGTTTGTTTGGTAACCTACGAATCTTGTGAACATTGATATTCAAATCTCTCTCTAGATTTAGAAAGTTCTTAGCCATTATTTCTTTAAATAAGCCTTCTGCCCCCTTCTCACTCTGTTCTCCTGCTGGAACTCCAGTAATTCACAGTTAACCTCTTTTGATGGTATCCTATAGGTCACATAGGCTTTCTTCACTTTTTTTGTTGTTATTCTGTTTCAAAGTTCTGTCTTCTAACTCACAGATTCTTTCTTTTGCTTGATGCATTCTGCTGTTACACTCTCTATTGCATTTATCATTTCACATATTGTATTCTTCAACCTCCAGAATTTTTTGATTATTTTAATGAATCTTATTTCTTTGATAAATTTCTCACTTTTTCATGTACTCTTTTCTTAATTTTGTTGAATTGTCTGTGTTTTCTTGTAGCTCACTGGGCTGCCTTAAAACAGCCATTTCAAATTCTTTATCAAATAAAATTTCAGATCTCCATGTCTTCAAGATGAGTTACTATATGGAAATAGAAAAATGGAAGGTTTTCATAATTTTTTGTTGTTGTCATGTTCCCATAGATTTTGATGTTCCCTGAAGTTTTGCATTGCTATCTTCACATATGAAGTAACAGTCACCTCCTCCAGTCTTTACTGACTGCTTTTGGGAAAGAAATACCTTCTTCCACCAGCCATAATCCCTGCTAGGGATTCTCAGGCTTTTTCAGACACACTATGGATATGCCTGTTCCATTCTCCTCGTTCCCTCTTACTGCAGAATTCTTAATCTTTTATGCCCTCTGTTGACCGTGCAATATACCAGGCCAGGTGCTGACAGCTTCCCTTCTGCCTTCTCAAGGATGGTACTAAAGCTTAAGTTTGCAGTCTCTTCCTGACCCAAAGGTTTGGGCTAACTTTCTCCTTGTACTCACTGTTTGTATGTCAAAGCTCACTCTCACTGCTGCCACTAGGATTACACACAGGGAGCTGGCCATAGGGTGGACATTGTCCCGGACAACTTTGAAAGAAGTGGGGGCGAGTCACATGGAGTACATGGAGTACTGGCCTATGGGCCAGCTGGGGAGACTGCGGACAATGAATCCGCAGTGGTTCATGGACAGGCTTCTTAATGGAGTCCATGTCAGTTAGTAGGATCCATGTCCCTTCAATGTCCTCTGTGTCCTCTCTGTTGCTCTCTCAGCTGCTTCCCAACCCCTGATCATGCAGCTCATGATTCAGTGATCCTCTCTGATGTGTTCAAACTTGTAACATTTTTTGCTCCAGTGGTGGCTAGGATTTCTCCTCTGGAACCTGGACTTCCACAAAGATTCTCTCATCTGTGGAGACTGAATGTGACAGTATGTTCCAAGGGTTCCCAAATAATGGCCAAGAGAGGCTAGAGCCAGTTCATGGACCACAACTGGTTCCACAGTTGAGAACAAGGTTTTTATGCCTATTACTGCATGCATACAGAGGTGAGGCTCCTTCCAGGCCCCCTGGCATACGGTACTAGATTTCACAGCTCTGACAAAGCACTTTTGCCCATGGATAGATGCCAAATTGTTGTTGTTGAGGGGTGGGGCATGATAGACAGGACTGTCCTATTTATCTGTGTTGTTGACATCACTCCTATAGTCATTTGTTTAAATTTCTATTAGATTGCTAACCTTCCGGGCAAGTACAGCCTCCCCTTCACTTTTTCACATTGCATTCTCAGTGCATATCATAGCAATAAAACTCTGGAATGAACACATATATAGAAAATATTTGGGGAAAAAAACGCAAGTGTTATAAAAGCACCAGAGGTGAAACAGCCACTAATAGACAAGGTTTTCCTTCTCCCAACCCCCATTTTGACTCCTTGGGTTTTCATACAATCAGGTTAAAAATTGTTTTACAAAATGCCTCCTTCTAATCATTCCAAACAACCTTGATAGAAGTTTTCTCTCTTTATTAATTTTCCTTTATATGTTTTATTTGCAACTCTTTAATCTTGAACCTTTGTTAACTACACCTCACTATTTATGCTTTCAACGATTTCACACTAAATTGGTTGGTCTTCTTTACCACATTTCTCCAATTTCTATTCTGTAGAGCAAAGTCTATCTAGTGTCCTTGCCCTTTGTTTTAACTTCCTCCCTGGACAGTATCAGCAGATTTAATTTCCTTTGTACAACTAAGCTTAATGAACAACCAGTTCATCATGAAGTCATGAAATTTTTTCTATGCTCTAATACAGTATTCTTCATTTTCTAATTTTCTACTCAATATACCATCTTACAGGATGTGAGCTTTGCCTTTTTTTGTGTCTTTGTTGTACTAAGTCATCTACATTTCCTTTCTCTGTCCCTTTGTTATCAGGCTAGTTTGTGTGAGAATGTTAGCTGGAGTTTATGCCATAGCAAGAACTGCAGGACAAACTCACTCCTTGTAAAGACATTTAAAAACTCTGATACTCATATATGATAAATTAGTAACCAATGTTTGTGAATTAATACATTTCTTCATTAATTAATAAAACCCCATGTACTTAAGATATTGCCACTCCAACTTATGTTTGAACAGAGAAATCAAGTGGGCAATCATACTGATAGAATTCTTACTAGTTATGTTTGCAGAAAATTTGAAGCTTAAATATTAAATAATTGCAATTAAGAAGATACATGAAATATAATATTGGTATCTTCCCAAAGGTGAACATTATATTTTTTCACACTGAAGTGTTTAAAGGCTTATCATATAAGAACCAAGTAATATAATACAGTTAATCTGCATAATAAGCCTTAAATGTATTTTTTTAAATTTCAGGTCCATGAATATCCATGATCATTTCATATTCATACCATGCTAGAGACTATCTTAGTTTTATTATAGTGTTGACTCAACATATTTGAGCAAACAATTATTTGGGCCATCTAGCTAGTATATAGGAAAATCAAAATAAATACTTCAAACACATTTAACAAAATACATAATTTTAACATTTCAAGGAAACATTTTTAGGGTTACCATAAGTAGGATATTTACTGACAACCTGCAGTAGGTTGGGTAAAGAATCTTTCATTTAATTCAACATTGAATTAAAACTGATATTGGGGGAAAAAATGTTATATTATGTGAATGAACTTCAAAAGGTTCAGAAGTTGGCCCTGATATACTCACATTCTCATCCAAACTGGAAATCTGAAATGTTGAAAATGGCTTAAAACTATCTTTTTTGAAAGACTACAGGACCTTTATTTTCTCCTTCCCACCAGACTATAAATGCTGGAAGAACAACCTGTCTTATGGCATTTTGGGCACACAGTTTCCCTTCCCAGCAATAAATTGGAAGTACAGAGTTTATGTCTGTTTGATTCCCATCTGTCAACTAAACAGCAGTGAGATCAAATCCATCACTCAATTTCTAAGGCTGCTTATTAGTTATACGCTTGATCCTGGCCTTTTAGGAATCCCATTCATAAGACGGAAAAAATCAAGGTAGTCACCTCTGCCATACTGATGTTAAACTTAAATTACAAATACATGTGTTTGTTTCTCATTAGTTGTCACACATTATCATATTAGTGAAGTGTACTTTTGTATTTGCTTAAGGTGCTATTTTTGATGTTATTTATGACAAGTTAAAAAGATCACCTCCTGCTAGATTGAGACAGGTATCTAGAAAGAACAAAACTAAACAAGATAACAAAGCCTGTGGTAACTACAATTGCCAAGGAACAATGTTTACTGTAATGAAAGGTATTATGCATGAAGGCGATGGAAACAACGACATCTTTGAAAGAAAAACTGTGCTTGTGCATATGTGCACATACGTGTGTGTGCCCAATTATCCATTCTATTCTAGATTCCTCTATAAGGCTGACCTAAATTTTCTTTCCTGTAAAAACATCTGAAACTGTTAAGTTGGTGTTTCAGTGAGCCGATGTTTTCACAGAGATTATACTGAATTGTCTCACTTTTTTTGTGTGTTATACCTTTGATAACAAGTTAAAAGTGGAATGGGGCGGGGGAAGACTACCTGCAAACAAGGAACCCCTGTTAATGAAATTCTGCATTGCAGAGTCTACTTTTTGCTTGACAAAGCAACGAAACCCATACTCACAAAAGGACAGAGTAGGTGTGCGGACTGGGGGCAATTTAGAACGGTGGTTTCTGTCTTTATAATCTTCCAACGTTATTTCTATCATAATTGCTAGTCATTATTACCTCCAAAGATTCAGACAAATTCACAGTCAAGCCCTGTTCCCCATTCAAACATACACGGTGTGTTACTACTGTTACTAAGTTGTTTTTTTAACCCCATTCAATGTTATAAGGCAGAGCTTCCCAAAGCATAGTCTCTAGCCCAGCTGTATCAGTATCATCGGGGAACTAGATACGCATATTCACAGATCTCATATAAACCTACAGATTCAGAAACATTAATATGTTTTAATAAGCCCTCCAATAATTATGCACCATTGTAATAAGGCAACATATCAATTTTTGTAATACAAATCTTTTCATTCAGTCTCAAAAGTTAAGGAGGTTGTAAAGTAAAACAAACAGGTGAGGATGTATAATTGTAGGAGATATAATTATATATATTATTAAATTAGTTAGAGACAGTAGTGATACAGTAGGGTTAAAAACTCCAGATGCAAATCATATTAATTTTCTAGCATGTACATTCTAATACTTTATCTGGAACTATCACACACCATTTCTTAATGGTAAAACATAAATGAAATAATGAAGATATTTCAAAATATGTTAATCTCTTCATATCATAACATGTTTGAAATGTTCATATATTAAAGAGCATGTCTCAAATAATTAAAAGTCACTGCTATATTTTAAGTGTTCATGAGGAAAAGAAAAATGCCCCATCTAATTACTAGCAAGTTTGGCATACTGTATTGCAGTTTGAAATATTGGAGAAGTATGAATGGTCTCTTAAAATATTATTGTGGGTATAAAAGGTTGTGTGCCCAGATATAGCTGGTTCTTGTTATTGGGAAACAGTGAAGGGACAGTATCTGCCATGCTGTTTTTAATTTTGTTTGTGAAGGGAAGATAAATAAAGTTTACTTAAATGCAGAGGGGTGAAAAGGTAAAAAAAAAAGAAAAACATAAAAGGAAAGCAAGTTTCAGTGTTCTTAGTTAAGTTTATGGAGAATAAGTTGGCATAACTTTTTGATAAAGATGCAAAATGAAAAAAAAGACTGCAAAATGTGTAGGGAAAACTGTTCAATTAACAGAGAAGAATGCCTCAGTTATTAAATAAATGTAATAAATTATTATGTATAAATAATGAGTGCCATTAGTTAGGTATAGTAAGGATTTTTACCTTTAAAGGAAAGATGATGATCTTAAGAGTAGGAGAACACTTAGCTAGAACAGAAGGGGAATGCAGAGTTCTTTGCTGTCAGTTGCTCAGATTCTATGCTTTAGAAAGTAGAAAGAAGGGAAATAATTTTGGACTTGGGTCTTTGATTTCTTCAAATTTTACCCCAAATGTTGTTTTGCTTGAAGTTGGTTTTGAAATATAGCAATTAGAAATTAAGCACTATTCATGATATTAACTCATTAACTCTTTTATTTGGAAAAAATCCCAAACATGTTTCTCGTGCTGTTCTTTTCTGGATGAAAAATCATGGTTCAAGCATTTCCATTAAGTTGCCTTTGCTAGAAGAGATGGATAAATGTATTAGGTGTCAAGATAAGCTATCTTCTGTCTCTAGTTATGGTTCTGCAAAGCTTTCTCTCTTACTTGATCTTGAAATTCTTTGTTAGTAACTATGAATGGTAGTTTTCCTATTCAAAACTAAATTCAAGGAAGGACTATTGTACATGGGTAATTGTATAAGTAGTTGTGACATTTATTATTCATTTTTTAACAAAGAAAAGCTTTGCAATACTGAATTACATTTATTAGCAGTCCTGAAACTCCATCTGGTTTTAAGACATTATTTAAAAACCCTATAACCTCTTTTACTTGTGACAAATATATAGCACCTTAGTTAAGTCTAGATGGTTAAGCCAAATTACCTAGATAATCTTTTCAAGTAGTTAGTAGTTATATAGTTAGGCAAGTTATCTAACTTCTCTGTGCTTCAGTTTCTTTGTTTGTAAAATGGAAATAATAATATCTCTCATATAGGGCTTTTGTGAACTTCCAATGAATTAACACATCTAGAAGACAATGCCTACTTCCTGAAAAATATTCCATTTGGCTTAGATATTACTTTTTAAGTGTCTTTAATACCTGGAAACATTATTTCATCTTTTTAAGCCCCATATTTCTCACATCTCACAATGCAAATACTTATTTGCTTCTTTCTCCTTAAAATATAATCCACAAATTAATAAACGCTTGAGGTACCAAGGGTGGGCAAAAAAGCTGAACGTAGATATATTGCTGCCCTAAATCAAAGGTAAGATCCCAGTTCAAACAGTAGTATAATTGTGTAACCTTGGGAAAGTTACTTAATCTCATCACATATCAGTTTTTAAAAATTATTTGTAGAAAGGAAGTAGAAAAATAAGTCTTTAAAATGAAGAGTATTAATTGAATATAATAAAATGTTCTACAAACCAAAATGATTGGTGAGGATAAAAACGCAGGCTTTGTGGGCTTATACTATGAACAATGTGTTATATATCTATAGACACCAGGAGTATAATCTTGTAAAATTTATGTCAGATTTAAATGCCTACTGCCCTTTTTACATAGATCAGTATTGATCATATCTCAGATATGATATTTCAGAGATATCCGAGATAATCACACAAAGAAATCAGAGGGGAGAATCACTGAGACAAGCGGCGGGAAGACCAAGAGGGCAGGATATGCAATGAGCTTTGATTCAGAAAAAGTTAGGCCACCACCAATAAAAACTCATTGTCTTCCCCTCAGTGAAGAATCTAGCCATCTGCAAGTATACACTCATATATAAAGAACAGTGAGGATGACTATCCTGTGTCTGTAGAGGAAAAAGAGCATGTATGACCATGGAGATAAATTTTAGATAGGATATAAAAAAAGGATATCCTCATAATCCAAAAAAATAAGGATTGCTAGATTCTGAAATGGATCCCATGATTACTGAGTGGGGGATCCAGAAAGACGGACAAAGCATTGCCCAACGAAAGCAATAAAATCTTCATCATGCCTCATTGTGAGGGTTAAATAGGAGGGCAGTTTATATAAGAGAAATAACAGTTACCTATCTTTTCAGTGGTAAAGGGTGTGTGTCTGTGCGCTATTAAGGGGCTCAGTATTGGACATGAGCTCTTTGTTATTAAGGCTTGTCAGAAAAATGTTAGGTCAAGCTTCCCAAGTTGAGGCTGAAACTTTATTACAGGCAATTCTAGTCCCAAGAGTCTCTAATCCTACATGTTACATCCACCCTTACCTTTATCTCGTAATATCTCAGAGTCCCCATTTGATGATGTGGCCATGGACAAGTGAACATAAGGATGTACACAGAGGGAGTTTAGGAAGAAGACCTGAATTCGAATCTTGGTTCAACCATTCATTCACGCTGTAATCAAGGCCAACCTCTTTACCTCTCAGAGCCTGAGTTTCATCATCTCTAAAACAAGGAACAGAAGTCCTAGGTGGCATTCTAGTGAGAACGAATAAGGTCACAAACATGAATGCCTAATGTAGCACGCAGCATAGAGCGAGTAGCTAGTAAACAGCTGCTTCCCTATGCTTGTTTTCTCACACAAAAACTGAAGGAAAATCCTACAAAACGGTCATGCCATCCCTTATATATTTAAAGCCATACAACAGTTCTCCTTAACCTGAGCATCTTCAAAGATGATCGATGTTCAAAGCAATCCATGATGCAGTTTGAAGCTGGAACAAACTTGGTCTGAATTCTTTCCTGACCCTCCATTAAAGAACTGACTACTTCCTCCTCAAGGGCTCACTGTGCCCTTAACGAACTCCCATGACTCTGACATATTTTTTATTTAATTACTCTTATTTCTATATACTGATCTATCCCTGCTAGATGATACACTTCATGAGAAAATAAAGAAAGTCTGGCAACTAGCTAGTGAGTCATAAATATTTCTGGATGAGAGCATGAAGCAGGGCTGCGCTGTTACCTGCTACAGCCAGTGTGCTCCTGCCACTGGATTTTGCACTGCTGTGTCCTCTACCTAGAACGCTCTTCTCTCAGATACTGGCATGACTCCCTCCCTCACCTCTTTCAACTGTTATCTGAAATTTCACTTTCTCAGCAAAGCGTTCCCTAACCACCCTATTTAAAATGCATACACATGTGCATGCACACACACATAGGGCACGCCCAGCCCAGTCTCCCTTTCCTCCACCTCTGACAGCCCGACCGAGTGCTAATTGTTCATAATTGGTTTTGTCATCATCTGTCCTCCCCCACTGCCGTGTTAACTTCATGAACGGAGGGCTTTGTATTTTTGGTTTTTTGTGGGGTTTTTTGTCTTTTTTGTTCACTACCTAACATTTCTCATAGTGTTTGGGATAGTATAGGTGCTCGATAAATATTTGTTGAATGAATAAATGTCACAATGAGATAGCATTTGGGACAAGAAAGATGAATACTTCTGATGAATAACAACAGACACATTTACAGAAATTTAAATGTATGTGATGATTAAGCTAAGCCCTTGATATTGCATAACTGCTCAGAACTCATTTTGTATGACTTGATATACTGCAGTTTCAATTTCTTCCTCAAGCAGAGAAGTGTTTTTTCTTCTCATGGGAAACAAGGTAGATTTATCTAGTATGGAGTTGTCTCAACTTTTCCATATCAATACAGATCAAAGATATTTAAAATATGTCCCTCAAGACAATGCAGTACATTCTCTTTGATTTACAGATGAGGAAACTAAGGTTTAAAAGGATGGAGACGTCTGAATTTCAGTGTCAGTATGAGAACTCAGCTCTTCTAACCAAACCACAGTATACCTTTGAACAAATCTATCTTTCCACAAATAATTTATGACTACTAAAACCTGAGCTATCTTCATTGCCTACAGGGTATTTGTGCCATTTAGACTACGTTTGTGGCTAATGAGCCAATCTATTTCAAGGAGAAGGCAAAGATCTACCCATGATAGCAATTCCTGTTTCCTGAATAAGCCCTCCTCTCAACTTCTGTATTTCAAATACTAACAATGTGTCCACCTGGACTTCTTGGAGAGCTCTGGTTTGCAAGGACAATATATGCTTTGGTTCATCTACAGAACAATCAGCTTAAGGAGTTGTATTCAGATATTATTAATGTTTTCAAACCCACTTCCTATTTTCCTGCTGAAATCCCTGCCAAGCACACACTTCAGCAGACACTAAAATAATTTGGGTAGTTGACATTCAATCCAAATTTTCTATGGAAATCTGCCAGATTTGACATCTGTGAGAAAGTGGGTAATTTTTATTATCCACAGAGAGCAAAAGCTTCATCTGATATTTCTCTACCTCCACACATCTCCCTGTAGTGGAGCTGTTACTCAAATATACACAAAAAGTGGGTAGCAAGGAAAATTATTAACTCTTTCACCCTTGTCAGGATATGGCAAAAGCTTCATTTAAATTAATTTTAAAGGAACACTAGCAATGAATAAAACAAATTTCCGAGGTGTGGGAGATGCAAGCTACCTTTATTTGATCATCACATTCTGCTTAAAAATTATTTAGCTATGTTTTATCTGCTGTTTTAATACAGCTATTTGTCTTTAAAGCCCCCTTCATGTGGTTCAGAACATAAAGTCAAAATTTCAAGTCAATTTTATTTTTAGAATGTTTTAAAACCCTAATAATATTTGACTCTGCAGTAGTGTAGAAGCATGCTTAAGATCAAACAAAAAAATTTCTATTAGCATTACATTTTATTTCCAAAGAGTTAAGACTAAGATATGTATTTAACTCTTAAGGTTTCTCTTATCTCTTTAAAAGAAAAAGGTAAACCTAGATATTGCCATGTTCTTACATGTCACGTGCTAAAATGCCACCAAGATTTACACTGCAAAGAAAGTCACATCAGTTCACTGCAAAGAAACAGGAATTTCCCCACTCACTCTTCCAATCTAGTTGTTCAGTATGACTCGAATCAAGAAATTAAAAATGATTACGGCATCCGGTTCTATGTTGAAAAAGGTTTAGAAGCAGGTCAGGGTAGGAGAAAAAGCATGGTAAATTACTCATTTTAAGAAAAGTAGATTTCAAACATTGGTGGCTTGTTCTTAACTTTCAGCACAAGAGAAAATGCTGTTTCAAATACATATTTAAAACCCTAAAGGTAACCACTAATAGAAATATAAATAAGATATGTAACTCCCAAATCAGTGAAGAAAACACAAAAAACACACCCTGGGCCCAAAGGACAAGAAAAGAAAAGAAAAGGAGGTATTAAAAATAGAAAAGGTAGATCTAAGACATTGTGACAGGTAAGATTAACACATCAATTACAACAATGAAAAGTTGAATTCCCCCTTGGGGAAAAAAAATCCACGTTGGCTTAAGAAACAAATTTAACATGCTTCCATAAGTGGTATACTTCAAAGAAATGCTCAAGATGAAAGCAAGAAGAGGGAGAACATGCCTTGGGTAGAACTTTGGGATAGGATCTGGGCCCTCAGGCTGAAGGAGGGCTGCCTTCCAAGAGGTCAGGGAGGGAGAGGCACCATCTGCTCGGGATGCATATTTGAGCACAGTCAGGACCTGCCGTCTCCTGGGCTCCATCCTGCTTGGGCCTCTTTTACTTCTCTCCACGATAATATGGCCATGACATTTCACCTTGGCCTTCCCTACAGAACAAGCTTCCTAATTCTCAACAAACACAGGGCCACTCAAACTAAAGGTTCACAAAGGTAGGGATTCTTCTAAGTTCAGTTTAAGGTACTACCTTTGGAAACAGTTTGGCCTATGGCAGACATGATAAGCATATATATTGAATGAATGAATGGATGAGGAAATAAATGAATATGTCTGTAGAGCATGCTGAGACCTAAACACGAGCATTTGGTTTGATTTATCTCCTCTCTCAAACTTACACTGAAATGAGTAAAAAAAGCATTTTCTAAAAGTTACAAATCCAAACAATGAAGAATGAGAGAGGAAGGCTCAAAGATCAAGAGATTTCACCAAGTCTCCAGAAGATGGGATGCACATGGAGGAATGACTGATGAAGCGGCCATAAACCAGAACATAAATACAAGCCAAAAAGGAGCTGATCTCACTATCGGAGCTCCAGCACAGGAGATTTTATACTATGGAGAAGTACAAGTGGGACAGAAAACAAATATTTCCAGAAGCTCCTGGGAAGGAACGGTTGTCTCCACAAGTCCAATAATGCCCCCGTGCAAAACAAAATTAAGTTCTTTACTAAAGAAACTGTACAAACTATCATAAAAGAACTATGCCAGCCGGTATGGAAGTCAGCATCCCAGAGCAGTCATCTCATTTGGCTTTAGCAGTCTTCTCAGGTAATGTGGGCAACTCAACTGCTATTTTTGGCACAGAGTAGCTCCCCACATTTGTAACTAGCCATTGAAATGGCTTTTCTACCACCTCATTCTTAAAAATGATGGGCAGCAATGGATCGCCTAATTTCTGAGAAAGGCCTGCAATACAAAAGATAAGAAAACAAATCTCTGGAATTTATTAATAGAATGGGTAAGATTTTTAAAACACTTGATTTAGAATCCACTCATTAGACTCAAGAATATACAGCACCCATAAAGTGGGTTTATGAAAAAAAAATAATTGGAAAAACCAAAAGAACTCTAGGAAATTAAAATACAATTGTTGAAAGAAGAATAAAATTAATAGAAGTGTCTGAAGTAGACAGTGTAAATATTTCCCAGAATACAGATAAACAGAAAGAACCAGAGTATTTGAGAGGAAAGATAAAAGTCTCATAGATGATCAAAACAGAAAGCCAGAGAGCTGGTCAGTATCATCTCCAAACAAAAACACAGAGAAAGGCTATTATTCAAGAAAAAATAACAGAAAATTTCCCAGTATACAAGAAGATAAATGTTATGAATGAAGAAGACCCAAACCTATAATATCAAGGTCAAATTTCAAAATACTGGAGATAAAGAAAAGATGCTAAACACGTAAAAGGGTGAGGGAAATACCCTCAAAGTAACAAATGAGCTTGGTATCTGATTTTTTAGCAACACTGCCTTCCAGAAGACCAAAGAACATCACTTCAAAATTTGGAAAGAAAATTTCCCATTTGGAATGTAAAATCCAGCTGTGCTATTATGACTGAGAATTTGGAAAACTAAGAGGGATGTCATAGAGGCAAATGGTAGTGTGCAAAAGAATATAGTGATCATTTGAAATATATACCAGAAATATGCTCCAATGATACTGGAACCTAAGGAGCAGGAATTTCCCCCAAAATTCTCAATGGTGCACTGGTTTTTAGCTTCTAGAATCTTATGGACAAATCACAGAAGATGGTTTGGCGACAGTACAGAAAATAAATGTTGTCAACTATGATAATATAAAGTTAATAGAACTAACAGGTTGGGAGGTGGAAGGAACTTGGGAGAGAGATTAAAAGACAGGAACAAGAATGTGCTCACCCTATAGAGTGACTAATCAGAGAAGCTGTCTATCATTCATTAAAGAAGAATGCAGATTTCCATTTGTTTGAAGTTCTTCGGAAATAAAACTTACCAAAATTCAACCAATATAAAGAAAACCCAAAAACATTAAAAACTCTGAAAGACATTGAAAGAGTTACCA
The DNA here is from genome assembly GCF_040802235.1 of Manis javanica. NCBI lineage: Eukaryota > Metazoa > Chordata > Mammalia > Pholidota > Manidae > Manis > Manis javanica. Next base: position 11,683,835 of record NC_133170.1, on the reverse strand, counting down.
TATTATGCTTTGGAGTCATATTTTTTTCCACCAACAAATCCTTCCAAACTTTCTAAGAATTAATATATAAAACAGAAAAATGTAGGAAGCTTCTATATTCATAGCACGATACTAGTTGAACAGAGACATTCAACTGGACAAAGTCGCCAGCTAAAAAGTATAGAATAAACTGATGATTTGCAAACTTAAATAAATTTCTAGTCAGAAATATTTCTTTCTTGGAATAAAATATTTATGGAAGATCAATATGTAGAACAGACTAAAGTCGAAATATTTTGGTCAAAGGAACTGCATAAAAACCACTCATTTATGAATAGAGATAGGCAAAGTCTAAATAAAATGCAGGCAGGCTAAATTTAATGGTATCTTAAAAGATTTACCATCAAACCAAAAAAAAGATTCACTACTGAGGTTTTCTATTAATAAAATAATTTCCTACAACATTACCTATTAATAAAAGAATTCACACCAGTATAATCATCTTACTAGAGGACTAAATGGCATTTTAAATGTTAAAAAGTCCATTTGATGTTTAACAAAAAATAAACTCTTAGTAAATTAAAAATAGAAGTATATAATTCCTTACTATGATAAAGATTACCTGCCCCAATCTAACAGGCAAACAAAAACTGAACACCTAAGAAATATTTCATACCACTAATAAAAATGAATAAACAAGGTTTCCAGCTTTCAGTATTATTAGGGTTTTTTTGGTTATTATTAATATTCCTTTAATAATAATCCCAATAAACATTTATGGATCTAGTAAAAAAAAAGGGGGGGAGAACATTCCTTAATAAGGTTTATCAAGAAGCTATACCAACCAACAAATGAATAAGTAATAGTACTGGTACAAGAATTGACAACAGATCGATTGAATAAAATAGAATGGAAGCAATTTAATGCAATAGTATATCCCTGAAACAAATTATACTATATACAATAATTTAATAAAGGGATTACTTAATGAATGGATGAGGAAATCTAGCTTTTTGGGGAGAAAATCATACTATACACCAAATTATATACTAAGAAAATAATGGTATTAAATGTTAAAAATCATAAAAAAGAAAATTAGAAGTATTTGTAAATAGTTATACTTTCTGAATATCAAAGTAAGAGAACTCAAAGAAACAAAATTAAAGATTTCAATGCATAAATGAAAATTTACATTGATTACATAAAAATAAAAAGGCAGGTTAAAGACTGAAAACATTTATAACAAATGCAAGGAAAAATTTAATGTATTAGAAGGATTTATAATCATACAGAAAATATATCCAGAGAAAAATAGACAAAGCATATGAATAGAACATTCACAGACTAAGAAATACAAGTGGAAATAAACATACAAAAAAAGACTTAGCTTCACTAAAAATCAAAGAAGTGTCAAATTAAAATTAAGAGGATACCTCATAGTGCCTATCATTTTGCCAAATGTTAATATTAAAATGCTCAGTCTTGGCAAGGGGACAGTGAGACAGGCACACAGTTTTGCGCTGCTGATGGAAAGATACCAAGAACCTGAAGAACAATGTTTTGCCCTTTCATTTATTAATTCCAGTTCTAAGGATCTGTCTTTAGGAAATAACGAAAGATGTAAACAAAGCGTTATGCACAAAGATAATTTAGAACAAACAATCTAAATGCCCATCCACAGGAGAATGGTCAAATAAATACTAGTATGCCATATAAACTAGAGCAGACTATATCCACAGGATGACAAATCATTAAAAATCTCATTAACTAAGAATATTTAATCTCATGGAAAATTTATCAAAATAAAGTGATAAATGCAATGTATATAGCACCATATTGACAGTTATGATCCCCTATATGTAAAAGAAATAAGTGATCTGGATGAAAATATTTAAAACAGTGATGGTGAATTTTCTCTGGCTCTTGAGGTAAGAAGGTAATTTTAGTTGTTCATTTTTCTTTATTTTCCACATTGCCTGAAATGTGAAAACAGTCCTTTCATTCTAAGGGATGAACATTATAACTATTAGGAAAAAAAAATAAAGAATTGTTAGATCTTAGCTCTTTTGTCCCCAATTCACCCATTCTAATGCTACTGACCACAGGAATGAACTCCTTAGTGTACTGAAGGAAAAAATCCCTCTTTCTACCACCATTAGACTCTTTGAGACCTATCAGATGGGAACCATTACAATGGGCATGCAGCATGTACAGTAACCTTGTAGCTATTTCAGGGATGCGAGTGAAAAAAACAAACATCCCTTGCTTCCTTCCCAAAGCATTCTCCATCCACCATGATCCTAAAATCTCTGTAAGAGAGGGCGTCGCCTTTCATGTCATTGCATTATATCACAATAATAGCCTTTATTGAGCATTTGTAGCATGTGCTACGCAATGATGAAAGGGCATTGCCTAAATTAACTTACTTTATCCTCTCAACAACTATTATTATCCCCATTTTACAGATGAGGAAACTGAGAACAGGAGAAGGTTAAATTACTTGTTTAGGGTCACTCTATGAGGAACTGAGACACTCGGCTTCAAACCCAGGCAATTTGTCTCCAAGGCCCAGCTCCTTAAACTTCAAGAATATGTTCTTGAAAGAATTAAAATATGTATCCAATTTACATCCAGATGTGAGAAGCTTACCCTTTTGTAGGGGCAGGTTCTGATTGGAAAGAGAATGCAGGTGCTTCGAACGACAGGCAAGTGACACTGGGAAATGTATAGAAAACTTAAATAGTGATCTTGAACAGATACCTCATTATTTCATCCCAATCCTTAACTCCACATACAAAAAGTCTTCACAGTAAGCACATTCTCTGTAGATTCTATTTACAACCATCTGCTTTCATTAGCCAAATTTTCAATAAAATTTCAAGGCTTAGGAATTGGAATATCTTATCAAGTATATTTTCAATAGCTGCTGGTTCTACATTAGAAATATTACCTTTTATGGATCCATAAAATTAAAATCTTGGCACTAACATTCAATTGACTACTGCTTCTTAAATTTAGACTTAGAGATAAAATACAGGGACATGATTTTTTATGTCTAAGTTCAGTATAACATTCAGACACTCATTCAAGACAATCACTCTGAGACTTGGGGAGACCGATCAATAACATACGACCCTAGCCACTGAAGAATTCCCACTTAGAGTGTCCACTGAAATGCAAAAGATTCAAATAGGAAGTTACATGAAGATTCAAATACATCATTCAGGTTTGAATATAGTATTCAAACACTTTACAAATTATTATATGGTGATAATTCTTACTTATTATATAGTGATAATTGTCTAAACCATCTGGCTTTACCACCTAAATATTTTAGTTTGCTTAAAAAAAAAGAAAGAGAAGAATCCTCCTCCCGTATTAAAGCCATAAGAAATAAGAAAAAACTAAAATAACTGAGGAGTATAAGGGAGGGGGGCTGAGGCACAGCGGAGAAGTGAATACAATCCTCTTTTATTAACAAGAAAACAAGTTGAGCAGGGAATGAGGATGGGGCCAGATATTTCACAAATGTAAACCTTTGGGCATTTGCCAAGCAAATAAGCCTTGTCAATAGAACTATGTCAGCCACAATAATTTTTTTGTGTGGAGTTCCCCACCATGTATGTACAAAGTAACTTTAAATTAAGCCCTAATGGGATGCTTACTGAAAGAAAACTTTACAAGCCTGAGATTTCAGGACTCCCTGTAGCAGTTGATGATTTAGATGGCAAGGGGGTAACCACATTACCAGAGCTTAACTGGTACCCAAGCAGGAACCACCCAGTTAGTGTTTCTGGAAAAATCATGAAGAGCAATGTCTCCAGAGAGAATGTTAACAGTTTCCTTTGTCTACAGGGCTTTTAGCCCGGGAACATCTGACCAACATTCCCCTAACTTCCTATAAGCTCCTTAATCAGACACGACTTCCAGTTCACAATTCTCAAATGTATTGACTCCATTATCCAGTCTAGTGGTTTTAAAGACGGGCTTCTCATATTAGCTCTTTTGGGTTTAGTAGATAGATACATATTACTTGAGTTCTTCCAAATGGCATCGCCACAAGACAGTCTTAGAAACGACACTACCACTGGAGTAGGAAAGGAAATTGTGTTAATGGGTAAACCTTTAAGGCACTGAAAATTTACTCCATATAGCTTTTAGCAGACAAACTGTAAATATGTCATACAGTACACACTATATGTAGAATTATCTGGTATTAATGATGCAAGAACTTTGTAGAGTCACATGTATTTGGGAGGTAACACAACAAAAAACATTTTATGTAAGAAGATGAATCATATCACCTAGACTAAGATGCACTCTGTGTTACTTTTAAATGTAAAATTAAATGAGTAAAACATTTTAAATCATTCATTTAAAGGTATGTCAAAGATACTTCTTTTCTCTAGTTTTTGAAACGCAAATATAAGTAATGGAAACTTTATTTTCCTAATTGAATATAAATCCTGTAAAGCCCGGTATCAACTCATTCCCAGTATTCTTTAATATTGGATTTATATAAGCATTCACATGTATAACATATTTTATTTTATAGCTATTATAAATATTTTACTTTATTGGTGATGTGTTTACCTATTCCAATTATTTTCTCTACTTGATACAAGTTATTTAAAATCCGTAGTGGGTATATACGCTATGATGTGTTAAAATGCTAAAAGGCTTAGATACCTATAAAACAAGCCTGGACCCGATGGGCTCATGCTCTGCTCTTCAAGTAAAATTCATTCCATGTAATGTATGGAGAATACGTGCATATGTGTGTGTGTGTGTGTGTGTATATGCATATATACGCATATGTGTGTGCATGTATTTGCGTGGGTATATTTATATGTATTTATTCTAAAGAGAATGAGGGAGGCCAGGAACATGGTGGAATGTAGAAAAGTGAAATGATTATACAATATTTTGGACCTATAATAAGGAAATAAAAGCTGATATTTAATGCTTGACATGGCAGCGGTAAATCACTATACTTTTCAGGTTGAACAGTCATCTCCAGAATTTTTTTCAGGATGATTATTCATTCCTACTTACTCTACAAATATGACTGGTCACGTACTGCGTGCCATGCAGCATGTGCGCGACCAGGTGCAGTGCTAAACAAAGCGGTCATCTTCCCTGCTCTCCTGGAGCTTCCGTCTAAGGGCAGAAACAGATGTTATACAGATAATCTCTCTGTGTCTGTCTGTCTGTCTCTCATACACACAGTTCCTGAGAAGTACAGGATGCTGTACAATAGAAGTATGGAGGACATGTGATAAGAAGGTGACCCCCTCTGGAAAGGAAAGGATTCATGGAAGGGCCCTGGGGCTGCTTCTGAAGCAGGAGCCTCTGGGCATTGGTAGGATGGGGAGTGGCAGAGAGAGATGGAGCATTCTAGGTGAAGGGTACAATGTGCGCAGAGTCCCTGAGGAAAGAAGGGCAGGGTGGTTATAGTAGAAAAAGCAAAAAAATGTAAATGGCAAGATATGAAGCCACAGAGATAGCCAGGGCAGGAAACCTTATGCCTGTCAAGGAGCTGGGTGTTCATTCTGAGGACAGTGGGAGCCACTGAAGGGCTCTTTAAAAGAGGGATAGAGTCAGATTTGAATTTTCCAAAGACCATTCGATAAAACAAGGAAACCAGAACACAGAAATAATTGCACAAAAGGACACCATTATGTGGCAACTGGGTGGGTACAGCCCAAAGGCGGTGTAACTCCCACTGGAATTACAGTGGTGGCTACGACAAGTGGACATGTAAGGGATGCTGTGGTGCGCCGTGCAGGACCCCCTTCAGGATCCAGGCACTCCCCCGGCCCTGGGGAAAGTAAACTGCAGAGAACTTACAATTGAATCATTTCTGGAAAATGGAAATTTCCCTCAGCTAGAGGAACTGCTTTCCCCAAGGTAAAATCCTCCCTACAGTAGCCAATAATCAAAGTCTGGATATAAGGGGGTGAGACAGCATTGGCACAGTGCAGCCCACTTGCCTGTATTAAGGTCAATGACAGAAGGCTCACCTTGAAGATGACCACCAGCCTCTGACTAATCCTGCTCGCCTCACCTCTTACAGATGTTCCCAAGAACCCTCTTCCATAAACTGCCTGCAGACCATCTCCCTCTCAGTCTTCTTCTGGGGACCCCAGTCTAAGAAAGCATAGAAGGGTTTTTCGATTTGTTTTTAAATCATCATGTAAATTATTTCATGCTCATTATTCCATAAACTGCTGTTTATAGAATGGCTGTTTCAGGATCATCTTAGACCTAGGAGTAGAGTGACCCAAGTAAATTAAACAATACTCAATATGACAGTGTTATAGCAAAACTTTGCTACCCAATTCACTACCCAGGGAATTAAAATCCAAAGCAAGAGACTGGCTCGACCCAGTTAATCCACCTACAGATTTTTCGTTCATTGGTTTTCCACTAAAACTGGTAAACACAGCCATTAAAATACCTGGGAGCTAAAGCTGGAGAACAAGTATCTGACTCTGATGTGAACCAGGAGACACTGAATGGGCCTGTCTGATCTCTACAACAGAGCGTTCAACCCAGCGATTTGAGTACATCCTTTCTGCTTCGTTGGTCACCAATGGATTTTCTGTTAAGTTCAATTGAGTCTGGCACTCTTTTTAGCCTTTCTCTTTTGAGGGAAAGGTTGATGCTGTTTAAAGGTCTTACTAAAAAGCAGAGCCCTTTGATTGAGAATCTCAAAAAAGACTATATCAAGAGCACACCTTTTAATACAGAGCCACACACTACCTTATTTTAAGCCCAGCAAGGGAAGCCTAATTGTCAGAGGATTTTTTTATTAGTTCATTTTTATGAAGTGCACATCCCCACAGAGGCAGTTTAATCTGGGGAGAAGAGTTAGTGAGAACACTTGGTGCTTTGTGTAAATTTAGTGTACTCAGTGTTCTAGCTCCAATAGCCATTTGGACAACCAAATATCAGGTTTTTGCATTTTCGTGGTTCTTAGGCCCTACTAACCTAGAAAAAAGGCACAGTATTTTAGAAAGGTCACGGTATAAAAGTCCTTATGTTGGGAAGTAATTTAAGAGATGATCAGTAATCCACTTGCAATAGAATTTTACTTTGATAAGGTAAGTGGGAACAAGAGCAATATTTTTTTTTAAAAATCAAACATTGTCTCTTTCTGATTTTCTACTTTTATAATCATGATTCTTTAAAAAAAAAAAAACCTCTAGAGATATGCCTGTCAATTGTGTTTGCTCTCAGACCAGATTAGCTCTCACTCTGCTCTATATGATGGGGGGTTGAATCTTGCATATCATATTTCTCCAGGCTCCATTGCTAACTAGCTTTAAATCAGATTCTTTCAGTGAGAGGAACCGTCAGAATAAAGTGGGATGAGCGAGAAGCCGTCTTTCTTTGCTTCAGGAAGCGTATCTACCAATAGCTCAGTAACTTGTGTTGCCTCAAGGGTCTAGTTCCCAGAGGACAGCTCCTCCCTCTGATTTATATAATAATCATATACAATGTATGATCCGTAGATAATACATCATATCTACTGCAGAACTAAGCTAGGATATCATAACATTCAGTCTATGTCTTTAATCTGCTCTCAGCTTCACATTTGGTAGATTTTATCTTGCAGTTAGATACCCAGCCCCAAGAACGATATAGGTGCACAGTAGATACTTAATAAATATTTACTAAATGAATGAATGAATAAATGTTCCTCCTAATAAAACAAGTTGCTGTGGTTGAGTCACAGGTAAGAAGTTGGAGGGTCTGCTCTGAGGGGAAGGACAGAGGCAAAAATAGGTCATGGAAAAAGGGAAGTATTTGGTGGGGGCAGGGAAAGGAACGTTGTGGCCAGGAAGCCAACTATGAGTTGTGTAAATCATTAACTCGGGGATTGTTGACAAAAGGTTTTAGTACTACTTTATAACTCTGGAGGATTTAAGAGCTGAGGCCCTTGAGAATAACTTGTCATGCTCGTCAAAGAAATGAAAATCACGTAAAACACGAGAGGTGCCTGAAAAAGTCTCTTTTATGTTCCTTATCCTTTAACCACTGTATGCTCTCAATGCTCCTTGGCTGACTTGTGGTTTGGTACCAGAAGCCACAGGGACAATGTCAGGAGTTCTGGCACCACCGAGGCCTCTTGCTTCCCTGAAGAGCACTGGGCCAAGCTTCTAAACCAGAGGTGAGCGCAGGTGACCACTAGGTCCCACTATGTAACACGATGACACAAAGCCAGAGAGACCAGCCTCTGTCATCTGCCAAGAGTCCTGAGCTTTTTCAAACATTCAAGTGACTCTACAGTGTTCATCAGTTATAGACTGTTTCTGTGCGTCTCACTCTAAGTGGAATTTGTCAACTGAATGGGATGTATTTGGGTGGTCTTTTTTTTAGAGCACTCCAATGTGCTCTGAATAACTGAAAAATCTTTTTGACAAAGGTCAAAAAGGCTTCAGGAGGAAATACAAAACAAAGGCTTGTATTTAAAAGCAAAACTGGGAGGATGTTGATTTTGCCCCCAATCATACAGCAAGCATATTATTGAAAATGTACTCTTATCAGCAAATGGAACCATCTGGGCTCCAGCTATACTTGTAAAAAGGAAACCTGGACCGCTTACGAAGCCCATCCACCTCCTACAATAGGATGTGTACACATGCCATATGGTATGAGAGTCTTTTAATGATTAAAAAACTCTTATTTACTCAGCCTGATTACATGCTAATGGCCAAGAAAAGGCTCTTCTGTTTAAATGCATTGTGATCCTGTACAGCCATGCTTCTCAAACTAGAGTGTCAGTCAAACATCTAGGGATGTGGGATGTGATGGAGTAAGAGATCCCGGGGGGGGGGGGGGGGGGGAACAGACCATAACTTCCAAGTATATCAAACTTAGAAAACAAAATTAAATAATTTGCATGTAATGCAAACAGTATTTCACTTTAGCATGAACACACTCTGTTGTAGTACAGAATGCAAAAATTCACAGGTATTTTATCATGAATATTAAAAGTGCACAGAACTTTCACTTTCCGAGACTTGAGAGCCAAATCTTCAGGATATACTGACTACACAAACTCCAAGGCCCACCTCAAGTTCAAGGTGCCTGATCTCTCTCCAAGTACTCCAGCCCCACCAGCCCTTTCTCTCGGCTGTTTTTCCTCTGCACTGCCTCCCCCAAAGCGGGGGGTTTCAAAGCTCTATTGTTTCATGATTCAGTTGGATTTTCTGAACTATCAAAAATCTCACTGAGAAAGGGTTATGGTCTTCACATCCCTTTACTTGATATAGATTATATGAATTATTTGTGAAAGTAATTTTAATAAAAAGACTATGACTATTGATACTTCAAATGGAAAAGCACAAAATTAAAATGGATCCTTCTACAAGAATGATGGCATGATTATTGCACTAAACCGTTAGTCCTAGGATGTAAAGTACTTTAACATATTAAATATTTTCATTCACATTATTTCTTCTGAAATACTGAAATTCTTAGATGGCACGTGGATAAACCTACTTCCCTGATGGCATTAATGGAATCATTATGAAGGAAGATATAAAAGCTTCAGGCACCTTATCTGGCTCACTCCGGGGCTGGTTCGCACTAGCCGCACACTCTGCTGTCTGTCGAGCACGCCTATCCCTCCTGCCCGACTGTTGCACATTTAGTATAAGCAAAGCAGCCAGGAAGGTGTTTCCCATCTCATTCCATGAATCACTCACACTTCCCTGTCTCAGTGTTTGATTGTCTGGTCCAAACACACTTACACTTCATCAGCTTTAGGTTTCAACTGACATGCCACCCCATTATGAATGTATTTCTGCTTTTCTTCAAAGTCAGACCTCCAATCTTCCAGATTCAGATCCCTTTTGGTGAAATGTGGAAGAATGAACATTGTCGATGCATTTAGGGAAAATTTCCCAGAATCCTTCCACATTACTGATAATCTGAGACAAATGTCAGGTGAGATGTGGGTAATAAAGTTCAGATGAGAACTTTCGGAACTGCAGTGCCATTTTGAAGCCTGACTAGTAGAGAACATACTGCGAAGTAGGATAAAATGTCCAGACATATTTAAAATAGAAAACACACATATGATGCAAAATACAGCATAAATGTATTAATCTATTAAAGTAGATACACACATACCTTTTTTCAGGGCTATTCATACTTTAAATAATGGCTTTTCCATCAAACCAAACAATGAATAAGGGATATTTAATACTAAAACATGTTTGAATTTTAGCAACTTCTGTTTTTACTTAAGAAAATGTATTTAAATGATGACAGCTGCCATTTTGATAAACTTAAATCTGTATGCTAACAAGTCTACGATGGGACTACACTAAACTATTTGTCACGAATTGACACTGCTAAGTGCAGGGCTAGACAGTTCTCAGCAAAGTTCAAAGTACTAATTGCTTAAACCAAGGCCTTGGTTTAAGGTGAGGACTAATGAACTGACCTGGCCCCAGAAAACTTCCAGAGATGCTTTGAAGTACTTTCAAGTATAAAATGAATGCAGTGTTTTAAGTAGAGGTTCACTGGAATTTTACCAAGGTAGACGGATATAAAAAGAAGTTCTTTCAGGTTGCAGTCACTTTAGCAATAATATATTTAATAAATATAGATGAAATGTCACCAAACTAACACACCACTTCTATGTTTTTTTAAATTGCGCAATAAAAGGCACTTAAGTTATGATACTAATAAGTGTGCCAATGACTATTTTTTGAAACAAAATGGGTACTGTAAAGTTTGTGATCTCCTAAGGTTCAAAAAGTCCTTGGAAGTAAAGCTACAATGTAACGGTGATAATGAAGTCTAAAATCCTTCAGTGTCTACTGGTTCTTCTATTATCAGCTCCTTCTACCTCTCTGCAAGTGAGTGTATCATCTGCCACTAGATTCCTGTCATAGTGACTTCCTTCTCATTCAACCATACCTCTCTCTTTCTCAACCCAGGTTATTTATGTTTGAAGACCCCCTGCTTGAAAAACTCTCTCCCTGGTTGTGGGCAGAGCTGACTCAATGGTATTACGCATGTCTCAGGCATGTCTTTGCTGAATAACTTACCTGATGAAGATATCACCTTTCCTCAGGTCCCCTCTGTCCTATCATATTTCCTCTTTTTTTTTTTTGTAATGCTTAGTGTGGTAAAGTACATATAACATAAAATTTACCATCTTAAACATTTTTAAATGTACAATTCAGTAGTGTTAAATACATTCATGTTGTTGTGTATACTATCTCCAGAACTCTTTCCACCTTGCAATACTGAAATTCTATACCCATTAGACAAGTCCTCTTTTTCTTTTTGCCCCAGCCCCTGTCAACCACCATTCTATTTCTTTATCTATTACTTCAATTTCTCTAGGTACTTCACATAAGGGGAACCATATAGTATTTGTCTTTTGGTGACTGGCTTATTTCACTTGGCATAATAACCTCAAGGTTTATCCATATTGTAGCATGTGTCAAAATTTCCTTCCTTTTTTGAAGTTGAATTTTAATCCTTTGTATAGATAAACCACATTTTGTTTATCTGTTCATCCACTGATGGATACTTGAGTTGTTCCCACGTTTTGGCTATTGTGTGCAATACCGTTGTGAATATAGGTGGGCAGATATCTCCTTGAGACCCTGCTTTCAATTCTTTTTGGATATATACACAGAAGTGGAATAAGTGGAATTGTTGGATCATATGTTTAACTTTTTGAGATACCTCCATGCTGTTTTCCAAAATGACTATACCACTATATCCTCCAACAGTGCACAAGAGTTCCAATTTCTCCAGTTCCTTAAAGACACTTGGTATTTTATGTTATTTTAAACAGTAGTCATCCTAATGGATGTGAGGTGGTTCTATATTCCTTTTCAGCATGTAAGTACCTTTGTTCATTTACTCACTGTTTACTTTCTTGCTGAGCCAGTTTGAGATAGACTTGCCAAAGAAGATTAAGGAACCAATCTAAAAGATGTGACAGATTCTTTCTGAAATGTTTTGGTATAGTCTGGAATTAAAATAGAAAACAGAATCATTTAAAATTGAATACCCCATCAATGGGCACTGGCCATGAGTACTAGTGCTGAAAAGGGTCTTGATAATTCTTTCTGTAGAAACCTCAGAACTTGGTAGAGCCCAGCCTGGAATGGGATTTGCTCTCTCTCACTTACTTGCTCAGAGGACCTCTGATCAGCTATTTAACCTAATTTCTTCATGTGAAAATGGAGAAAAAAAATATACACTTAAGGGACTGGGGTGTCTGTCTGCATGAGAATTAAATGATCATACCTGGTACATAGGAAAGCATTCAGTAAATGGTAGGTATTATTTGTCGTTATACAACTGATTATCCCCACCCTACTTTATTATAAGATTCTTGCACACAATCATGAAATTTAAATACCATCTATTTACTGTCTTTTACAGTGTGTGGCCTAAATAAAGATTAAAAGCTATATCAATTTGCTCATTAGTCATGATTTCCTGATTTATCATCCCCTCTATCCCTGCCTATTCACCTCACCATTGTACCCCAGGCTTAGCAAAAGATTTGACACATAATAGACAACAAAATATTTAATAGCTTGGGCAGTGATTCTACATATGTCCCTGGTTAGTATTCTATAGCTTGCTCCTCACTTCTGAGCAGGGTTCTGTGGGAATATTCCAGAAACTCCTAGAAAAAGAGTTAAGAAATTGAGAGGAATTTTGAAATGTTTCTATCCAAAGAGCAGTCCCAGATCATTAGTTGTGTGTAGAAAAGCATGGAATTAGAGTGGCCTTTAGGTAACTAGGTTGAAAGAACTATTTAATTCCTTCCCACTATACTTAAAGTATCATTTTTATTGTTATTAAAAACTGCTAATGTCAACTGAATGAACATGTTACCCAGTTTGGCACAGCCAAAACTGCTGAGGTAAGAAATTATAATGATTAGTTATTTGAGTGAAAACCATTACATGAATGCAATGGGGAGTCACAGAGCAACAACTAGATAATTTCTGTCTAACTATTGGGTAATTAATGCAGTAAGAAAATAACATGTACATATTGGGAATGAAGAATTATAGATTATTTGCACTTATTTTCTTTATGTGGCAATTAAATTAACTATCTTTGATTTCTCACCTGTTACCATGGTTATTTTCAGTGATCCAGGTCGTTAATGTCTTGAATATAATAGCTACATTAAAATTACAGCTCTTTCAACTTTGCAAAAAGATTCTGAGGGTCCTGTGAATGAGAAAGCTGCTGTAGAGTCTGGAATTAAAGAGTTGCCTGTTGAAGGAAATTGTTTAATCATCTTAAAGCTAAAAAGTCCTCCTCTTAGTTCCTGCCTGATTGCCTCCAGTATTATCCTTGAAATCTTGTTTGCTTAGGACAACAATGAATGCACAGGTGTTTTGTGACAGTAAATTCTAATTATGCCATTACCTTCCTACCTACATTGTTAATTCTTCCTCTCAATAATGAGAATAATAAGTTCTCTCTACCTGATAATTGAAAATTCTGGGAAAATAATATATATTAATTATAGGATGAGAAAAAAATATCGGAACATTATCAACCATCATTCCTCTAAAAATATTTGACTCCAGACTTATCTCCCGTGGGACCATGACATGTCCAACAGACTCAGGACACGACTCCCTGCCAGGAGCTCCTAAAACAAATGCCCCGCTGCTCATCTCATGGCTTGGTACAGATGTGAGAGTCACACTGTAAAAATCAAGGCAGTACTTTCCTAATTCTGATTTTTCTAGTTGACTTCTCTTTTCAAAAGTTATTTTATTAGATATTTATCAGGTTATTTATTTTTCTGGTTATATGCCTTCTTCCTAAAGCACCCATTTACTCTCCAGCATATGCCTAATATTTGTTGACCCAGGAGAGGACAAATGGAGGCGCACCCCTTCTCTGAGGCCAGCCCCTCTCAAATAGTTTCCCTGAGCCTATGGTCATGCACCCTAGAGGCAGAATATGACCTCTGCAGGCCAGGCCATGGGGGAAGCCTGCACAGGCCTCATCAACAGGTGTGAGGTCTTTGGACAGTGAATTACAGGGTGTGAGGCTCCTGTAGCATGTCTAGAATAGAGCCGAGTGACTAACAGCCAGGGGAGGGTGAGGCAGAGGGCCCACTAACACATGGGGTGCAGGGCAGGGCTCCAGTTCCCTGGATGATTACAGCTTACAGAGAATATGATATCCCTGAAGCACAGACAATATTCAATACCCTGACTTAACTAAACTCCGTATCTCAAATCTTCTCCATCTCCAAAGCTCTCCTTCTTGACAATAATCTTTGTCAATATGCTGTGTCAATACAGGTTAGATGAGAGATTTTATATCCTCTATGAAGCAACTCTTTCCCTGAACAAACAGGGGATCCAAAAATGGAGTCTTTTTTTCCTCTAAAGAAATTTTGGAGGGACCTTTTCTCTATTCATATTTCTTGCATTGACCTATGCACAATTTCAGACCATATCTCAAAAGTACAGCAATAAGTTAGAAGCAACTCTTTTTATATGACTCTTTAACCACAGAGGAACACAGAAAAGGGTTGGAGCCAGGCATTCAGACATTTTTTGGAACAAAGAATGAGATTAGGTTGGGCAATTACCATTCTTTGGTGTGAAGAGGAGCATTTAAGGAAAATGAAAATGCTTTACATATACCAAGAGAACAAAATAGTCAAGGTCTTACCAAGCATACAGTCTGGAAAGAGAATAGGTGTGAAAGAAAGAAGTGCTCCTGTACAAGGGAGCATTTTTCTTCCACTGATTCATTTAATCTTTTACTCGACAAATATTTCTTAAGAACTTACTATATACTACTGCATACTGTTTGGGGAACTAGGGAATCAGTAGTGAACAAAACAGTCAAGGTCTTACCAAGCATATAGTCTTAAATGGATTCGAATAAAATTAACAAAACTATTGCACTAATATAAAATTATAAACTGTGAAAAATTCTCTGGCAGAAAATGCAAGGCATGCTATATGAGCATATAGCAGATGGACTCAATCATGTCTGGGATATCAGAAAACGCTCATTTGGAAAGGATGAGCTGGAGGTGAAGAGCTTTCCAGAGAGAAAGAAAAGAAAACTCAACGGCCCTATGATGAGGAGTGCACCGTGAGTGAGAAACTGCAGGATGCCCCACACACCCAGAGTGCAGAGAGTGAGCGCGAGAAGGTTAATGTGGATTACACAGGATCTTTCAGGCCACTGTACAAATCTTGGTCTTTCCCCTAAGCACTCCACTGATGGGCTTGCATTAGGGAAGATAAGGATTAGCTTTGAATTTTACTCTCTTTTCCGTACCGAGCATCTACTAAGAACAGCATAAGAAGACTCTCAATTGAGAGGTTATTTCAGAATCCAGGAAAGACAGCACCTTGGCCCAGGATGGATGGGGGTGGAGATACACAGACCTTGATAGATGAACACTCTTTTTGGGGGTAAAATCAACCTAGGATATCAAAGATAAAGGTAAGAGAGGGTGACTCTTGGTTTCTGGATAAAACAATGAGGCGCATAATGGTGTCATTTGTTAAGATAGGCGCGTTGAAGAAGAATCAAGTTTGGGTCCACAGAGCAGAGTTCAGCTTTGCATCTGAAGGTCTAAAGGACAGAGTGGTTAAGTTTTCATTATCAAGATAACATTTCCACGACTGCTATCAGGTCCAAGCCTGAGCCTTTAAACCAAACGGGTGGTGAGAGGGGACAGTCTTGGACTTCTGTTATGGTTTGCTTACTTCGATTACCTCAGTCTGCGAATGAAAACAGAGGAGAAACTGTGTGTGTGCATTTTAACTCAGTTTTTAAGTTCACAATTTTTTAAAACCTCATTAATAATGAACTTAGCAAACTTTTAAAGCTGGAAAACATCATACAAAGCGGAAGAGTTGAAAAAAAAACGTGCACCCCCAAGGCCTGTGATTAGCCCCAAAGTTACTCAGCGAGTGAGTAGGTAGAAATCAGCCAGAATTCCACTAACAACCAGAGCAGCTGCTCCTTCCATGACAGGGACACTGTGGTTCCTGGCCCGGCTGAGAGTCCACATCACCTGGGGGCTGGGGGAGAGTAGGGCATGGATCTTGTACACACATGTGCTGGGCCCCTATCCCTGAGATTCATCTGGAGTGGAGACCAAGGGTCTGTGCTTTTAAATGCCTTCCAGGCAGTTTGATGACCGGCCGGATGCAGTACCCAGTGTATTTAATATCCCATACTTCTTCTTAGACCATCTTGTAAGATTTTTAAATTGATATTTTAAAAAAATATTTTTCCTAATTAAATACTTCTACTTTATAAGGCAACTAAAAGTATTCATTATGAAAAGTATTCATCCCTGGAGTGAATTCAAACTTCTAAAATTCAGTTTGACGTATATGTGAATGGTAAAAGGCTTTTCCATTTTTGCAGAAAAATAACTTAACCCAGTGCAAAAATGATCCAATGTAAATGTGTCTCTTTTATAAAATAAAAATGCCTTGGCGATGCTAGGAGTCTTCTAGAAATTTAAAATGGCTTTGTACTCTTAAGAATCAAATGTCTAATTTAGGCATTTCACTTTACACCTTAAAAAAAAAAAAAGACACAATAGGTCAAAATCCAGCCCAACTTATTCCTGTGAACTATAAAATACTCAAAAGGATTTTAAAAAATGGTGGTGGTGGTGGGGGGGGTTACATACAAGAGCAATTACTTTTGTATAAATAACATTAATACCAGATTTTATAAACAATACAAACAAGCTAGTAAACTTGGAAAACTAAGCAAAATTGGATACTGTCAATATAACATAAAATAACTTCTCAAATATTGATAATCAATCTAGACTTCAACAAAAGGAATCACAGAGATCAAAGTGAAGTGAAGTAATTATACAGACGAAGGCACAGGAAGGGCGCAGAGACTGTAGGCAGGGAATGGCACATCTGGCTTTAGTACAGAGATGAATACAGTGAGTTATTTTTGTCTGACTGACCATTATGCCCCAGAAACATGCAAATGCTTTCCCGGTCTCTTTCTCTGCAGATTCCACACACCTTTGTTTCTCTCTGTCCCTCCTCCTCCCTCTCTCTCCCTTTCTCTCTTGGTGGCCATTAACTATACTGACAGTTTGACAGGCTGAAATAAGGAAATAAAACACTTAAACATTGTTTCCTGATGCATGCATTCATCTCTTCTGCCAAACACAGATATTGAGGAGATACTTCACTCCTCCTGTCAGCTCACTAAATTACACCCCTGCTCGCAGGCGACACCACACTCAGGTCTCTCAGTCTCTGTGCAGCGCGCCGCCTTCCAGAATATGCAAGGGCTTCTTCATTCTTATTGCCGAAATCCCTCCTGTATCATTTTTAATACAGAATTTTCCTAAGCTATGGATTGGATTTCTGTATAAGAGCTGATTATTTTCCTACTTTTTAAAAACCTGTCAGAATTCAGTTTATGTTTCAGAGCACTTTGACTTGAGCAAACAGATACTGAACCACTATCTTTCTCATAACCAATGAAGAGTTTTGACTTTTCAAAACTCGATACTGATTAACCTAACACTGATTGTCTTGACAGGTTCAGGGACAGAAAAAAAAAAAGGTTGACCATGACATCCCAAAATACGTCCAGGCCACAAATAATAGATGCTTCTTTCATTATTATTTGCATGCAGCAACTAAAATCAGACTTCTGTAGAGCAAACTTTGTAAGTCGTACAAGTAATAATAAACTTCTTTCAAAGGAGGTAGCTGTGGATTAAATAATGAGAGAATAGTAGGTAAGAGGGAAGGTTAATGACTTACACTTGGTTATTTACCAACCTCTTATAACCATCAACAGGAAGGAGAAATTTCAAAGTGAGACATTTAAAAGTTTAAAACAAAAAATAATGGAAATAAACCTCCAAGATTTTTCTTTGCTTCATGCTCTCCATAGCATTTAGTGACTACTAGAAATTTAAAATGGTTTTAATTTTAATTTTAAAATACACAAGTATATATCCTCTGGCAGATAGTAAGGAGAATCCCACAGGCATATGCTGCCCAGCTTCTAAGGAACCTGCGGTCTAGAATTGGCGTCACAATCATGAGGAACTAGAATGCAAGGTGGAAGGTATTTCCAAATGAAGGTGTAGATAAGGTGCCATGGAAATTCAACGGAGGAAGGAATACGCTTACCCCCAACCACCCCCAATTAAGAATGCACAACTCACCTTGACTAAAATGTCAAAATATTTCCTCTATTATAAGACTTACACACTTTGTTTGTAATTACTTGTTTTATGTTCTAGACCTTCTCTGCCAGGCCATAAAATCTGTGAGGTCCTATTTCTGGTCCACTTTGTTCATGACTGTATTTTCAAACTGACAGTGGGTGGCATGCCAATAAATACTTGTGGAATGGATGAGTGAATTACCTTACAATAATAAGTAATGATTGAAACTGAATCTCCTGAGTCTGGTTTTCTTAGTTTCTTTTCATGGAATGCCCTATCTTACTGAAGGAAACTTGTGTAAAACTGCTGGACACCCCCATGATCATAGACAGTGTCTTTAATTAGCACAATGGCCAAAACATAGCTGTAACCAAATGACCGTATTTGTAGCTGAGGGTTTCCTCTTACTCATAAAGACCCTCTTGCACAATCTTATAACCATTAGTGATCACAGGATTAATCACAAAGGTGACGCACAGGAAAACTCTTTGCTGTGCATTTTTCATCTCTTTTGCTCTTTTTCCCAAAGAATAACACTTTCTAAAAATGTCCTTGCACCATCTTCCATCGTAATCCAGTTACAGCTAATATAAGTTATCAATAGAACTGACAGGTTGCTACAGTAAAGGTTATAAAACAATAAATGTAAGCATAGGTCATCAAGCAAGTCCATTTGAAGAATAGCTCAATGAGATAAGATTAAATTCTTTTACAACAAACTAGTATCAAAATCATTTTGCTTTATCAAATGTTATCTGAAATAAGATTAGCTACTGTTTATTAAGCCCTTATGAACGTTCCTTCACCAAAGTCTCATGATATAACCTTATAGAAAATACTTTTTATCTACATATCATTGACAAACAAACTGAGGCACAGAAAGATTATCCTGGCAATCAAGGTATCCAAGTCCTCCACAGGCCAAAACTTCAA
The DNA here is from genome assembly GCF_040802235.1 of Manis javanica. Classification (NCBI taxonomy): domain Eukaryota; kingdom Metazoa; phylum Chordata; class Mammalia; order Pholidota; family Manidae; genus Manis; species Manis javanica. Next base: position 11,664,700 of record NC_133170.1, on the reverse strand, counting down.
ACAATTTCATTTGCAAGTATTCCATGCTTGGCCATCATATATAATGCACTGATTATGTTAACTTTGACTTAAAATTCTCAAATATTGCACAAGGAAATTCTTCTTAGTAGTGGTCATAACTTTAAGCTCTTTCAGTATAACATGCAAAATATAAACTTTGGCACCTGACATGAAAAATATATCAATTATAACACAAGAAACGTCTTACACTATCTGATTCAAAAGAGTGTTTGGATTATGGGGTGGAGGAGTGTGTAAGGCTTGGGCGGGGCAAAGCCCTGAGAGGTGGGTTTTGCTGGAGTTTGGTGGATAAATCAAGACATGAGCAGCAGGAAAATGTTGGCTAATTTCTCCCACATGCTTCTTGCTCTTGCTTCTCCTACTGTTTTCTCAAAAGGTAACCTATTACCTTCGACAATGTTGAAAAAGGCACTTTTGGAAAAACGTGCCCTTCTCGGTCCCCTTTAGCTTACTTGTTCATATTTCTTCATGTTCGCACCTGATTTAGGATGAGATATGAACAATTCTGACCACCAAAACTGCACTCTTTCTATTAAATGTAATGCCTTCTAAAAGTTTCTTCTGGTCTTCAGAGGTCAAAAGAAACTCTGCATTTGCCATGTTCCCAGACTCTTCTCTAAATGTAATTAATAGATATTTTTATCAAGAGATAGGAAGATGGTCAATATTTTTGTTCTCAGCCTCTAAGACACCAAAATGCTTCCACGCCTTTTTCACCACTGACCAAAAAAGACATGAGTACCATGAAAAGAGAAAGACAGTCTCCTTTCCCACATAGATATCTTTCCTCAATTCTATTTTATAGAATATTCACTCATAACACTGTATCTTATAATATGGAAAACAAAGGCAGTAGAGAAAAAAAAATGGAGAGGACTGGTAGAATCATACAGAATAAGAAAGTGAAGGAAGGAAAAATAGGGTAGAAGAGAAGGAGGGAAGGAACGAGATGCTGAAAAAACAAGGGAAGGAGGCAGATCTTTTCTTCTTTCTCTACACCCTTTGGTAAAGTTGGAGGTTTCCTTCCAGACAAAACTGCTTCTTGTACTCAGCGATGTTTCAGTTTTATGTAACTTCCTTCTCCAATAGGTTAATCACAGAGGCAATTAGTCTAGCTACACACAGGATGTCACTATTCCCTTATATAAATAGAACTGAGCACACACATTTCAGACAGAGAAAAATATTCGTGAAGACAGAATTTCAACATCGAATAGAATTCTGAGCTTGTAAGATGCTATTCTGCCCAATTTGGGTTACATCCCATTGTTGTCGTCATCCTCATTTATGGAACAGCCTATAGGCTTTGTGAATGTTACGGAAGTTCTTTATGTGACCTAGGAAGGTCTGCTCCAGTCAGAGTGAGCAATCCCCAGAGAAGACGTGTCAAGACACAAAATAACAGGAATAACTAAGGCTGGATTAGCAAGGCAACTAGAGAGGAAAAAGAGAGCTGGAACTGAAAAAAGCTAATTCTGTATTACTTTAAACAAGCGTTCTGACCTATGTAGCCTCCTAGGATTTTTGTGTGGGTACTTTATTTTACATAGTGAGAGTCTGGAAATTAGTGACTACTGTAGTCCTGAAACCACAGGGTTTGCAGCCCAAGGCATTTTTAAAGTGAGCTTTCCTCAATGTTGAATATTATGTAGTTCTGGATAGCATTATCCAGTCTTGGTGAGACGCACAGAATTCACAGGAAAAGTTGTTAAGTCACTAATAATGGCATCCATTTTAGCCTGAAACTCCTAACTACTGATTATTGCTTGGATATTTAGTGAAACCAAAATGATAAAGTGCTCTTCAGAAGAATAAATTGCTGTATCTAGTACTAAATACATATTCATAGGGGGCACTCTGTCCTTCTTGATGGGGGCTACCCAGGATGAGAAAACTGAGACATGGCTGACACACTGACATCCATGGTTCATTAGTTCAGCTGTTTACTGTGGTGACAGTAAAAGCAAGGTCTTAGGGTCAGATCCTCATATTAACCAAGACATTCCTCTCTCCCCTACGGCCACAGACTATTGTACTCAGTTTTCACTGCTGTCTCAAATAAAGTTTTGCATCAGTAAACAGGGCCTTGAAGAGAGATACAGTGACCACCAGCACAAGAAAGAGAACTCAAATTCTATTTCCTATTAAATGAGGCCCCACTGCCTTGTTTTTACAAGTGAAGCACTAATATTGCTTGCAGATCAGCCTAGAAGAGGGTGCCCCAGCCCTGGGTCACCCTGCCTGGCTTGGAATCCTGCCTCTACCTCTTGCTAGCTGTTGAGTCATGGCAAGTCAGCAATTTCTCTCAATTCCCTGAGCTAAAAATGGGTATAAGAATAGTATCTGCTTCATGAGGTACTTAGGAAGCTTAAGTTAGCTACTACTTGAAAAGGCCAAAAGCAATACCTGGCAAAATAAAGTCCAAAGTCAGTGACAGTTACTATAAGTATTCTGTTGTGAACAAAAAGTGACGGGACTTTTTCTGATTTTACATGCGTGCATGTGTACATGTGTGTTGAAATCTGGAGGTCTTGCACTTAAACCTCCCATAAGAAACAGCAGAATTTTAAATGGTGGTTAGAATGCTAAGGATAAGCGCGCTGAGGTTTAGAAAGCTCTCCATCAGCACTTGGAATCTTCTAGGACTGTGTGATCAGTCTTCTAGTCTGGTGTGGGCAGTGTCTCTGGGATTTCAATCCAGGCTTACCTGAGTAGCAGCAATGCAGAAATGGGCTTTCTTCTCAAACGAATCCAAAGTTACTCCTGATGACACAGGGATGAGCAGGGAGCAAGGGGTCTCCCTTCCAGAAGATGAGCAAGTGCCACTGAGAACTTCTTACATAACTTTTCTGTAAAAGATTGTTAGCTTTGTTGCTGCTTTTTGACTTTTTTTTTTTTTTGCCTTGTTTCCTCTAGGGAGTTTGCAAGTGGGTGGGGACAGCAGCTCTGCAGCTCAGCCAGCTAGGCAAATAAGTAGCTTTGACTCGAGTGCCCACCAATATAGAGACATATGCATGTGTATTTTCTTTCCCAGGCGTGCACCAGATAGCTCCAGAAAGCATGACAATGAAAAGCATATTACAGAAGTGACAAAGGCGGATACGAGGATGCTTCCTTCAACGTAACAGCCGAATAAATAACGTTTGTTTTTACAAGTCACACACACACACCCTCTCTCTCTCAGGTTTTCAGTCTCACCACCTTTTCACGTGGGGATTGCCTGATGAGATTTATTCCTTTTGTGCAGGACAAGGACCCCTAGGTTTTAAAATTACTGGTGCTGTATTTTAAGCCACTGTTAACAGCTGATTTGATCTGACTTCCTGGGTAACCAGATCAATTGGGTAGACATTAATACTTCAGAGGGCATAGGGGACAGGAGTCAAGTGAAACACTTAGCCTATGAAATGGACTATAAAATCGCTAGCGGAGTAGACACTACAAACACAATAGAAGTCTGCACAGCCTAGTTCTTCTTTACACAAATTAGGGCATAGCACAATTCAAATCGCTAGCAGGACTGGGCAATCAGGTAACCAGGGGCAGCAAGAAGTTGCTACTAATCTGGCTGGTCAGTTACATGTATGCTACTCCTTCCCCTCCACCTCAGCACTTCAGATGAGTTTGCTATTGAACAGTCACTTGGATCGAAAATGACCAATTATTCAGAGACTTTTCTTTCAAAAGTATTTAGGATCTCAGAAAGAAAACCACAGTAAGTTTCATGGTAAAAAAAAAAATAGTAACAATAATAATGCGGGCTGTTAGTATGACAGGATTCTTCATATAATAAAATGTCCTGATCCACCAGTTGAATCAAGTGATTTGCAAAGCTCCATTCCTCAAACAATTCATTCACAGAAATGCAAAATAAGCAAATATTTGTTACACTCTGAAAATAATATAGGCTTAGTGTTATAATATCTGTAAATAATTACAGAGCTGTTATTCTATTATGACCTTGATCTTTAATATTATTTCATTAGTGAATATGTCCCTGGGAAGTGGCATCTAACTAAATTTTGCTGAATTGGTTTTACTAGTGCTTTTCTCCTGTTTTCTCTCTCCTTTGGCTCTTGACTTGACTGAGCAAAAAATAATCATAATTTAGATTCACTCTTTCTGCTACAAACAGTTTCAGTTTCCCTTCCCACTCTTTCTTCTTTCTGCCTTCACCACTGGAAGAGAGCCAGAAGCCGAGCTGGCCAAGTGCCAGGGGGTCCTGTCCTTTCGCTGTTTGCGTGCCTCTGTGTGTATCTCATTAAGGCTTACCTAAGTCACCATTTACTGTAGTGAGTAGAAAGAGGGGGTTGGAATAGTCAGCATTTGTAAGTCAACTGGCTACATGATACAAATCTATATAGCTAACTTCAGAATTTATAGCAATAACATTTACGTATTGTGTTACTCCTAGAACCATCCAATTTATAAAGTGCCTATTGTGTATACATAGGGAATAATCATAAATCATTTACATTAAACAGTGTCGACTAGCAAAACACAACGTTCCCCCTAAATTCTGCACACTGAGATTGATGAGATTTTTGAAAGGAAGCACACTAAAAAAAAAAAGAAAGAAAGTAAGAAAGAAAATCAACTCGATTCTTCTGAGGTGGATAACATACCCATATAAAGGAGCAGGTGTCTGTAGTATGATTTAGAATACCTATGGAACATCTCTGGAAAATATTAACTTTCCATGAAGTGAGCTGGAAATGTGGCAAGAACCCAAGTCTGGCACCAACCTCGAGCTTTCTTTTATTTCCTTCTCAGTAAAGAATAGATTTAAAAAAAATACATAGAGAAAATTTTAGTCCCTATTTGACCAGTTGTCTGACATCCTTTGATCTATAGGCAGTTTCAGAAAACCTGGGAAAGATTATGAAGATTATCTGCTTTGGCTCTTTGACTCCTAGTGGGAAAAAAGTCCCAGTCAGTGACCAAAATTACCCAGAGTCCTCAGGTGAAACTCAAATATGTGTGTAGATTTTCACCTTCTGTTCACTCCCCAGCTCATCTCCCATTCAGACAGGCTTTTAGAAATCTATACCTTGGGGATTTGGATTAAACCCATTCCTTCTCCCTAAAAAGGCCTTAAAAAGAAATAGTGAGGAATGTTTTGATGGTTCACATCTGTAAAAGCATTTAATCTTATAATCAGAAATTCACACCTACACAGCTGAATTGGACATCATATAAGAAAAAGATAGTTTGGATTTCTCTTCCATTATTTTGGCCCTTATTCCATTATTTAGAAGGGATTACAGAAGTGACATTTTCTTCCTGCCTTAACTCCCAGTCTCAAAAATATCCATTGATTTGTTTTAGCCAAAATGGAAGAATAAAAATATTTTTCTTATATATAAAAGTAAGTTCATTCTTTAAGAAAACTCACTTCTCCTCCAAACAGCAGTGATGACCACTATTACCATGGAGCAAAGGAACTCCTGATCTTGGTTAGAATTAAAATTTAATCTGAAAAAAACAAAGAAAGGTAAAGGAAGAAAGTCTATAGGCCAGTTTTCACTGAATGAACTACCTACTGTTTTCCTACTCACAGATAACTGACGCTGTGTAAAGATATGCTGTAATCCAGAGAGAAAAACAAAACAAAAACCATATACACAGAGTGATAACAGATCCATCAACTTCTCAACTGAAGCAAGAACTGGTGGTAAACTGAAGTTTTCAGGAGGAGTTTTTAAAAAATAACATGTTAATCTGGAAAGCGAGATACACTGTGGACTTTGCAGAAATACCTTGAAAGTTGGGCAGCCGCGAACTCAGTTGTATTTCAGTGGTATTATTTGGTAGAGAAAAATCCTCACTACCAAGAGTACTTACTAAAAACTTAAGAAGGAGGAGGGACAACTCACTTTAGTCATAAACAGAAGATTTTGATTAAAAAGCTGATCTTATTCATGAGGAAGAATGGTAAAAGTTCAGAGGATTTTTGATTGTGTGAAAAGGCAAAATGTGACACAGTGAAACTTTCTTCATTTAACATGTTCATTCTTTAAAAATATCTAGTAATCACAGAATTCTTTCCCATTTTTGATGGTGTTTTGAGTCACTTAAGAAGAAAAACTCCTCTGTGCTTAGTGAAGCAACTTAAAATCCCAGGTCAACTCTTCCTTCTTGGCAACAAACCAAGAAATCGATGTAAAACTACAGCATAGTCACGGCCTCCATCTCCGTGGCTGTTCCTTGCGTCTCTACATTGTTAAAAGGTTTTTCTCCTCCCAATATTGATGAAAAATACACAATCACTATTTAACCACTTTTAAAGTATTTTCCTGTCACTGATCTATATTTTATACCAATTCTGCCTAGGTTTCTTAATTTAAAAATAATTTTTAAGAAAATAACTGACTTCCCCAACATGTTCCAAATAAAATATGGCTAAAAAGGAAAAATTAGCAAATCAAGAGGTAGTTAGGGCCAATTATCAAAAAAAATTCCTTTACAAATTACTTTCATAGACCTGAGTGATATTTTTTTAATTGAACTGACTACATTGAAGGGACTTAGGATGCATATAAACACAGGCTCCCATAGCAATGAAAGTTGTTGAACCAACATTGAAAAACTTTTTTTTCTAACAGAAGTGTTGTAATGTTGCCTATATAAAATTCTTACCTTGAATATTTTGCTTCTTTACCTTATGCAAAATATTAAACACCTTCATGTTGAAACACTTATTACCACATTTGCTAACAAGAAAATATAACTGCTTTTCCATTCTTAATTAGAAATTGTCATTTAAGCAACTGGTTTTAGATTTTACTTATTTAGTTTCCTTATTCAGGAACGACTGGAGTGACAACTCATATTCCTGGATGGCTATGATATCAATGCTGTTTTTTGTTTGTTCCATTAGACATTGATTCAATGTCACTTTTAGAATTTCTTACCCTAGAATCCATGGATTGCTTGGAAATCTACAGGTTTCTGGAATCATATGCAAAATTTCACATGTACATACTCATTGTGATTGTTTTTTGGCAGCAATTGATTCTTTATTGCTACTTGGCATATACACACTCTTTCTGTTAACAGTACCCCATTTTCCTCTGGGGCTCAATCCAAATGCCGTGCCCATGGAAAATGGTGAAGCTGACTCCACCTCCTGCTCCAAGAGAGGTGCACAGAATTAGTCTGTGATCCAATCAAGGCAAATTCATACAAAGAGACTTTTGATAGGGCTTCTGGGAAAGACACTCTCTTTTTCCTGTTTGATCTGAAGCCTTAAAGGGTGTTTCAGGTGAAGCAGTGATACTGTCACCATCTCACTCCCAAATGATGCATATTAGTGGAAGCTGTATTAGTGAAAGCTAAGAGACGGAGACAAATTGAGTCTTGCTTACATTATTTTAATCCAGAAGTTAGCTCTGTGCCTAGACTTTCCATATTTTAATAAGTAAGTACCACACATGCGCACACACATTCATACCGTTTTACTCCACAATATTTGCATAGCTCACTTCTTCTTCCAGCTTAACGGCTACTGGCTTTCTCTGACCTTTTCTAATATAAATTCCCTTCTCTGTACTCTTTACTTTTGTCCATCTTACCTGACTTCAGTTTCATTACATATTGTTAAAAGCATATGCCATATTCTATTTCTTAATTTGGTGCACAGGAATTTGGCCGGTTTTCCAGTCCTTTTCGGTGGAAATTTACATGATGCAGGGTTATTTTCCAATTGAGGGAGGGAAGAAGGAAGAAGAGAGAGGAACGGACTTTAAAAAGTAAAGATTCACACAGAGATCCATGTAGGAAGACTCACCAATAGTGGAGCAAATTGAGAGTTTGATGACGCACCCACAAGAACATAAATTTTAGTTAAATAAATATCTTAATCATTGATTAGGAGGAAATGATTTTCATGTATTTTGATCTTCATTCCAACAAAACCTAGCTGACATAATTATGGGGCCCCTAAAAGTAACTGCTTGAGGTTTAGAAGCACTGCCACTTTGAGCTGGCTCTATAAATGCCACGAGAAAGTATTTTAGATTAAGTGAATAGATTAATAAACGTCTTTGGAATATCCATCATTAAGGTTGATTTATGCTCTATTGCCAGCCGTAATTCAAGGAAAAGCCATGCTATTCAAAAAATATTGCATGTTGTTCTCATCTCAACTTTGCCAATGTTATGACACCATGTTAAGTATGACAATATCTATATTCTTTTTGCCGTAGTAACTATACACAAAAGCTGATATTCAACCGCTTTAAGTTTACATAGGCATCAGCACAGGAACCACTCATATTTATAACTCTGATGAATGGTCTTTCATTTGTAAATTTATAGTATACCCATAATTTCTTTAGGGAACCAAGATGTTCATTCAAAAAACTGCCAAAACATTCATCTATGCAAAGATGATGGATATGGTTTATGAAATTAAATGCTTTTAAAAATTAAACTCGATCGGGAGCCAAGATGGCGGCGTGAGTAGAGCAGTGGAAATCTCCTCCCAAAAACACATAGAGCTATGAAAATATAACAAAGAAAAATCTTCCTAAAATAGAGACCACAGGACACAGGACAACATCCAGACCACATCCACACCTGCAAGAACCCAGCGCCTTGTGAAGGGGGTAAGATACAAGCCCCAGCCCGGCGGGACCCGAGCGCCCCTCCCCCCGGCTCCCGGCGGGTGGAGAGAAACCGGAGCAGTTTTTTTTTTTGGCGAGCGCTTTTTGGAAGCCTTAGAGGGACGGGCCCCCGTTGCTGGGGAGGCAGGGTGGCGGGACTGGTGAGGAGGTGCCTGGGAACGGCGCCGGAGGACAAAGAATATCCCGCGTTTCTCCCTGCGAGACCTGGGGGCGGGTGCCTGAGACCGGTGCCTGAGGACGGAGGAGGTCGCGCGTTTTTCCCCTTTTTTTTTTCTCTCTTTTTGGCAAGCGCTTTTTGGAAGCCTTGAAGGGACGGGGACCCCAGTGCTAGGGAGGCACGGTGGCGGGACTGGTGAGCGGGTGGCTGGGACCGGCGCCTGAGGACAAAGAATATCCCCCGTTTTTCCCTGCGGGACCGGTGGGCGGGTGCCTGAGACCGGCACTTGAGGACAGAGGAAATCGCGCGTTTTTCCCCTTTTTTTTTTCTCTTTTCTGCGAGTGCTTTTTGGAAGCCTAAAAGGGACAGGGACCCCGGTGCTAGGGAGGCAGGGCGGCGGGACTGGTGAGCGGGTGCCTGGGACCGGCACCTGAGGACAAAGAATATCCCGCATTTTTCCCTGTGGGACCGGTGGGTGGGTGCCTGAGACCAGCACCTGAGGACGGAAGAAATCGCGCGTTTTTCCCCTTTTTTTTCTCTCTTTTTGCCAAGTGCTTTTTGGAAGCCTTGAAGGGACAGGGACCCCGGTGCTAGGGAGGCAGGGCGGCGGGACTGGTGAGCGGGTGCGTGGGACCAGTGCCTGAGGACCAAGAATATTGAGCGCTCCTTCCCTGCGGGACCGGTGGGTGGGTGCTTTTTGGAAGCCTTGAAAGGACAGGGACCCTGGTGCTAGGGAGACAGGGCAGCAGGACCAGTGCGCGGGTGCCTGGGACCGGCACCTGAGGAAAAAAAAAAAAAAATCGCGTGTTTTTTCTTTTTTTTTTCCTTTCTGTTCCCTCTCTCATTGTTGCTGTTGTTGTTTTGGTTTGGAGAGTGCTTTTTGGAAATCTTAAAGGGGCAGGACAGGTCACTTAGACCAGAAGCAGGGAATCTGGGGATCTCTGGGCACTCTAACCCCCTGGGCAGCAGGGAGCACAGAGGCCCCTTACGGAGATAAATAGTCTCCTGGCTGCTCCCCCTCTAACGGGGCTCCACCATTTTGGAGGAACAGCCCCAGCCAGGCCAAGCCCACAGCAACAGTGGAGATAAACCCCAAAGCAACTGGGCAGGAAGCAGAAGCCCTGTCTGCGCACAGATGCCCAGCACAAGCCACTAGAGGTCGCTATTCTCCCAGGAAAAGGCTACAAACCAACAAGAAGGGAAGCTCTTCCAGCGGTCACTTGTACCAGCTCTGCAGACTATCTCTATCACCATGAAAAGGCAAAACTACAGGCAGACAAAGATCACAGAGACAACACCTGAGAAGGAGACAGACCTAACTAGTCCTCCTGAAAAAGAATTCAAAATAAAAATCATGAACATGCTGACAGAGATGCAGAAAAAAATGCAAGAGCAATGGGATGAGATGCAGAGAAAAATGCAAGAGCAGTGGGATGAGATGCAGAGAAAAATGCAAGAGCAGTGGGATGAAGTCCGGAAGGAGATCACAGATGTCAGGAAAGAGATCACAGAAGTGAAACAATCCCTGGAAGGATTTATAAGCAGAATGGATAAGATGCAAGAGGCCATTGAAGGAATAGAAGCCAGAGAACAGGAACGTATAGAAGCTGACATAGAGAGAGATAAAAGGATCTCCAGGAATGAAACAACACTAAGAGAAATATGTGACCAATACAAAAGGAAAAACATTCGTATTATAGGGATACCAGAAGAGGAAGAAAGAGGAAAAGGGATAGAAAGTGTCTTTGAAGAAATAATTGCTGAAAACTTCCCCAAACTGGGGGAGGAAATAATCGAACAGACCATGGAATTATACAGAACCCCCAACAGAAAGGATCCAAGGAGGACAACACCAAGACACATAATAATTAAAATGGCAAGGATCAAGGACAAGGAAAGAGTTTTAAAGGCAGCTAGAGAGAAAAAGGTCACCTATAAAGGAAAACCAATCAGGCTAACATCAGACTTCTCAACAGAAACCCTACAGGCCAGAAGAGAATGGCATGATATACTTAATGCAATGAAACAGAAGGGCCTTGAACCAAGGATACTGTATCCAGCACGACTATCATTTAAATATGATGGTGGGATCAAACAATTCCCAGACAAGCAAAAGCTGAGGGAATTTGCTTCCCACAAACCACCTCTACAGGGCATCCTACAGGGACTGCTCTAGATGGGAGCACCCCTAAAAAGAGCACAGAACAAAACACACAACATATGAAGAAGGGAGGAGGAGGAATAAGAAGGGAGAGAAGAAAAGACTCTCCAGACAGTGTATATAACAGCTCAATAAGCGAGCTAAGTTAGGCAGTAAGATACTAAAGAAGCTAACCTTGAACCTTTGGTAACCACGAATCTAAAGCCTGCAATGGCAATAAGTACATATCTTTCAATAGTCACCCTAAATGTAAATGGACTTAATGCACCAATCAAAAGACATAGAGTAATAGAATGGATAAAAAAGCAAGACCCATCTATATGCTGCTTACAAGAAACTCACCTTAAACCCAAAGATAAGCATAGACTAAAAGTCAAGGGATGGAAAAACATATTTCAGGCAAACAACAGTGAGAAGAAAGCAGGGGTTGCAGTACTAATATCAGACAAAATAGACTTCAAAACAAAGAAAGTAACAAGAGATAAAGAAGGCCACTACATAATGATAAAGGGCTTAGTCCAACAAGAGGATATAACCATTCTAAATATATATGCACCCAATACAGGAGCACCAGCATATGTGAAGCAAATACTAACAGAACTAAAGAGGGAAATAGACTGCAATGCATTCATTGTAGGAGACTTCAACACACCACTCACCCCAAAGGATAGATCCACCGGGCAGAAAATAAGTAAAGACACACAGGCACTGAACAACACACTAGAACAGATGGACCTAATAGACATCTATAGAACTTTACATCCAAAAGCAACAGGATATACATTCTTCTCAAGTGCACATGGAACATTCTCCAGAATAGACCACATACTAGCTCACAAAAAGAGCCTCAGTAAATTCCACAATATTGAAATTCTACCAACCAATTTTTCAGACCACAAAGGTATGAAAGTAGAAATAAATTCTACAAAGAAAACAAAAAGGCTCACAAACACATGGAGGCTTAACAACATGCTACTAAATAATCAATGGATCAATGAACAAATCAAAATAGAGATCAAGGAATATATAGAAGCAAATGACAACAACAACACTAAGCCCCAACTTCTGTGGGATGCAGCGAAAGCAGTCTTAAGAGGAAAGTATATAGCAATCCAGGCACACTTGAAGAAGGAAGAACAATCCCAAATGAATAGTCTAACATCACAATTATTAAAACTGGAAAAAGAAGAACAAATGAGGCCTAAAGTCAGCAGAAGGAGGGACATAATAAAGATCAGAGAAGAAATAAACAAAATTGAGAAGAATAAAACAATAGCAAAAATCAACGAAACCAAGAGCTGGTTCTTTGAGAAAATAAACAAAATAGATAAGCCTCTAGCCCAACTTATTAAGAGAAAAAGAGAGTCAACACAAATCAACATAATCAGAAATGAGAATGGAAAAATCACGACAGACTCCACAGAAATACAAAGAATTATTAAAGACTACTATGAAAACCTATATGCCAACACGCTGGAAAACCTAGAAGAAATGGACAACTTCCTAGAAAAATACAACCTCCCAAGACTGACCAAGGAAGAAACACAAAAGTTAAACAAACCAATTACAAGCAAAGAAATTGAAACAGTAATCAAAAAACTACCCAAGAACAAAACCCCGGGGCCGGACGGATTTACCTCGGAATTTTATCAGACACACAGAGAAGACATAATACCCATTCTCCTTAAAGTGTTCCACAAAATAGAAGAAGAGGGAATACTCCCAAACTCATTCTATGAGGCCAACATCACCCTAATACCAAAACCAGGCAAAGACCCCACCAAAAAAGAAAATTACAGACCAATATCCCTGATGAACGTAGATGCAAAAATACTCAATAAAATATTAGCAAACAGAATTCAACAGTATATCAAAAGGATCATACACCATGACCAAGTGGGGTTCATCCCAGGGATGCAAGGATGGTACAACATTCGAAAATCCATCAACATCATCCACCACATCAACAAAAAGAAAGACAAAAACCACATGATCATCTCCATAGATGCTGAAAAAGCATTTGACAAAATTCAACATCCATTCATGATAAAAACTCTCAGCAAAATGGGAATAGAGGGCAAGTACCTCAACATAATAAAGGCCATATATGATAAACCCACAGCCAGCATTATACTGAACAGCGAGAAGCTGAAAGCATTTCCACTGAGATCGGGAACCAGACAGGGATGCCCACTCTCCCCACTGTTATTTAACATAGTACTGGAGGTCCTAGCCACGGCAATCAGACAAAACAAAGAAATACAAGGAATCCAGATTGGTAAAGAAGAAGTTAAACTGTCACTATTTGCAGATGATATGATACTGTACATAAAAAACCCTAAAGACTCCACTCCAAAACTACTAGAACTGATATCGGAATACAGCAAAGTTGCAGGATACAAAATCAACACACAGAAATCTGTAGCTTTCCTATACACTAACAACGAATCAATAGAAAGAGAAATCAGGAAAACAATTCCATTCACCATTGCATCAAAAAGAATAAAATACCTAGGAATAAACCTAACCAAGGAAGTGAAAGACTTATACTCTGAAAACTACAAGTCACTCTTAAGAGAAATTAAAGGGGACACTAATAAATGGAAACTCATCCCATGCTCATGGCTAGGAAGAATTAATATCGTCAAAATGGCCATCCTGCCGAAAGCAATATACAAATTTGATGCAATCCCTCTCAAATTACCAGCAACATTCTTCAATGAATTGGAACAAATAATTCAAAAATTCATATGGAAACACCAAAGACCCCGAATAGCCAAAGCAATCCTGAAAAAGAAGAATAAAGTAGGGGGGATCTCACTCCCCAACTTCAAGCTCTACTACAAAGCCATAGTAATCAAGACAATTTGGTACTGGCACAAGAACAGAGCCACAGACCAGTGGAACAGATTAGAGACCCCAGAAATTAACCCAAACATATATGGTCAATTAATATTTGATAAAGGAGCCATGGACATACAATGGCAAAATGACAGTCTCTTCAACAGATGGTGCTGGCAAAACTGGACAGCTACATGTAGGAGAATGAAACTGGACCATTGTCTAACCCCATATACAAAGGTAAACTCAAAATGGATCAAAGACCTGAATGTAAGTCACGAAACCATTAAACTCTTGGAAAAAAACATAGGCAAAAACCTCTTAGACATAAACATGAGTGATCTCTTCTTGAACATATCTCCCTGGGCAAGGAAAACAACAGCAAAAATGAGCAAGTGGGACTACATTAAGCTGAAAAGCTTCTGTACAGCGAAAGACACCATCAATAGAACAAAAAGGAACCCTACAGTATGGGAGAATATATTTGAAAATGACAGATCTGATAAAGGCTTGACGTCCAGAATATATAAAGAGCTCACACGCCTCAACAAACAAAAAACAAATAACCCAATTAAAAAATGGGCAGAGGAACTGAACAGACAGTTCTCCAAAAAAGAAATACAGATGGCCAAGAGACACATGAAAAGATGCTCCACATCGCTAATTATCAGAGAAATGCAAATTAAAACTACAATGAGGTATCACCTCACACCAGTAAGGATAGCTGCCATCCAAAAGACAAAGAACAACAAATGTTGGCGAGGCTGTGGAGAAAGGGGAACCCTCCTACACTGCTGGTGGGAATGTAAATTAGTTCAACCATTGTGGAAAGCAGTATGGAGGTGCATCAAAATGCTCAAAACAGACCTACCATTTGACCCAGGAATTCCACTCCTAGGAATTTACCCTAAGAACGCAGCAATCAAGTTTGAGAAAGACAGATGCACTCCTATGTTTATCGCAGCACTATTTACAATAGCCAAGAATTGGAAGCAACCTAAATGTCCATCTGTAGATGAATGGATAAAGAAGATGTGGTACATATACACAATGGAATACTACTCAGCCATAAGAAGTGGAAAAATCCAACCATTTGCAGCAACATGGATGGAGCTGGAGAGTATTATGCTCAGTGAAATAAGCCAAGCGGAGAAAGAGAAATACCAAATGATTTCACTCATCTGAGGAGTATAGGAACAAAGGAAAAACTGAAGGAACAAAACAGCAGCAGAATTACAGAACCCAAAAATGGACTAACAGGTACCAAAGGGAAAGGAACTGGGGAGGATGGGTGGGCAGGGAGGGATAAGGGGGGGGAAGAAGAAGGGGGGTATTAAGATTAGCATGCATGGGGGGGAGGGAGAAAGGGGAGGGTGGGCTGCACAACACAGAGAGGACAAGTAGTGACTCTACAACATTTTGCTAAGCTGATGGACAGTAACCGTAATGTGGTTGTTAGGGGGGACCTGATATAGGGGAGAGCATAGTAAACATAGTATTCTTCAGGTAAGTGTAGATTAAAAATTTAAAAAAAAAAAAAAAGAAAGAAAGAAAGAAAAGGGGGATTACTCCTTAACAGGATAAAACTATTGGTAAATCAAAGATCAACGCATGCTTTAAATATCCTTAATGTTGATCACTTAAAGGGTGTCAGATGATCAGCTATGGAGGTACTCTTTTCTGATAATATTCCTTTCTCTTAATTAAAAAAAAAAAAAAAAAAAAGCAGTTACTGTGTGCTGACCTCCAATGAGTTCTGCACAGTGGTATAGAGGGCATGTCAAAGTGTGGGCAAAGGGTCTGTTTGTTTCTACGCAGAAGATCAAGGCCTAGCTTGGATACCCAGAAAATGAACTAAGATACGATATGAGGAGGAGCTTCCGGCATCAGCACTCTCTGGAGGACTCGTGCCGGGGGATGATCATCAAAAAGCCTCCACAGGGATCCGGACGATGCTGCGGTTGTGGCTGCATCCAGCCCACCATCTCCTGGACTTGCCATAAGAAGGAGGAGGGAGATGTCTAGGCTGGCATGTGCATACAGTGAGACAACGAATTTGACTGGATCTGTACTGTTGGAACTCAACCAGGAGTTGGGAGGGGTGCAAGTTGTAGCACCCCAAAATCTCATGACTATAGACTATCTATGGTTAAAAGAACATATGGGATGTGAACAGATCCCAGAAATGGGCTGCTTTAATTTGTCTGATGGTTCAAGTACAGTTGGACAATATCCATCATATCATAGATAAATTTTCACAAATGCCTAGGGTGCCTAAATGGTTTTCTTGGCTTCACTGGAGATGGCTGGTAATTATAGATTTGCTTTGTTTATGTCACCGTATTCCTATTATGTCAATATGTGTGTGCAAATTAGTTAGTAGTTTAAAACCTATACATACTTAAGGTACTATACAAGAAGATATGTCAAAGAAATAATCAATCCTCCCAAGTTTCCTTCATATGCTACATCTATAGCTTTTCTTCTTCCTTCCTAATTACAAACTTTAAATAGAATTCGTGCCTCATATCGAATTTACCGAGTATCATAATTCCTCCAGGTGGTAAAGATACCTCGAGACAAGTGCTGGGCATAGAAGCCACAGGGCATAAATCTGCAAAGAAGTAAAAAGCTAACCTTTGCAAACAATATGGCTTCTCTCTCACTTACCAACTTTACATTTCCCTGTATGGCCCCGGAAGATGACTGGTTAGCCAGAGACGGGTAAGATTCCTCAAGGGAGGAACAACCTAAGACAGGCACAGTCGCAGGGGGGCCATCAGGTGAGAATTTGGGGATCAACAGAGGTGAGGCTCAGAACCTCACCCCCCCAGCTTTGAGAGAAATCTTCTGCATCCGTGGATGTCTTGCTGCCCTTGTCTAGCCTGGATTAATACTTAGTCCATAGGCACACACCTGATCATCTGATCATCTACATTTGCCTTCTTACAGCACTAAACTATGTTTTCTACCTTTATCTTGCATCTACCTACCACTTCAGCATTTTATTAAAAATAAAAATAATAATAATAATAGGAGAAATGTGGGATCAACATATAAATCAAGTACAAAAATCAAATGAATATTCATATTTGACCTGATGGTTTATAGGTCATATTGCATGATCAAAACCGAAAGTTTCTGTGATGACTGCCCTTGTACTGTTCACCATGTAAGAATTTATTCACTCTGTAAGAATTCGTTCACCATGTAAGAACTTGTTCGTTATGCTTCAGAAGATTGGAGACTGACGAAAATTAGGCTTGAGATGGATTAATGATTGTACATTGAGCATTGACCCCCCTATACTGAATTTTATTGTTGTTAACAACCATTTGATCAATAAATATGAGAGATGCCCTCTCAAAAAAAAAAAAAAAAAAAAAAAAAAAAAAAAAAAAATTAAACTCATAGTGCCAAAAAGCAGGACACGCTCTTCCCTGGTTTGTTCACATTTTAAAATGATGACAACTGCACTCTTAGCAGTTACAGCGCTTAACCTACATAGCCTATTAATATATATGTTAAATACGTCCAAATATATCGTTGTTAGGGTTGTGTAGCATCAGTTTGAACTACTGGACATCAAGCTCAATTAAATTTATTATTTCATTTTCTAATTCTATTCCTCTATATTAAGCCATAAAATACATAAAGTATCATTAGACTATAATATGTCTTATTTATACTACTGCATTTAATTCTTCAGGACTACTCCCAGCATACTGCATGGTTTATCGTAAGCGTGGGCTATTATCAATTATAACTTAAATAACATCACATAAATAGAAAGCCTGTTTGTCAAAAAATCAACATTCACTAAGCAAGGAGTCCTATTTTATCCCAACATAGACTTCACTCCATTGGAGAAATCAGGGAAGTAGGAGAAGATGAAAAATAACAATTACCACTAAAGGACCCCATAAGAAGCATAGCAGTGAATGATATAAGTGTGAAGAAGAAATACACATTCTTGCTCTATGTGACGCGTTCTCATGGCATTCCGAGGCTACCTTCATTCATTGTCATTTATTACTGTACGGAGGAAATGCACACAAATCTCAGTGCTTTGGTTCTTTTCCAATACTAGTTTTACTTTTTTTCCTAAATTGAAGCTGAGTTTAACTATTTGATTTGGGTATAGGAACAACAATCTCCAAATTAGCTACTTCTGTTAGCATGGCTCCACCAATCAAAAAACATTGTTACAAATGCTTACAAAATTTGTACGCAAAATATATTTTTACACCTTGAGCTGTTTTGCTTAAAACAGAATATTTCAAATAACAAACAGTTTACATACCCCAAGGGATCGCTAGCTCCTTGTGGGCAGGAACATACTTATCATCATCTGTGGGTCATCAGTGGCCAGCCCAGCACCTGAGATATAATACAATACCCCTGTAAATGTGTTTGAACTCATTACATGGTACAGGACTGACAGGAATCCATGTGTAAGGCATGAATTCAATGAAATACCCATTCTCCATATCAACCCTCTTCCTCTATATCCTACATTATTAAATTAACAATCCACATTTTTATGCATTTGAATGACAACTTTATTCTGAAAAATCAATTCTCAATAAGTGCTTCTACCTGCTATTACATTATATATTTTTCTTGTCACACCATCTTTGTCTTTTGGTGGTGGTAACAGAGTGAGGTGTCTTAGATCACATACTTTACAAGTTAGGCTGATACAGGTTCAAACCCTGGTCCCACCATTGACTATTTACATGGTCTTGGATAAGGCACTTCATCTCTAAATATCAGCTTGTCTTCCAAATAAAGATAATGATAGTAGCTTTTGAGTAATGTTCAAAGAATAGAAGGAAACAATGCTTAGCACACTGCCTGGAACACAGTATACCCTTAATAAATGATCACTACCATTGCACTCATTCCTCTTTCCCTTTCTCCTCTTCTCTGTGCAGAAAATTTAACCTTATCTGAGGAAAGGTCTGGCCTTTGTCTTTGGCTACTCAAAATCTTACGCCTGACAGGAGTGTCTTTGTTTGCTTAAGGGCTTTGGCTATGGCACAGTCCACAGTGTGATTCATGATGGGGGTTTTGGGCTATGTGCTATCGATTTGCCTCTAGAAGGAACTGAAGACTAAAGGTATGAGCCCAACACTGACATCCAAGAGGGGCTGGAGAGTAAAGGTCAGCCACACAGGTAGTATGTGATGAAATCCCATTAAAAACTCTGGATACTAAACTCAAGTGAGCTTCCCCAGCTGTCAATGCTCCACACATAGTTTCATGTACTGATGCCAGAAAAGCAATGTATCTTGACTCTATAGGAAGAGGATGATGGAATCTTTGTGGTTGGTTCTTCAAACCTCAGACTCAGCCTTACAGACTTCTTCCCTTGGCCGATTTTAATCTATATCCTTTCCCTCATGAAGTACAACCATGAGTACAACTTCCAGTGAGTACTTGTAGCAAATCATCAAACCTGAGGATAGTTTTAGAAACCCCTCCAACTTGCAGTCGGCGTCAGCTGTGAGGATTGTCTTGTGTGAAGGACTGGCTCCCTTTAACGCTGTAGCTGACAAACTGTACAGTTGATTAAACTCTTGCACCTTCCTTATTTAAATCTAGCATGTCCAAAAGCTTTGAAATATATCTTATTTTTACCACTCAAGTGAGCTTAACAAAGCTCCCACTGTTAAAAAACACTTTGGATTGATGGTGTTTATGTATAGATTATTTGTCATGGTTTTATTTTTCCTTGCACAAACAGTAAAACCCTCTCCCTCCCCCAGTAAAAGATATAGAAAAATTTTATTTTGCTAATGTGAATGGTAGTAATATTTATAAATGAAAAAATCACCTACAAGTAAAGTTTCTAAAGATTAGTTAGATATGAGAGAATTAACTTCATTAAAGGATGTACTGGTTCTCAAACACAATATTCAATCATTTTCTTTTATTTTTCCTAAGTGCTGAGATTGCAGTATCAGCAAGAGGCTGTTTATAACCTCATTAAAAACAAATGTTACAAATAACAGTTTGGTAGGCAGTATTTTAAGAGAGCTCCCCAAATCCTCCCAATTGGTGAACATGCTCTACATAGTCCCCATAAGTGAGAATACAATGGATTTTGTTCTTGTAAATATATCATATGACAGCTAACTTTAAAACAGAGAGAATATCTGCGTGGACCTAACGTTTTAAATCTTGCTCTAGAAGTCAAAGACAGAGGAAGATGGAGATTTGAAGCATAAGGAAGATTTGGAACACTATGGCTGGTATGAGGACAGAGGGGGCCACATGGCAAGGATTCTACACGTCTAGGAGATACGCACAACCCTTAGCTGATAGCCAACAAGGAAACAGGAACCTCAGTCCTGTAACTACAAGGAGCTCAATTCTACCAACAAGAGTGAGTTTGGGAACAGATTTTTGTCACCCATGAGTGCGCAGACAAGAACTCAGCCTGGCCAACCTTGATTTCAGCCGGTGGTTCCTGAGCAGAGAACCTGCCTGAGCCATGCTGGGCTCCAGACCCTCAGGACTCCAACCTAATAAACAGGCATTGTTTTAAGCCATTAAGTTTTTGCTAATTTGATATACACCAGTGGAACTCAGGAACAAAACTGCAGGTATTTTACTGGCCTTTCACTCTGAAAACAAGTTACCAGTTATGTGGTAGGTTTCCTTAATCATGTAGATCCCAGATTAGGATTGCCACTACTGAAAATCCATGGACCCACACTGAACAAGAAATATGAAAAAGGTCTGATGCCACATGCTATAGACTGGATATCTGTGTTCTTCCAAAATTCTTATGTTACAACCTAATGCCCAATGTGACAGTATTAGGAAGTGGGACCTTTAGGAGGCTCTTAGTTAAAGAGAGTGGAACCCTCATGAATGGGATTAATGCCCTTAGAGAAGAGACCCCACAGAGCTCCCTAGTCCCTTCTGTCATGTGAGCAACAAGATGGCCATCTAGAAAGCAGGCTTTCACCAGACTCAGTATGCTGGCACCTTGATCAGAGGCTTCACAGCCTCCGTAACTGGGAGAAATAAATTTCTGTTGTTTATAAGCCTCCCAGGGAATGGTATTTTTATAATAGTAGTCCATATGGCCTAAAATGGAAATGTATTGCCTATACAATAGATCATTTAGAAAACTCAACTCTCTTATCTCCTACGAGGGAAGGTGTTGAGAAGGTAACTCTTACCTAGCCTGTGGATCATCTCCAAATTTCCTTGTGTCATCTCATTCCCTTTTTGCTCATTTACAATAATGCTGCTCTATTTTTTTTTATAAGACACAAACCTTATATCATATCCCTGCTCAAAATGAGCAATTTCAGTGGCCTTCAAGGTAAAGCCACTCATTCACTGATGCACTAAACAGTTATGTGTGTGCAATACGCCAAATTCAGTGCTAGGTGATAAGGATACAGTGGTTGAGGATGATCAACAAGGTCTTGCTCTCCACTGGGCTTTGCTCTTTCAAAAATATATTTCCTATCTTATTCAACTATAAGATTATGATTAATCTATAATCCCTACCTTGGTCTTCCCTCCTCTGGGAAGCCCTCTTTGACCCTCCCAGGCAACATGAGGTACCTCTTCTATGTGCCCCGTAAAATACTAAACCTAATCATATAAAACATGTCACACTGTATTAAAATTGCTTGGGATTGCATGGCTGCATCCTCTGTAAGCAGAACATAGGGAGAAAATTCAGGAAGTACATATACTGCAAATGCCCAGCATCAATAAAAAGTTATGACTGGGTAGGTCCTCTAGGGAGATGCTGAATCTGGACTTAATCCCTCTGGGAGGAAAGGATACACAGGATACATACATAATAGAGGGAGAGTAGTCAAAGCTGGGAGTAGGGACTAGGCTGGGAGGTAAGGAAAGAGAGCCCGTGATATGCTATCCCACACATCTCCCACACATCTTAGGTAAGCTGGAAAGCCAAGCCCTACTTACCCTCATACCTTCACTCTCAGTTAAGAGCTGAAGTGTGGCCCAGAGTAGACATTCCGGTATGCAGGCTGGAACTCAGGAACTACTCATAAGTGCCAGGGGTCTATTGCAGTAGTATGTTTGGAAAATACAGAGGCCAAAACATCACCAGCCATTCAGCAACACAAAAGAGAACATACCCTTTGAAATATTCCAGACTTTCAATCTAAAAATTCAATTCCCCCTCCCCAAAGCACACCATATAGAGAAGAGAGTGAACTTTTGTCACAACTAGAGATACAGGAAAGGCTAAGAGAAGTAATTTACCTGCAAAGTTTTAGGCAGGAGTCCTGGCTTCTAGTCACAGCTGTATCTATTGTGAGTACCTGGATTTTGGAAAGCCCAAGTCATGTCTCCAAGTCTGTTTCTTTCTTGGAACTTTCCTCTCTAGGGACACTTCTGGAAGGTTCTCAAATCACATTAACAGCTGAGGTCAAAAGATTTCATATATTAACTCTAATAATTCTAACCAAGTGAGCAATGCATAACTTTTCATTACAAAATCTTTTGTTTTCTTGTTTGGCATCAGATCTCCTGCCATTAGCTTAGACATGATTATAGGAAAACATGTATAATTTGCAATTCAAACTGCCTTTAATCTTAAAGGGATTTCCATGGGCGGAAGAAGTGGTAGAAAGTCCCCTAGCTGTCCCTGACACAGCCTGCCACTTGCTCAAGGGATCTTAACTCATAAAGGAGGAGCGCTGTATAGCTTTAAAATGACTTCATTCCCATATTTACATATTTTTAATAGGGCTATGATGAATCTCCTTCCGCTTGACTCCTATTTTGAGCTGTGATATTTTAATCTCCATTCTTGCTGCAACTTAGCAGATGAATGTGCAGTGTGACAGAGCTCAGAGGAAATAGTATAAATAAAGCAAAGTGGAGCTATGACATCTCACATTTTATAGCTTTTTTATTGTAGCCGAAGCATAAACAGAGCACAGCTGTGTTATACTTACCGCTGTGAGCGCTCCCTCAGTCCTCACCCCCTATTGCTTTTAAAAAGACAGTGCTCTTATTCAGAGAGCTTGGCTGCGGGTAACATGGCCCCACCAGAGGAGCCTCTACCCCAAACCTCTCCACTGGAGGTGTTCCTTCCCTGACAGATGTAGATTTGTCATGTTGCATATCATCCATCTAACTAAAACCAGTATACCAACCTCAGGCATGGTGTGCAGCCACAAGGGCATACTGTTCAACCTATTGGAAGATGACTCCACAACCAAAATGATAATACTCACTCCTTCTTAGCACATACATACTGCACCCAAATAATTTACAAATGCTCTCTTAACAGGAGCCATGCAACTAGCTGGAAGTATTCAAAGCAGTGCACTCTCTGAATGAAAGCCCCTTAAAATGAGTTGTATTTTTCACTTTCAAATTAACTTAGTTACGTTCGGGTAGAAGTTGGAAATGCCAAGAGGCTCAAATACAGTGAGAGTAAAAAGGTAGTATTGAGATGTGTGAAACAATTCTACAAACTCATAAAATCGTCAGGTTTGGGGGTTTTTCAGGCTGGTTAGGTATTTCCATAAATCCAAAGAAAACAGAGAAAGATGAACAGCAAGCACCTTCTACACCCTGACACGAAGAGTTACGTACGCAGAGTTGATTAGCCCAAAATAAACACCTGACCTAAGTGGAGCCAATCAGAGTCCTTCCCTGAGACATTTTATTTCAGTAGAATGGAAACACAGCAAGCTATAAAATTCCGAAGCTGTTATCAATGGAGACACTTCTTCCCATCTGGAGAAATTTCCGTCACAGTAAGAAAAAGTAAAGCCCACATCTAAAATGACAAGGAGACAAGAGAAATGGATCAAACCCTGACAGAGTATGACTACTTGCTAACTGCTCCCGAGGCCCATCCACATTCCTGCTCTTGCCCAATCTGGTGACTTACCTTCCTCGGATTCCTTTACTCAACAAACTCCAGCTTTTATTCTTAAGCTGCCGCAAACTGGGTTTTATCACTTACAAAAAACGAATCCTAATTATGACACCTTCCAGAAGAGATTCTTTTTCAGTTATGTTAGGAGGTATTCTTCCTTTTTTCAAATGCCACCACACTATGTGTGGGAAGGAAGGAAAACCCTCTGGGCTTGCAGAGGAAAGTGTAATGAAAATTCAAAAGACACATGCATCCAAGTGAAAAGAATATAGGGGCATAGCAGCCTATAGGCCGGTGAAGTGAACTGAAAGACAGGAAGATTGATTTGCATCGTCATTAACATGCAAGGAGAAAAGCACAAAAACACAATGACTTCAAGAACCACCTCCATTGACAAACGTAATTGTTTCGAAACAACAGGCCCAATTGGGCTACCACGGGGGCAAAGTTGGTATCCCAAGCTTCTCAACTATCTATCCGCCCGCCCGAAGTTGCTCTTCTGCCAAACTCATTGTTTACCAGGCCGCCAGCCCAGCCCAGGGATCTGATTAGCAATTTGCACTTTTGTGAGAGGATTAACAGAATTCCTTTGTTTTGATGTCGGATTATCAAACTGCATCTTTAAAGAGGTGTGACCTCATCCAGATTCATAAACCTGCTCCCTTGAGAATGACTTGAATTTTACTCCACTTGCGCAACGTATAATTTCATAAAGGAGTCAGTGTCAAAACATGGTACTCAATTCTTGATGTGTGCGAAGAACCACATTTGTAATGTAAATAACCTCAGAAGTTTTGTGATATTTTAAAATAACCCATCTGGTGGGAAAACAATGATTTTTCAACCCATTTGGTTCCAGCACTAGTAAATTAGTGTGCATCTAGCTCAGAGAACCCAGAGATAAACCCCATTCCCAAACTGGGACTTTTGGTGCTTATATGTTCAAGGGCAAGTATTTTTAAATGTCCCATCCTCCTGACATCTTTTTTTTTTTTTCTAAAGAAAAGCAGAATGCACAGGACTGTACATTGAAGAAAACCAAAGAATTTAACGACTAGGGTCAAAATGGTAATGATATCAAATTGTTTGCACTGCCTGATTTATATGTCCAACTTCATCCAAACATAAAGATGACTAAGAAAATTACAGTAAGAGTTTTGTATTTATAAGTTTATCCAGTAATAGGCAACAAATCTAAAAGAAAGTCCCTGAAATTTCCTTCAAAGTTTAAAAAAAGTCAGGGATAGCGGGTTGCAGGGGTGGTGAGCATCTACAGGGCAGTATGCAAAATATTGAGAAAATCTGTCTTCAGACTCTGCACTAGTGTGATTTTTCCTTGAGTGGCAATCACCAGGAGAATGCATAGAAGCAATCCAGCCCGTGCAAGGCACGCATTAGTGGTGTGAGAACCAGCGTCCCAGGAACTACATAAATACCCATTCAGCTACAAATGGCAAAAGGGCCATCTGGCCATGAGAAATGCCCCCAAAACCAGACATTATGGCAGGTCATGAGGTGGTTTTACTTGTTGACAAACTAAAAATCAAAACAAACCAGCAAACCAAAACATGTTGCTTCATGAGGAGGAAACAAGCATAATTTAAAATGTATGTTTATTTTTAATACTAATACAGATTATTATTACCCAACATTGATAGATTTGGGGATGTTTCTTTAAGTTAGGGAACGACAGTTACAGGGAGAGTGTCCTGGGGCACTCTGATAAAGTGTAAGGTATGTTTGTCGGTAAGTACAATACATACACACATGACTATTAACTCAATGGTTCTAACGGATGGCTGTGTGGATTAATGAATTCACGTGGAAAATCTTATTTTAAAAGACTCAAGTCATGTACCCCAATTTATAGCCAGTAAATGTAATAAGAGCCCAAACTTTTCTGAAAACTCCAACTGGGCATCCTATGAATCCCTCTTCACCAGCCCTCTCTCATATTTGAAAATTGCCCTTCCACATGGATTATTTGCTAACCTTGCCTTACCAGCTAAATTGGAACTATCCTTAAAAAGGAGGATCATGTCTCTTAACAGCCTCATACAGCAACCTGCACACAGTCTGCTGTTCAATATAAGTTGGGTTAATCCAAAAGACTTGTGGTTAATAGGGATGTGATAGATGTTACCAAGCAGATAAACACATTAGGGAGAGTAGGAATGAAAATCACAAGTTAGTAAGAATTTGACTATACCCACAAAGCTGCCTACATGGAATTAAAGAAGAAAGCAATGTGCATTATTAATGTCTCTCTAGCCATAAATACAGAACAGCAGCCAAAATCAACCTTGAATCATTCATTTATTCAACATATATTTATTGAGTATCTCCATTGGCTAGGAACTATGTTGGGCTCTTGAGATAAAACAGTAAACAAAACTGTAAATAAAACAAATTACTTGCCCTCATGCAGCTAATATTCTACCCGGGAAGACAAAAGATAGACAAGATAAGTGAACAGATATAGACTATGTTAGGGAAGTGCTAAGGAGAAAATTAAAGTCAGTGATGAACGAAAGTACTTAGGGGAGGGCTAGATGAAAATGTAGATGGAAGAGACTGAAGGGCCTCACGGAGAAGGGACCATTGGGTCCAGACCTGAAGAAAGTGCTAGAATGACTCATGTAGTATCAGAGCAAGGACACTGCAGGCAGAGGGAACCTGGCAAAGTGCAAAAGCCCTTTCAGGGGTGGCACCTGGCATGTTAAAGAGCAATGGGCAGTATGGCCACTGCAGAGAGAGTGAGGGGAGAAGAGCAGATGAAGGCAGCAGGGATGATGAAAGACTCGGGTTAAGCAATGGAAAGAAAGGATTTTCCTTTAACAGTAGCAAAGACTTCCAGGGGAGCAGGTGTGGGAGACACATGTGGGGCTCATTTACATGCGCCAAGCAGAGTTGTCAAGCAGCCGTTTGATGTGTGTATGGAGTGCAGGACAGAGTTTACAATGTAAAGGAAATTTATATTCTCAATTTTTTTCTTCATGATTTTCAACCCATTTGGTTATTTGGTTATTAAAAGTAGTTATTTTCAAACAAGTCTTTGTTTAATAGACATGACAGAATTTGCAGGGTCATCAATTATGGTCTCTTAAAAAGTACAGAAATCTTTATATGGCCATTTGGTTCTAATAGAGACAATTCCTTAAAACTCATCATGTACTGATCAGTCATAGGCAGCTAAATGCACAGTGTCAGTGCATGTGACGAATGCTAAGGTAATAGCCTAGGTTTGGTGATCCGACTTGATATATGATTAGAGTTTAGATAATCCAGAAGAACAAATATTTAGCACCATCTCTGAGTGTGTACATTTCATATTTTTCCAGGAATGGCAAGAAAACTTACACTTATGCTTGGAGGGTCAGACCTCATGCTGAATTTTCAGTTTCATGTTTCATCTTTACGATTTATGTGGAATTTTGAAGATTAAATGTTTTAAACTTTTTACTGATTTATCTGACATTCCCTCCAAATTATTACATAAAATTGACTTTGGTAGCTGCATTTAACTTTATAATCATTATCATATCACCATCATCACAGCTATCCTTTATTAAGCTCTAATACATGCTAGGCCTTGTGTATAACTTTTATAATACTACAGACCAGGCCCTGTGTATTATCTTATATGTCTCAAATCATTTAATTCTAATATAAACCCTGTTCTAATATTTCTTATACTAAAGCAAGATGTCTCATGAAATTAAATGTGTTAAGTACAGAAATTTCTCCTCCCTCATTGTGAAACCAAAAAAAAAAAAAAAAACAACAGTGAAGAATGAAACAACATACATAAATATATGGAATTGGAAGCCCTTGGGAAAGGTGTAGTCCTTGGTACTTGTCATATAACTGGGAATTGCCTATTTGAAAAATAATCCTGTCCCAAAATAAATGTGCCTATCTAGTGAAATGCCATCCATTACAATGAACTGAAAATAATTTTAGTTGCAAGATAATAAAAATTAGTTTGTAAAACTAAAGAACAAGTATATTAAAACAATGAGCCTTTACTAAAGAGTAAAATCCACTGTACAAAATATTAAGGGGAGGAACTTGAAGGTAATTTCTAAAAATCCAAGAAACCTTTAGTCAAGTATTTATAATATATATCGAGATGTCCAGAAATAAAATAAATAGGAAAGTATACTTCCACTGTCTTGAGTATTTCTTCCAAATCCTACATCCATTTAAGTTGGCAGGGCATACCGGTGGTTTATTTGGATATTATCCACAATTGTAAATGAACATCTTCCCTATTTTGGAACTGGACCAGGTAAATGATTGTAATACTATATACTTAATGTAGCAGATATAAAACATGGCATAAAGTAAACGTAGTAATTTTACAAAACTATAAAACTCATCAAATAACTTCTCTAAAGTCTTCCACATACACAGCCTACAAACTATGGGGGTGTTGAATGCAGCATCCCCATTAATACAGTAACTCCTGTAATTTTCCATTCTCTTCTCACATCACTTTGATCCCATCCCTGGAGATCCTGTCTCTGCAAAAAGAGTGCGGAGAGCCCAAAGCATGCCTTCTGGGCAAGCACAGAGTAAGGGTTCCACGGTAGATCTCTCTCCCCCTATAAATCCCAGAGGGATCCTGGTCAAACATGCAGGAGAAAAGACACACATGCCTCTTTGACAGTATTCATGCTCATGCAAGCCGACTCTAATTTTTTTAGAGGGAATATTAAAGTGCCATCTTGTTACTGTCATTTTAAACTAAAAAGGAAAGTAGGGCTAATAGACATAATCAGTAAAATTGTTAAGCAGGCAAATTTTATTTCTCCAAATCCTACATCTTCTTTGATGACAAGCTTCTTTCTTTTTCTTATGCCAATTCTCTCCTCAGACCATCTCCAATCACATTAGAGTCCAATTTATTTGTCCAGTAACGTTGCTCTTAAGGCAAATGACCCCATAGTTACATTCCCTTTGCTTTCTCAGTGCCATCAAAATGTACCTAGCCTTGAACTTCCAAGATTACAGCTTGCCCAATAACAATACAATTGCTACCAATATGCTGTTGGTGAGAGGCAGAAACTTGGAGTTGCAAGGGAACATTCAGAGGTAATTAATTCAATCATTCAGTTGAAACTGGAAAGCGCTATGCAATTCCATTCTCATCACCTTGGATTCGGTACAACTATTTCCAGAGATCAAAACTTAGTTCATTTTGAGGCAACAAATGCAGTTTTAGCTTTCCTCTACTGGTCTCAGTTCTAGAGCCGCACACAAGCACTTGTGTTTCACATCCAGATGCAAGATCCACCTTTCACTGAGCTGTGCCCAGGGTTGCTGACATCTATGACGTATCAAAGGCTCCCTTCCTTCCAGGCTTCTGGTTGGGTTTTAAAAATGGGAGGCATCAGCAGGGTGTTAAAAGAAGAGTGAGGTCAGGAAATGGATTTCTGCAGCTCCCTCCGGCAGGTGCCTGTCAGTGTCTGGTGGTGTCTCTCTAGTCGGGTGAGCCTCTCCATGTAGCTCCTCTCTCCTGGTCCCTTGTGCCTAGAGGTGGGGACAACCCCCAGCTTTTACGATCTCTAGAGTACTGTACCAACCCTTGTTAGTTATTTTTAATAACAGCTTTACTGAGATATAACTCACATAACATAAAATTCCATACATTTTTAAAAATACAATTCAATTGCATTTAATGTATTTATAAAGTTGCACAACCACCACCACAATCCATTTGGGAACATTTTTGTCACTCTAAAAAGAAACCTCATGCATACTAGCAGTAATTCCCCCTTTCTTCCCCATACCTCAGGCCCATAAGGCAGGCACAATTATCTACTTTTTCTTTTCTTTTTTTTTTATAGATATGGCTATCTGGACATTTCATATACATAGAATCATACAATATGTGCTTTCTTATGACTAGTTTCTCTCACTTAGCATAATATTTTCAAGATTCATCCATGTTGAATCATGTATCAATCCCTCACTCTTTTTAATTACCAAGTAATACTCCATTGTATGAATATACCACATCTTATTTATCCATCCATCAGTTGATGGATATTCGGGTTGTTTCTACTTTTTGGCTATTATGAATAATTCTGCTATGAACACTGTGTAAGAGTTTTTGTGTGGACAAATGTTTTGTGTGGACATATGTTTTCATTTCTCTTGAATGAACCTAGAAATCGAATTGCTGGCTCATAAGGTAACTCATGAGGTTTAACCTTTTGAGGAACTGTCAAACTCTTCCAAACAGCCATCCATTTTACAAACCTATCCAAAGGGTGTGAGAATTCTAATTTCTCCGTATCTTCACCAACACTTATTACTATCTTTCTTATTGCAGCTATCTTAGTGAGTGTGAAATGGCATCTTATTGTTTTCTTGGCTTTTCTTAAAATGCTCTTTACATGCTTATAACTACTCCCTTTATTAAACTCCTCTCAAATCATTTAAGGCCATCTTCTATTTCCTGCTGCACCCTGATGAACTAACAGGCCAATCCTTTTTCATATTTTTGAAGATTCTTTTGACATCCATCACAAGTTTCTCTTTTTCAAGCTAAACAACTCCTCTTTATAGGAAACTATTAGTTGTTGGATTATTCCCTCCCCATCCAATTCACCAACTTTAGACATTAAATTGTCAATGTCTTTCAAATTATTTTACACATTGGTGATATATGTGAATCAACCAGTTTCACCAGGTGATTAGCTCTTTGGTTATGGACACTGTATTTCTTCTATAGTGAAACTACCTCTTGTTTGAGCAGCTATGTCTTACTGTTGGCTTACAGTGAACATAAAATCAATCAGTATATCTTGATAATGGACTACCAATTGAGATACCCCCTATCTGTAACTGAATGACTGATTTAAAAATTACATGTAGAATTACTTTTATGCTATTAAATTTAATCTCATTAAGTTTTGGCCAACATTGAACCTATCACTGACTTCCTGAGCACCAATGAGATCGAATGTGCCACGTGTGTCCCTGCCCAAAAAGGTAATCAAAGAGTTAGTTCCCTTCTTCATCAAGCTCTTAATAAAAATAATGAGAATAAGTCAATGAACTGAATGGATGGCACCTGACTGTGGACTTCTCTTTAGGTTGATAACCATATACTTATCTTTGTACATAAGGTTCTTCAGCATTTAATCCACATTACCATACTGCCAACAAACCAATTTCCTTCCTAATTTTTCAGAATTTCTTGATCTATTATAAAACTACATTTCATAACTGATGATATCTGCTAAACAAGATAACTCTATTAAAAAGAAGTAAGTTAATTTTGCATGATTAGATCTGGCTTCTTATAAACACTGTTTCCCTTCTAAAAAATGATCTACATAATAACACAATCTAGATTTTTGTTAACATCCATAAAACATACCATTTAAAAAGTAAAATTTTTCTCCCATATAAAATTCAGGGTAATATTTTTTCATCTTGAGTCTTCTGACACTTTTCTTCTATACACTATTTCAAATTTTACCCACAATGGGTCTTCAAAAACAACTTCTAATTAGTAACCACCTCACCACCACCCCCTTGGATCCTTCCCTAGTATGAATGAGTAAATTGTGGGCACACTGGCCATTCAGTACTTGAAAGTAAAACATCTAAATACCACCACTGACTGTTCCCTTTTCCACACTCTTCCACTCAAACGATCAGCTAGAGCTCTTCTCATATATGAAATATATATCATTTGATTGCTTCTCAGAAAATCCACTATTCCCACCCTAGTACATATCAGAAGTGCCACTCACTGAACTACTCCATGGCCCCCCACCAGGTATCTCTGCTCCCACTTTTGTCCCCCTACCGTCTACTCCCCACACAGTAGCCAGAGTAGGTTTTAAAAATGTACTTTTGACCAAGTCAGTCCCTCACAACCAGCTTCCCAGCACCCCTAGGATACAATCCAAGCGGCCTGACCCCAGTGTCCTCTTCAGTGCCACCGCCCTAATGCTCCCTCCCATGCCCGCCACCCACTCCCCTGCTTTGACTACGCGGCTTTCTTGCTGTTCCTGGGACGTGACAAGCTCAGGGTCTCTTCTGAGTTTTCACCTTTGCCACTTCTCTCCCTAAAGGTTCCCCAAAGACCTTCTCACGATTCGTCATCACTCGGGCCTCAGGTGTTGTCTCAGAGAACTCTCCCTGGCCTCTTCATCTACAACAGCACCTCCTCTGGACTCCTAACTTGACTCTATTTCCTTCATTTGGTTCGTCACTATCTTGAAGTTTAATGGCTTATTTCTATCTTCACCCCCTAGAATCTAAGCACTTTCAGAGCAGGTGCTTTTCCTGTCTTGATCACCAATATATTTCCAGGATCTCTACTATTAACCAACACACAGTGATCACTCAAAAAACATGTTTTTAATGAATTGAATGAGAAGCCTTAAGGAACCAATTTAACAATACAAATTCTCATCTTGATAGAACCGGCGCAAACATCTAGGACTAAGGGCAGCTTTGGCAAGTCTTCCGCTCATACCGTGCCCGAGGTCCCCCTGGCGAGAACACGGTCTTCATTCACTGACTACATCAGTCAACAGACCAACAGGTCCAGTCTGAATCTGCAGGTATCAGAGAACTACAGCACATGAGAGCCTTCCATCTCAAGTGTGGACCATGTGTATTTTTTTTCCCTATCTTCACCACCACGCTCCCAATTATAATAAATGAATAAAGTAGATTTAAGCTAAGGAAAAATAAAGCAAAACTGGAAGCTGGCGAAAAGCAAAACCACTGCCTGGGGCAGCCTGGGACTGATGGATGATGACAGCGAGCAGACAAATAACTGGTCCCCATTCTACACTCTGCCTCCTAAACAAATTAGCAAGCTCATCAATATACACGCGGCATTTACATTCTGCAGCAGCAGCTGCTGCAGAGTCACAACACTGACTTTTTGGGTTGTGGTCTTGCCGATGGGACACAATTATAGGCCAGTCAGGGTTGGAGATAAGAGAATGACAGCCCAGTATTATAGGAGAGGCTCTGCAAGGCCTTCGAGGATACACAGCCTGAGGGTCACCTGCCCTGAAACCACCGCTTGCCACCGTCCCTCCCCCAATAACTAGATGTTTGAATGATAAGTGAAAAAAGTTCATTCTTGGGCTGATAATTAACTGTGTAAAACGTGCAACAAAACATTAAGTGGTTAAGCAGAAACTTATATGTAAGATACATAATCTTATATCTGGATAACGCTTTCAAGCACAGTCCTTTTCATAAAAACTCGGATTCAGTATGGAAATTATATTAAACAACGGTAAAAGTCTTCTATTCTTTAAAAAATTATGATACAATACTCTCTTCTATTCTACATGAGAGGGATGTTGTCCTTAATCTTCAAAGAGGAGAGAAAAGATTAGACCCAATACAACCTACATAACACACCAGATAGAATACATCCGTCCCTAAAAGTTTAAAATGAAAATGGCAAAGGAGTTTTTATGATTGATTTTACAAGGAATGGTTTATATGCACCTACATGAAGATAAAGATGGTGAAATACTCTTGGTAAGTATCCCGCACTGGGAGAACAAAAACCTGCCACAATACACAATGGTATTTCAGAATGGAGACCCTAACCACTACTAATTAATCAGGGGAAAGGTAACTGAAAGAAAATGGAAGAAGGAAGAAACAGACTGCTTGAGTCTATTTCAGTCATCTTCTCCTGAGAGCCCTGAGATCCTTCACTTACAGGAGAACCCCTGCACTCTCCTCTGGGTAATCATGCCCTTCATACTACGAGGCACCGAAGAGCAGAGGCATCCCGAGGGAACACAGGCCTGCCGCACATGAGAAAGAAAAAGAGAAGGTCCTCAAGAACGTTATGGTAGCTGAGAGAAGGCAAGCGACAGGACAGAGACGAGCCGGGCAGCCATCAGCTTCCCATTTGCCTTCAGCCAATTCTACTGACCTCAATCACTGGTGTGCAGCGGCGGCGGGGACCCCACTCCTACTGGGGCTGCCATTCCTGGCTGACATTTGTTGACTGTCCAGACCAAGCTGAAGAGCTGGCTACTGCTGGTGACAGTTGTCAAGGTTCTTGTCATCTGAAGAAGTCTACAGGGTAGGTGTGGTTGTTTCCTCTGCTCATGAGTGTTTGGTATGGATCTTATTAAAGCCAACAGGCTGTGAGAAAACATGTCATTCTTTCGGGGGCACATCTAGAATAGTACCTGAAAGATGTCCTCTTGTTCACATTTCCCTTAAGTTAAAAGTGAAAGCAAATATATGGTAGAAGGGCATTATTTCAAAAAACAATAATGGTATGCTTATTTTTACACAATCATGAGATTTGTATTGGCTTTCTGCAGAAATCTAAACTCTTTTTTTTTAAATTATGACAAACCTTTTCACAAGATGGTGGCCTTCAGGAGGCCAGAGATAATTTTCTCTCCCCTACAATAATGCTCAATGATCTCACAGATTCTCCATAAATGCCTGTTGGTTAATGAATATCTACCAACGTCAGCGAGATACTGATGATTCTCCCATTTTTCTTCCTGTCACTCATTATACCTTTCCTGAAAAAGAAACTTGTTTTAAATGATCAGTCCCTTTCTTTTTCAGTGATTAAGTGCTTTATCTAAAATAAACCACCACAGGGGTGCCGCTGCAAGGCCACTCACTCAGGCACAGACCCTGGAGGAAGAGAGAAGATAACAGAACTGTACTTAAAAAAGAACAAAAAGCAGAGAAGCCTTCGAAGCAGCCTAGAGGCCACAAATCAGTGTCTAGTATCAGCTTTCTACAAGGTTCAACCAAGGGAAATCCTGAGAGAAGAGCCATTTTAGAAATGAGGGCATTAACGGTGACTTGTAAGAGGTAGAAATAGTAAGTAAAAAGAAAAAATTCCCTATTGCCCCCTGATTTGCTGTGTGACTTCGGATGTATGAGAAAGTTCTCTGTGCCTTACTCTCCTTATTTAGGAAGCTGGTGGGAAAAAAAAAACACTGAATTTCATTAACTGTCAATAATTCTAATAGGATTACATTAAATATTTCTACACTTGGTGACCCTTAAAATTTCCAGAGGGTAGCTAGCATGATGAAAATAATTAATGTTCTAGCATTCTCCTTGTGGAAGTGAACCAGTAATAATTCAGATTCAGGATTGCTATCTCTCTCATTCTCTCTCCTGGGGTCCTGGAAATAAGTAACTTGTGTCCTCTGTGGACCCTGACAGGCTGGTGGCTTGTCACACTCCCACTTTCA
Source organism: Manis javanica (assembly GCF_040802235.1). Classification (NCBI taxonomy): domain Eukaryota; kingdom Metazoa; phylum Chordata; class Mammalia; order Pholidota; family Manidae; genus Manis; species Manis javanica. Next base: position 11,629,755 of record NC_133170.1, on the reverse strand, counting down.
GCCTTCAAGAACTCTCAAGCAAAACCCACCTAAGACAGGGATTTCCTGAGGACTAGCAGCACGACCAGCAAAGCCTTCAGTTCAAGGGTCACATCATCTCTCCCGCTCCCCTGATGTCTCTGCCTGGCCCGCCCTCAGAAGGAAATGCCCTCTTTATCTGGAAGAGGTTGTAGGCTGCTATGAGAAGGAGTTAGGGGAGGGAGGTTATTGGTTGCAGCTAGGGATACATCCTCTTGTGTCACGGAAGTTGGAAAATGGGTCAGACATAATGCATTTGGTTAAGTGTCTAAACTGAAAAGGTGCTATTTTATTTTAAATGGCATAGTCTTTACAAAAGCTAAGGTTACTGGTGCAATGCTCTCTCATTTGAAAACGTATCAGGGACATGCCCTCTGAGGGTCAGGCTTTCATTTGCTGATGTTAATTCTCAGCTGCCTGCTTCTCGTCCTTCATCGTACCCTGTGTCTTAGCTGGGCACGCTCCTGATTCCCCGCTACATCTAGACGGTCCATGTAAATAGTGTTTATGTTAAGGAAGTCATGTTCAGTGTGACTGGAGCACACAGAAACTGATGTTGTTGTCACTTTAGATTAAGCTCTTATTTTAGTAAAGGAGGCAATTGGAGCAGGCAGCTGAGTGGCCGAATGAAATATTCAGCTCATTTCATTTAGAGCTGCCCGGTTTCCATTGTTCATGCTGGCAAGGCTGGTTAACCCTGTTGGTGCCAGCACAAGAGCAGCCCCACCTCGCCCCCGCGCCCACACTCAGGCTTCTGCCAGCCAACGCACTGTAGGGCCTCTGTCAACATACCTAGCGACGTAGAAACAGTCACGCCTGGGAACGTCTTTGTGAACTCATGTCCATTTGTGTGCCCACAATACATGCTTTACAAAGGGGCTGTCTGTACATACGCAGAGTGTAATCTAAATCCCCAGGTACAGCGGAGCACAGAGAGGCTTCAGACAGAGCTTCTGGGGGGACAGCTAAAAATGTTAATACATAAAATGTGTTTACCAAAGGACGGTGTCGGTCTCAATTCCTTAAAACACTGCAAGTACCACCTGTGACAAGGAGTTGTTTAAAACACAGGTAGACACCATCATCCCACAACCATCAACTTGTGACAAACATTTTTGTTTGAAATTTACTGGGAAGGACTTATGCTTAGATAGTCTTAAGAATATGTTGACTAAGAGTGCCATTCCTGAAAGTGCCACTGACTAATTGTGTCCTGGCCACTTCTCAGTATCTGAGGTGCCTGTTCAGAGATTCTCTTACCAGGACATTATAATCCAAGTGACCAAGTCTTCTAGCTTTCAGAATGTTCTTTTTCCCCCACTTCTCTCCTTCCTTCTTCCTTCTTCTTTTTTTTTTTTGACAAGTTAAACTAGAAAAGGTGGTTAAGGGAAATAATAAAGTAAATATTTCCATATGTCAAATCCCTGGTTAAATGGAAGACTTTTAACAGTTTTTCACCCATAAGAAAATGCTTTGTAGACTGAATGATTTCATCACCTCAAGAAATGACTGATGCAGTTTATACTATTATGAATGCATCATGTATTTTTTTCTTTATTGATGGATATTATACAAATAAAATTTCTCAAATATCTGTGTTTTTAGGGCATATACTGAGATGGTAGAAATTCTTTTTAGCTACAACTTACAGATTACTTAATGTCCTATAAAGTGTCAGTCATTAATGAACAGAAGTAACTAATTGTTATTATGGAGATACATTCAACATCAAACACATAATAGGTTACAAATATACACTAGGCTCTATGCTAGGCTAAAAGTGACCCTTAACCTTTACAGTATGTAAATATTGAATATGTATTTATTCTGTGATCCAGGTTTTATGGGGGCTGAAAGCTTATGTAAGTTTAGAAAGAGATTATGATTTTTAAAAACTGAACATGAAGTGTTTATTTACAGTAAAAAATCCCAACAAATTACTGCTTTAAAATGCTGAGAATTATTGCAAACTTCACAAAATTGGAAAAAAATATTCTTATTAATTAGCTCCCCGACCACAACTAATGCTTTTTCCACTATAGTTGTTGGCTACATAGTCTTTGATTGCCTCTTTGTAAATACCATTTTCTATAGAGAAAATAGAAAGATAATCCATTCTTTTATCTTGTATGTTTAGTCAAAATTTGTTTTTTACTATTCATAATTGGGATTCAGAAAACATGCAACTGCACACACTTTCTGCCCTAAAACCACAGATATTTGAGAAATTCTATTTATGTAATATCCATCAAAAGAGAAAAATCATATGATGCATTAATATTAGTATAAAGTACATTAGTCATTAAATTCCTGACAGGAAATAACTTCTATTGTGACTGGACATTCATAGAAACCATATCCTCTGTTTATAACATTACACATCTAATTACAAGAAAAGTTTTCTACATGCATTCTTCTAGCTCTGCATGTTCCAAACCTAGTTTCTTCCCTCAACCTGCATGTACAGTAGGATGTGCGTCCATGGGATGTGTCCCTAGGACAATGCAGCCCCTGGCTTCTCCTCTGTGGGGCACAGTGCTCTAGTGAATTGGTAAAGTGGACCGTCATCAATAGCTTCCCTATGAATGGAAGTGTTTGCAAACAACATAATTATATCCCACTTTATTTCAAATCAAGGTATCCCCTATTAAAGGAACTTTATTTTAAGACAGTGAACCCAGTTGATATTTAACAAGAATAATTGGAGAATTCAGTGAAAAGCAGAATAGCGTTTGGAGCAAACTTTGTTCTTGGAATTATAAAACTGTTAGGATCAATTTTCTAAAAAAAAAAAAAAACAGACCTTTTATATCTAAAGCATAAACAAAATTTGCAATTGAATGAATTTTTAAAAATTGTTACATATTTTATCAGCTAAAAAACAAGAGCTTGCTGAGTTAGCTACTGGCAGGAAGACCGTGGAAATATGCTCTTGTAGTCATGTTTTCCAAAGAACCTACAGAAATAAATAAAAGAAGGAAATAATTCTGAAATTTAATTTTGGTGGAGTCTTCCCTTGTGCTCACTCTCAGAAACAAACATATTGCAATCTAATAATATATTATCTCTAAAAAATGCACATAGCTTAAATATTAAATCAAAATATTCTGTATTAGATCATTTAAGAAAAGTTTTCCATATATTTTAAAATAAGGTTTTCATATTGAGTTTATTCATTTGAATTATCTTTGATTATGCATTAGGAAGATACCAATTCTTTATACCCATGTTGACTAAAAAGGTAAATGTAAACTTTCAATCCAATTGTCAGTTCCTAAGAAATCCAATCTATAATTCAGCATACTCATGAAAGTAGCTAAACTTACCCATGTTTCAACAGACTTCTCAAACTATTCATTAAGAGTTTAAAGGAAAAATTAGTCTTAGGTTTAAGAATCAAATTCCAGTTGAAACTTTCAAGAAAGACAGTCCAGTTCTGAAGTGGGTAAAATGACCTGCTTATTAGCTTGTTAAATTTTCATATCTTTTCATTTTCTTTTTTTTCCTTCCTCATTCTTTTCCATCTTAAAATCATAGGAACTGGGTGGCCTTGACACACAAACCATTAGCAAATAAAATATGAATTATAAAAAATATTTCAAGACATCAAGTTTATGAGAGACGGTGGAAAAAGAATTAAACCTTTCTGGAAAGTTGCTGAGCAACAGCAAAGCTGAATCCAAAGTACAAACCCCCAAAAGTTAGCAGAAATAGATGTTAAAGAACAGAACCAATTATAGTCAACAACAGGGAACATTCAAAGTCATTCTAGTACCTATATACCAACAGACCAAATTTGGACCTGAGAAATCTAGTTTCTTGTTTCACTTCTCTGATCTCTTAATCTAAATACACAAAATGCTTCATGGAAATAGTATTGCTACTCCAAATATACCAATTCCATTGCAAATACAGAATAAAACCACCCACACCTCACACAAAACACACACACGTGCATTTTGGTGAGTGGTTGGTAGATTTGCCATAGGTTCAAATAAAGTATGCAACACAGCTGAATCATTATCAAACAAAATATTTTAACAAAGCCTAATGGAAAAAGAACTTATAAATGACATTGTCTAAATTGGGTTGGCCCAGTATGGCCTGAGGTCCAAATCTAACTCACTGCCTGTGAAGTAGGAATGGTTAAATGATTGGACATTTACAATTAACTTGATGATAAAGAACATAAATTTGAACTTTCCTCCCCAAAAAGAATTCAGTTTTTCTCATTATTAGACTTCCAGTATAAAAAGTTGTTAATTATTATATTTTGTACAATGTCAATAAAAATTTTGTAGAAATTTTTTTCTCTCTTAAAGTACTTACATAATATCCTCAGTTTCACCTCCTACATTATGAAGTCTAAAATTTATTTACTATCTTGTCCTTATTAGAAAGACCTTTGCAAACACCTGGCCTGAAACAATCTGATCTACAAAATTGTTTTAGCCTCATCTATTTCTAACTTTTTGAATATATATACATATTTATGCATTTAGAGTGTATAATGTAACTACTTACATTACATTTTAGTGGGAACATAAATTTGTGCAGCCACTATGGAAAACAGTATGCAGTTTCCTCAAACAATTAAAAATAGAAATATCATACAATCCAGTAATTCCACTTTTGGGTATTTACCAAAGAAAACAAAACACTAATTTGAAAAGCTATCTGCACCTTTATGTTCACTGAAGCATTATTTACAGTAGTCAAGATATGGAAGCAACTCAGTTGTCCACCAATAGATGAATGGATAAAGAAGATGTGGTATGTATGTACAATGGAATATTACTCAGACATGAAAAGAATGAAATCTTGTCACTTGCAACAATATGGATGTATCTAGGAGTATTATGCTAAGTGAATAAGACAGAACAAGACAAATATCATATGATTTCACTTTTATGTGGAATCTAAAAATAAAAGATCTACGACTGCCCCCTAATGCTCCCTAAATCACTACCAGGAAAAGACCACAATAATTACCCCCTGAAAATAGATTCCTATGGAGCGCTCACAATAATGGAGGGTATTTATCTCACTCCATATTAAAATTTAAAGGATGTATTGATTTTACCCTATAATATAGTTTGAAAAAATCTAAATTGTCATGCCCAATGTTAGTGGGAGTGTAGAAAAGAAAACCCATTTATACATTAACTGTAGCCATATTAAATGACACAATCTATCCGGAAAGGGAAATTTGGTAATAGATAACAAAAGCCATTAAAATACTCACACACTTTAAAACAGAAATCCACTTTTGTAATTCCAAAAAAATAAAACAAACACATACATAAAGATATTCAATGAACTATTATTTACAACAACGGTCAGCCCCTACCATTTTTATCCCTGTTAACAGCCCTATCACTCACCAAGCTTCAGAAATGAGAAATCTTGGCACCATCCTCCCCCTCTCACCAAGAGCCAATAATTCCCCTTTAGTGTTCCACATCTTTTCTTCATTTCTACAACCAATATCTAGGTTTAAGAAACTGCCATTTCTCTTCTGGATTACTAAAAATATCATTTGGGGGCTGTATCTGTAAAGTGAGGCCTAAGCATATACAATTAGGGGACCCTTTTAAAGAAAAATTGTGAATACAAAATTTTTGTCACCAAGGCCACCCAACGTGGAGAGGAGCATAATGAAGGGTGATCATACAGAAAGAGAAAGTACTCATAGCTAATTGAAGTTAAAAATTCATACTTTCAACAGATTTTATAAAAACATCACCCTGAGAACATATCTGTAGGGTCCCTACTAAAATATTGTTAGAGGCCCATGCAAGCCAAGCATTTTTCTACTTAAGCTGTATTTCAGCTTTGTGGTATATCCGGCTCCTTATCAAACTCTTAGTTCCTAGGGTTTGTAATTTCTAAGCCATCCATCCAATCATACTGATGAAGATTCATTTTCTTTCAATGAAATTCTAAACATATTCCTTCTGCACTTGAAAACCTTTCTTGCCAATAGGATAACTGGCACAAATCTTCCATGGCATCACCTCCACCTCCTTCCTCAACCTCATTCTGTGGCTTCAGACGGGTGGCACTGTTTACAGTTTCGTGTATGTTGCTTCAGTCATCCCATACCTTAATGGATGCTCTTTCCTCTGACCTGACCAAATAGATTTTCTTCTCTTTTCTGGCTAACCAATTTCTACTCATGTTTCCCTCCCAGCTGACCTGGTAAAGGCTTCCCAACCTGATCGCAAGCTCTTTGGCTCACTCTCTTTCAGTACCACACTTACCGCCTCCTGGAAGGACTCATGCACCCTGTGTTTCCCCTGATAAATTAAAATATCCTTCAGGGCAGAAACCTTGTCCTCACCATCCTATTTCCCAAGTGCCTCCATTTAGCAAATGCTCAATAATCCTCCGCTAAAAACAACGAATGCAAAAGGAAGGAGGCAAGTTTATCAGAAGGTTACTTTTGTTGCTTTCAGTTACTGGTATTGTTGGCAATTTTTTACCCTTTATTTTAAAATATTTTTCTTACGTGACTGTATTTGTTTTATAACGGGAAATCTAATCTACAATAAAATGTTTCTTTGAGGTTTACTCTAATTTTCATTAGATGTGCTATCTAATGCTCTTAAAACTCTGCACATCTGTGCCAGGCTTATTTACACGGCCAACAGTCTACTTTACTTGAAATCATGTTTAGATACCTATACATAATTAGCTAACTAAATATCATTAGTACAGCTTCATTAAGTGTATTTTTCTTAAATATTTCTCAGTACGCATATTTCTCGCTAAGTGAGCATCTATTAGAGTTTTGGCAAGAAATATCTTATAATGGACTTACTTCTGTAGGTATATATTGCAAGCACTAACTGAAAGGAATAATAAATTTTTTTGCCATCTGGAATAAAACTGATGAATACTCTAAGACTCAAATTATATTCATATGCATGAAGCCATGTTTCCGAATCACTACTACAGTTCTTATCCCCCACCTAGGATGTGCTGAAGAATTGTTTTTAAATGGAAAATATCCACAATTATCTGATAAATCCCCCAAGTATAATCCTCATTAAAGAACATATTTTAATCTTTTTTAGTAAAGCTATCACTATCATTATCCAGTAAATGCCAGCAGGAACTTTATAGCAAACATTTTACCCTTTTCTTTTGTATGATTTAAACATGTTGTTTCATTACACATTGTTTGTATATGCTCTATATGGAGATTATATCCACATGGCATATTTAGATATGACTACAGGTCAGGGGCACTGAAAATGCACGCCATGGGCCACAGGAGTAACATCACCAAAGTGGAGTTGATACCATTTTAGTAGTTTCAGAGACATTTGAATCCTGCCATAATCTATACCTTTACTTCAGGTATAAATTAATTTTCTAGCCTACGGTATGATGATATTACATTGGGCCTCTCCACATTCTTGTTTCTTCTTTGTATAAGGCATGTTATTCTGAGTTCATGTGATGTCATACTTTGTGTCTAAGTATGAGCTCCTTTCCTGGGTGAAGCCATGCCTCAGCCAGCCTGGTTTCGTTGTTGAAAGGAAAGAGCATTGTCCTCTCTGTACAAGCTGGTATGCAAGAGTCGCCTGAGAGGAAGTGCAGCACAGCAGAAGGAACACAAGTTGTAGAATCACACAGTCACGATGGAGAATCCCTGCCCTGGCATTTCAAGGTCTGTGTGACACTGAAGTTACTGAGTCTCTTTGAATCTGAGCACTGTGAGTTAAATATGCCCCTTCCCCCAAATTCATATGTTGAATACCTAACTCCCAGTATCTCAGAATGTGACATTTGAAGAAAGTATCATTGCACAAGAAATAACAAAGTTGTTGGCGAGGGTGTGGAGAAGAGAGAACCTGTGAGCACTGCTGATGGGAATGTGGACTTATACAGCCACTGTAGAAAACAGTATGGAGGGTCCTCCAACAATTAAAAATAGAAATACCGCACAACCCAATGAATCCACTTTTGGGTATTTACCAAATACCCAAAAATTATTTTCAAAACAATAATTTGAAAAGATATATGCACCTTTATGTTCATCGCAGCATTATTTACAGTGGCCAAGATATGGAAGCAACCTAGTTGTCCATCAATAGATGAATGGATAAAGAAGATGTGGTACATGGACACAGTGGAATATTATTCAGCCATAAGAAGAAAACAAATCCTACCATTTGCCACAATATGGAAGGATCTAGGGGTATTATGCTAAGTGAATAAGACAGAAAAAGACAAATATATGATTTCACTTATATGTGGAATTCAAAAATCAAATAAAAAATTAACACATAGGCAAAAACCCAGAAACAGACCCAGAAACATGGAGAACAATCTGATAGTCGTCAGAAGGGAGGGTGGGGGAGGAATAGGGGGAATAAGGGAACAGTATAGGTGAGAGGGTATAAACTTCCAGTTATAAAATAAATTAGTCAAAGGGATGAAAAGTACAGCATGGAATATAGTCAATAATATTGTAATAACTTGGTATGGTGAAAGATGGTAACTACACTTACGATGATCATTTTGTGATATATATAAATGTCATATCGTATACATATATAAATACATATACATATACATATATAAATGTATATCTGAAACTATTACTATGTTATCTTCAGTTATAAAAAAAAAGAAAATAGGGTCATTGAAGATGTAATTATTGAAGATGAGGTCATTAGTGTGGGCCCTAATCCAGTATGACCGTGAGAAGATGACCATATGGAAGCCAAGAAGGGGAGCTGAACAGATCCTTCCCTCACAGCCCTCAGAAAGGTCCAACCTGCCAACACCTTTATTTCAGACTTCTGTTCTCCAGACTGTGAGACAATAAATTTCTGTCATTTTAGTCTCCCTGTTTGCAGTATGTTGTTATGGCAGCCCTGGCAGATTAATACAGCTGGTTTCCTCAAACGTCAAATTCTTAATATAAAGGATAGATTAAACGTCACATGGGAGATACCCAAAAGAGGGTAGGCAATATTTTCTATCATATGAGGAATAATAATTGAAGTGTTTTCTTTTCCTTGAATCTTGCTTCTTTCCCCATTCAGTCAACCAAATTGCTATACTCTGAGTTATAGAGTGGGGAAGAGGTTGTCTATTACTGGTTTTTGAGTTCAAAAGCCTAAGACCTTCTGAGAAACTGGAATGATTCCCCCTATGTAGAAAAGAGACTTAGAAGAAAGCCTCCTATGTATTAATTAAGCTTAGAGCATATTTAGATCCCTTGGGTGGAAAACAAGAGAGTCAAGGCATATATAGACACATTAGTGGGTCCAGCACCAAGGAAGGTGGCTGTACCTTTACCCTTTGCCACACACCACCCATCTTCCTACGGGGTTCAGAATGACCAGAGGTTAGACTGAAAGATTCAACTGAGGCTTCTTCATTAAACAAAAATGAAATTCCAAAGTAAAGGGCCAGATCAAAATCCAGATTTTAAAAGAAAATCATGAGAGTGCTGAATGGCTCTAAAACCCAACAAGATCATGTAAATGATCAAAAGAACAGAGATGAGAAAAAGCTTTCTATAGAGGTTTTTGGACTGAGCTATTGCTCTACGGCAAGTCCCACCTCCCCTCAAGCAAGACAGATGGAAGGTGATACTTTTACTCTCTCAAGACTTTAAAAAGGCTTCAAAAGAATAAATCAGACAGATTAGCTGTGTCTCCTGGAGTTTGGGAAACCCAATAGACTGCAGGCTGGCTCACATCTTGGAAATAGGGAGAACGAGAGGGTCAGGCTTGGAGCAGCTCCAGAATCTGAGAAGTACTCACACCCACTCCTGTCCATGGCGGCTCCTAAGACGCGAGACTTCATGAAGCAGGTGTGGACCACGGATGCGAGCCAGCCTGAAGCTCACGACAGCCACCTGGAAGTATGCTTGCTACACCAAATGAGCGTTCACGTGGAAGGTGAAAACCAGAAGCTGAGTGGGGAGTGGATGGCTGCAGAAACAGTCCTTCCCAAGTCAGGAAAGTTGAAGCCAGATGAATCCATCAGGGGAGCCACTGAAGTCCCACAAAAGTGGCCAAGTAAGTGTCAGTTTTAAACATCTGCCAGGCCCAGAAAGCACAGAGCCAACTTAACATAGCACCAGTTCAAGGAAGAAACATCCCTAAGCCACTTACGTCCTCTTCTTTCCCATGTTCCAACTCCTTAGGTTTTAGCAATAGCAGCTAGCAGGTGGGTAAGGAGGTGACAGATAAAATGAGAAGGAAAATGACACACTGGCTCCCAAACCAAAAAATGGGCCCCAGATAGAGGAGGGGAGATTATCTGTTGTTGAATTAACTTCCAAGCTACCATTGTGGTCTGAGATCAGCCATTCTAATTTCTGAATGATTTAAACTATTGGGAGGATTTTTTTTTTTAATCTAAAAGTAATCCTATTAGGTATGGAGCCTACTTGAGACCTTATATTTTATATAAAGGCAAGAGAATACCCACCCCCACCTTTCCCAAATCCTTTTTTAAGGAACAAAAGTAAATTATGTTTTGATTGATTTCCTAAGTTGTTCTTGTTCGAAGTACTATGACAAAAGGAAGTAATACTTCTTTTTGAAGGGAAAGTATCTTCTTTCTTGGATGGAATCTGGACCTTAGAAGTGGCTGAGCGATCTATGCAGTCAGATGGACCTGAGCAGCCTTTCAAAGGACCTCTGCACTAGCATGACCCAAAGGCAAAAAACAAGTACTATGTGCTTCAGAGTGGCATGTGAGGGGAAGGGCTTTGTGCCACCCGAGAGTTTCTTCTGGTTTCTCAGGAGCAATAGCATGCCCCTGTGTGCCCAGGAGGTACCCGGATGAAGGTAAGAGAAGGAGAACATTAGTGCTCGAGGAGGTGTGTCTCAGCACACAGGGATGGGAGGGCAGATGTGTACAATGGAGAGATGACAGCCTAAAAAAGAGGTGAGTCACCCCTCAAGAGTTTGGAACCTTATAACCTTACCTAGAACTTAGATGCAACCTTGGTTTGCTTCCACATGGTTAAATGGAAGATCAAAATATAATTTAGATTTACCTATAAAAGAGTAAAGTGGCATTTCTTGCACACTTAGTGTGGAGTTAGAGACATACCTGCCACATGCGGAGAAGTCTGTCCAAGACTTCTAAGGATCCTCTTGAAGTGTGTCTTTACACTGAAGACCGATCAAAAAACCTAGAAGAGAATCAGAGCTAAGTCATGCAGAGGCAGATTCGTGGTATGAAAATATCAACTCTTGAATCTCAGCTGTTTGGGGAAATACCAGTGGATTGTGACAAGCTAAGTGTGACAGAATACAGAACACCTACTACTACAGAACCCTTAAATTCCACATAGATAGAGTCATCAGCAGAAGGAAAGAAAAAGTGAATCAGCTTATTTGGTTTGTTTTTTAAACCAAAAGCTCCAAATTCCAGAAGAACACAGAAAAGAGGAGGTATAGTAGGAAATTGAAGGTTCCTATCCTAGGAACTTGAAATGTTTTAAGCATCAATCTGCTTATAATGAGAGAAGAAAAACAAATCCATGTAAGGGACAGACTGTGACAGGAGTGTTACTTTAGAGACAGTATTCAAGGAAAAACCTCTCTAATAAGATGACATTTAAGCAAAGACCTGGAAGAAGAGAGTAAACCAGAAGGAGGAGCATTCCAGGCAGAGGGGATAGCAAGTACAAAGGCCCTGTGGTGAGAGCTGGTAAGCATGTCCAGGAACAGTAGCTGCAGCATGATGTGTAAGGAAACAAGAAGTAGGATATGAATGAGGTTAGAAAGGACCAAGAAAAGGCTTTGGATTTTAATCTAGAAGCCATTAAAGGGTCATTTTTTTCATTAAGTATTTTAATTTGAGATGACTGTAGATTCACATGCAGTTGTAAGAAAGAACATAAAGAGATCTCCCGAACCCTTTACCCTGTTTCCCACAATGGTAACATCTTGCAAAGCTATAGTACAATATCAAAACCAAGACAGATGTTGACATTGATAGAGGTCAAGATACCAAATGTGTCCATCACCATAGGAATCCCTCAGGTTGCCTTTTTATAGCCATATTAATGTCCCTCCTAATACACCTCTTCCTTAAACCCTGGAAACCACTAATCTATATACAATTTTGTATAAATTTTTCATTTAAGAATATTATATATATATATTATATAAAGAATATTATATAAATATTATATAAAGAATATTATATAAATCATAAACAATATAATTCTCTGGAGATTCACCCAGGTTGCTGTGTATATCAATAATTCATTCATTTTTATTGCTGAGTAGTATTCTACTGTATACACCATTTAACCATTCACCCATTGAAAGACACTGAGTTTCTAGTTTGGGGTTATGATTAATAAATCTGTTAAAAACATTTGTGTACAGGTTTTTGTGCAAACACAAGTTTTCCTTTCTCTGGCATACATGCCTAGGAGTGCAATTTCTGGGTTGTGTGGTATGTGAAGTTTTTTAAAGCCTGCCAAGCTGTTTTGCAAAATGGTGGTACAATTTTACATTCCCATCACCAATGCATGAGTGAGCCAGTTTCTGCACATCCTTGTCAGCATTTGGAGTTGTCTTTATTTTTTATTTTAGTCATTCTGCTTTTCTCTAATGATTAATGATGTCAAACATCTTTTCATATGCCTATTTGCTATCAGAATATGTCCTCTCCCATGAAATGTTTATGTCTTTAGATCGTTTCCTGATTTGATTTTTTTTACTATAGAGTTTTGAAAGGTTATATTCTAAATACTAGTCCTCTGTCATCCATATGGTTTGCAAGCATTTTCTTCTAGTCTGTAGCCTATCTTTTCCTCCTCCTAACATGGTTTGTCACAGAGGAAAAAATTTTAATTTTGATAAAGTCCAATTCATTATTTTTTCTCTGTGGATCATGCTTTTGGTATAAAGTCTAAAAATGCCTTTCCTAGACCTAGATCCTAAAGATAGCCTATGTTTTCCATTAAAAACTTTGCAGTTTTAAGTTTTACATTCAAGTTCTTGAAGCAGCCTTGCATTCCTGGAATAAACCCCACTTGGTCATTTATGTCTGCATCTGGGAAATACTACTTTTATAAAATGAATGGTTTTCTGGAAGAGATTATAGAATTGGTGTTACTTATTTAAATTTTTAGAATTCTCTAGTAAAACCATCTGGGACTGGGTATTTCTGTTTTGGAACTTTTTAAATTACTTATACAAGTTATAGAGTTACTCAAATGATCTCTTTAATTTTTGGTGAGTTGTAGTTGGTTTTTTGAGGAATTGGTCCATTTCAGTTAAGCTGTCAAATGTACATGTGTAGAGTCATTTGTAGTGCTCCCATATTACCCTTTTCATGGCTGCAGGGTGTCCATGTGATATAGATATCTGTATATGACACATTTGATGTCTGTCATGATACACTCTTTCTCATTTTTCATTCCTCATATTGGTAATTTGTCTTTTCTCCTTTTTGTCTTGCTAAAAGTAATTTTTTATAGCAACGTTATCTTTTCAAATAACTAGATTTTCTTGTTTTCCTGTTTTTACTTTTTTGACTTATGTCATTAACATTATTATTTCCTTCCTTCTGCTTGCTGAGTATATTCATCTTTTCTTTTACTAAGTTCTTGAAGTGATATTTTTTCCTTATCCCTTATACATGCATTTAGTGGTATAAACATCCCTCTCACCACTTCTTTACCTTTGACCTGCAAACTTTGATGTTGTATTTTATTTTCATCCAATTCAATGTATTTTTTATATCTCTTGCCTTTATGACCCATTTATTATATGTTGTTGAATTTCCAGAGATTTTCATGTTATCTATTATTGATTTTTAATTTGATTGCATGGTCAAAGAACACACTGCATATGGTTTTAATTCTTTTAAGTTTGTCGACATTTGTTTCCTGAGCCAGGATATGATCTATCATGGTCCATGTTCCATGGTCACATGAAAAGAATGTATATTCTGTTTCTGTTGGGTGGAGTGTTTTGTGAATGTCAATGAGAGTCTGTTGGTTACTGATACTACTGACTTTTCTATATCCTGTCTATTTTTCTATCAATTAATGGCACAGGGGTGTCGAAATCTTCAACTACACTTGTGAATTTGTCTAGTTTTTCCAAATCTGTCATTTTCTTTATGTATTCTACAGCTCAGTAATTTAGTGTATGCACATTAAGGAGGGTGATATCTTTTCACTGGAACAACTCTTTTATCATTATACAATATCCCTATCACTGGTAATTTTCATTTCTCCAAAGTCTACTGTATCTGAAAGCTCTACTTTCTTTTTACATGACACAGCTTCATCCATCCTTTTACTTTCATTATATTTAAAGAGAATTTCTTATAGACAGCATATATTTGAGACCTATTTATTATTATACCCTGACAATCTGTCTTCGAATTGAATTTAGACCATTTACATGTAATGTAGTTATTGATCTGTTAGGTCTGAAGTCTACAATTTTATTTCTTCTTTTTTTTCTCTATTCTTCATTTCTCTGTTTTTTTTTTTCCTGTCTTCCTTCAACATTTTTATAAGTCAATTTTTATTTCTCTATAGTGCTTTTTAGTTTCTCTTTGTATAGCTTTTTTAGTGGCTGCTTTAGGAATAACATGTATACATAATTTATCATAGTCTGATGGCATCGTCATTTTACCAGTTTGAGTGAAGGGTGTCATGAATCATGACCTATTGAATGTCCCTGCTAATATGCATGAGATTGGGAAATTAAAAATCTAAACATCATTAAAAATATAGCTAAGTGAGATACTATCCTCTTTTCCCCACAAACACTCCAGTTTTCCCATACTTGAACTAAATATGCATTCATACTTTCACTAAGAAAAATGACAACATGAATTGGGATTAGTCATGGGGACAAAAAAAAAAAACTTGACTCTGATTTGAAACACCAAGATTTCCACCATTTTATGTATATTCTTTTTGCTAGACAACCCTAAATATAATGTCTGTAAGAATGTGTTTTCTAATGCATTAAAATGAATAGAAATCTGAAGAGTTTTACAGTCTGGACAAAATTTTCCTCTTTATTAAGAATGTGGACCATTGACAACTCATTGTCTATTGAAACTGTAAATAGGCTTAATAATCACCCAGGCTTTTTTTTTTGCCTTTTAGAGAAAATTACATTTTATAGAAAATAAACACATTTAAAGAAAAATACATTTTAGAGAGATCAAGTTAAACTGTACAAGGTCACAGGTGAGTCAGTGACTAAGTTCAGTCTATAACCAAGGTCTAAAGACACTGAACTACACAATGAGGAATAAAAAATATTACATTTTTATCTAGTGTTTCAACAATTTGCTTGGGAATTCAGTTATTCTTCACTTCCTTAAGGAAGACAAAATAAGAATATGGCAGATGGAATGTCATCACTCATCTACATTGGAATTTAACCAGAACATTGGGGTTTAAACTTATCCACATACCAAACGTAGCAACTGATAACAATTAAATGGCCCAACCGTTGATATTATTGTAGTCATTAGCTCAGAAGAGATTCCAAACATGAAATTGTAAGAGTTAGCATATCCCTTTCCTTTGTGTATCAATGAGTTTTTCTCCATCTATTCAGGATACCACAGAGTGGCAAATTTGAAGGACACTGGCATATTTTCCACATTATGCAGTTTTTATTTACTTTAGATGTAAAGACACTTGAATGTGTGTAAAAGGGACTGTCCCAAATTATTCTGTATATTCCTCGATTCATTTTATGAAGGATCAAAGCTATAGCTTGTAGCTCCAAGTGATAGACCTCCTCATTTAATCATAAAATCCTCTATGATCCAAACTGTAGAAAAAATTCTTGCTCTCCCATTTATATTCACAGTCAGATACTATAATTAAATAATAGAGTTTCATTTACTTGGGCTCAAATCCATTAATTTTTTTCTTATTTTTACTCATCTCTGCTCTGAAACGTATCCCAGAATTATTATTATCCTTGAGCACACAAATACACAGATCTGTGAATCTATAATGAGATCTTCCTATTTTTTAGAATAGGTTTTGCTTTGATTAAATGTCTAAATTGCCTCTACTTAAATGCTTTCTAAGTATGAACAAATACCTGATTCTACTGAAATAGAAAAATCACCCTTTAACAGCTGACCTCCTAGCCAAGTACACACACGATGTTTACTCCAGGGAGAAACACAGTTCACAAGCCAACTTGGGTTCCTTGACCAGATGCCAGGAGAGGGTGAATGTGCTAATGCTCTGCACCAAAGTGAGAATTCAAATGCCCTTTCATTCCAGCCCAATGCACTTGTCCAGTGATAGCGCACTGTGCAGCATTAGGGACAGAAAGAGCCATCTACCTTGCTCTCAACCAGGGGTGCCACATGTAATGAGAAGCAGACAAGAAGGAATGAAGGTGCTAAACATTCCAAGTATCTGCATCAGAAAGAAAAATTAAACTATACAGCTGTCACCGTGTCCACCTCTCTAACCAGACAGAACTACCCCACTCCTAGACTTTTTTTTTTTTTTTTTACAAGAGGAAAGGAAGCTTGCAAAATCTGTATTCACACGTCCAATGTTGTGCTCTCACCACATGCCTATGAAACTCCCTTGTCAACAGAGCTTTTACTCTGGACTTTTTCTCTTTTTCAGGATTTCTACTCCAAATCCCCAGCACACTTAGAGCAGAGATCTCAGAGGCATTTCTATAGCTGATGCAAATTATATTTCTTTGTTTGCCTCCTGGAGGTGGGGTGAGAAAGGGAAAGAAGTGTAAAAGCCCCAAAGTGGCGGCTAAAACCAAAACAGCTGATGAATGCTCATAAGGTTTTTCACTAGTTTTCTGTGCAAATGCCCCCTGCTAATTTAGAGAAGACTTTGTGGTTTTCAACATCAAAAAGTAAAATAGATACACCCCTTTGCAGATGTTCATGGACTGAAGATGAAGCTATACTTTATCAGTGAAAAATCAGTAGGTGAACAGACCAAACACCTTCAATATAGATCAAGAACTAGTAATAGGAAGATAATCTATGAATAATTTTTCATTGTTAATGGGCCACAATTTGACATAAGAACACTTGTTTCCCTTTCCAGCCACATTACCATAATGGATCAAATGCAAATTATAAAATAACTAACATCCAGTTTGGATAAGATAGCGTATAATATTTTAATGCTTTTTACAACCCAAAGCCATTAGTCCTGGTTAGAAATAGAAATCCTAAGAATATACCAAATTCTGTAATAAAAAACAAAAAGGCATTCCAAATTAGCCCCTCAGCTGATACAGTGAAGACTGAATGGATAAATACAGTTAAAAGCTACATACCTATCTGGATTAGGCCGGTAAACTCTATTTCATCCAGGTCTTAGCCCAAGCTAAAAGGGCAGAGTAAAACCAGTATTCAGGTCACCTCTGTAAATAAGATGAAATTCCTGGCCCTAATATTAGTGTCAGAGACAGTTAAACCCATCTCTGAGTACTAAGTCAAATTAAATAAGTATACTGTTGAGCAATATCTGTAACATACTTTGTTAGATGATGTTGAGAAAACAAAGTCATTAAAACTTTTTAATAGGGAAGCTGTGATCTAACTACTTCAAAGTTGGAAAAGACATTAGCAGAGAAAGAAGTGAACTGAGGACTGCATTCCAGAATGTCAGGAAAGGAATTGTTGTAACAAACCATGTATTTGCATGTCAACATATAAAAAAATTAAAGAGCGCCTAATAGAGAATAAGGTAAAAAAACAATTATAGAAAACTCATCTTAAACATCTGAAATTCTTGGGTCAGAAGGAGAGGCATGGGAAAACTTGGTGAAAGGTGTGGTGAAACAGCGGGTGGTCTCTCCTCAAGTACGGAAAGAGCAGGGAAAAACCTAGGACTTGGAGGGAGCCACAGAGAACAGGACCTGCCCCGTTCATCTCAGAGCTCAGAGAATCAGGGCTCCAGCATCCACAGCTCAGCCTATCCGGGGTTCTTCTCCTGAGGGTGGCCAAGTGACTCTCTGCTGACCTGTCCGGGACCAGCCTGTGGAACATATGCCGGGATCGCCTCCTTATACCCAGGTCAGCTCTGTAGGCAATGGAGGGAGATGTCAGTGGCCAGCCCACTTTTCCCTTGCAAGTGTCTCCCCACTGACGTTAGAAATTTGTCATATGTGGTGTCCTTGGGGCCACAAAGAGCCCCTTGCACAGCCACAGAGATCTGTGAAAAGATTCAAATGCAAAGATCTGAGCAAGGAAATATGGTGACTGAAACACAGCCTCAAGGAAGCAAATCCAGTCATTCAACCAGCACATCATAATTTCAGATAATGGAAATATGTTGAGATTACATGAGGAAGTAGAGGCTGAATATCTGAACAGGATGCTCCTAAAGACACATAAAATAAGTTGCATAGAGTGGGGGCTATTTTTTTATTTTGAGCACTGATGCTCAAACACTGTTTAATAAAAATACTACAATATAGACAAGGGATTACTAGCATAAACTCTGTGGTTTATGCTGGGTTCAGTCTTCCTACCTGGGTGATCTTGGGCAAGTTACTTAATCTCTAGCGCAGGTCTTAAACCCAGGTTTTATCTGTAAATTAGAAATGACACTTATCAGAGTAACTGTCCACTCAGCATCTCATTGAAAAATCATGCTGCCCCTTCTCAGACCTCATGGTTCAGGTAGGGCTGGTCCACACCCTGTCTGGTCCACACCCTACATGGTAGGATGACTGCTCAGGCCTCAGTAATCACTGATCAGTTCTGGGAAGCAATGTGGGGATTCTGCTCACCCCAACAATTGCTGGAATGGACTCTCTCCCTCCACCTTCCTTCCCCCTCTATCTTTCTACAACTGAGGTTACTGAAGATCATTCAACCTTAAAAAAGTCAACTAAGAGGAAACAAAAGCTAAAAGGACAACAGAGTAGAAGATGGATGCCTGGAGATATCCTGTGAGTTTAAAGGTTATTTTCTATTAGGGGACACTATATTCCCTTTCTTGTTTCAACTACTGTGAGATGCGTTTTTGTTACCTACTACATGGGGTTTGTGTATGTGTATGTGAGGAAGAAATGATATAATGTCCATAAAGCTCTTGTTACTATCCTGGCCATACAACAAATGCTTAATAAATGAGCTACTTTTAAATTCTGTATGAGAGATTATTTAAACTTCTCTCTCCAAAATGACTCCTGAAAAGAAACAATTTTCATGGGACTCATTAACATATCAAGGGTTTCTATTTTCAAGGTCACAATCAATAATAGAACATGATAATAGTAGCTCAAAGACACAGACTAGAAGAAGTCTCAAAAGGCAGCAGACGAAATGCCAAACAAATTAACTGAAGAGAAAGACAATAATTAAAGTCTTCCAAGGAAAGAGAGAGAAAAGATCCTTGGGCTGAGCTGGTCACTAGATGGAATGACCAGTTTTCCTAGATGAAGTATTTGAGCTGTAACAGGAAAGATCAGGGAAGTTTGAGGGAAGAGCAGACAACATTCCAGGCATGAGTCTGAAAAAACTTGGGCAGTGGTGCTAGAGCCCAGGACATTCTTTGACCTATAATAGAGAATTTACAAGAAGCCATGGAAAGATAGCTAGATAACAAGCTCAATGGAGATGACAGCTCTTAAGGGCAAGTTTAATCATATTTCACAGACGTTGGTTTTCACAGAGCTTATCTAGAAGTACAAAGGGATGGATAACATTAGATTGCTCACGTACTTCATGCTTAGTGAATTTAAAAAATAGTAAAAACCAGAGGAATGGTTTGAAAGAATTTTCCAACCATACCATACATCTTTGCATATATTACAGCATAATGGTATTTTTCTTTTTCTTACTCCCAATGTAATTGCTCAATTATTTTACTCATGTTCTACAGCCAAACAAATAACATAGATATACAAAAAAGTCCTAAGACATAATGTAATGGATACTGTAGTTTCTCCTCCTGGATATGTAGTATCCCTTCCTCTGCATGTAAAAGCTGCGCAGTTTGAGGGATTGAGCCCAATCTCTGGGCTGGGTACTGCTGAATTTAAGGCAACCTCAGTAATCTCGTCCTCGTTACCAGTGATTGTTGGTGATATGAATGCTAGTCTATGAATGGCATTCCCCTGGACACATGGTGTAGATGCAGAAAGGGGCATATGATACGATGTGGGCCCAGGAAACACAAGTAAGAAATGCTTCTGGGAAAACATTTCCTCACTGTTAAGAAAGAGCCACTGGAAGAAAGGGTCTCTTTCTCAAACTCAATGTTTGTCAGACATGAAACTACAGATGCCATTTGCTTCCATCTTAAGAATAAATCTGACATACAAAGGAGGCATAGCTCAGCGAACTACAGAGATAAGACACTAGAAGCACAGAGCAAATGCCACACAATATTCTGCCCTACCTCTACTGTCTGACTATACAAGATGTCATCTTTCTTTATTACTAAATCTGGTTGGATTTTTTAAATACCTAATATCTTTAAAAATTACTCTAATGACCTAGTTTATAATACTTGTTTATCATTTGCTAATCTCATGGCCTCTGATTAGTCTTAGAATCTCTAGAAGACTCCAAAAGGTGGGAATCAGAACAGGTAAACAGGTAGAAAGGAGGATATATATGTATCTAAAAGCACTAGTCCAGGAGGTCAATTTCAGATGAGCAGAACACTATCCTTGAAAAGATGGGAGTAGTTGGGTATCAGCATCACCCAAGTTGGTCCAGACATTCTTGTCATAAAACAGCACTCCAAAATTATGCATATCTAGGAGATTCTAGATTCTAGGAAACAGAAAATCTTTAGATCCCACAACTCCACCTTTCGTCTTTTCTCCTACACAGTTGCTAAGAGTCGGGACATTTTATTCCTTGGTTACATTAGTGAAGGGAGTTCCTAATAGATGAGGCTCAACCTGAAAAGTGTTTTCTGTATAAACAAATGTTATACACTCTGCAACTTTCTATGGTTCACTGCCGAACACTGCTTTGGGGTGCCTTCTCTAGGAGTGCAATTATCCATTTAAGCCAACTATGATATGGGGTATATTAGTTCAGTAAAATGAGGACAACTGTACTAGTGTCTACTCCCTTATTTTTCAAAAAAATAATTCTTAAATACTCACAGAAATAGATAATGAATGTAATGTACATGATGATTTCGGAGGAAACAACTGCAGCAGGTAAACATTGGTAAATGGCAACCGCAATGAAAAACAATTAGACTAACACATAAAAGAACAACTCTGTGCATAAGATGCAATAGAGAAATTGTACTGGGAGCAAATTTGATCACCACTGGGCAAAAGAGAGCCAAATAGGAATATAGACTGTGCAAGACTTTGCCCAAAGTGTACTAAGTAATACTAAGATCAGATACATTTTAAATACATGCATTATGGTTGATAGCTAGATGATATCTTCCTTGGCTGAAATGTGATTCTCTAAAAATAGTAGTAAAACTTTTGATAGACCTTACATATATCAGGACGATCTTAAAGGCCTTTGTTTTGACATGAAATTTGATAACCCAAAATTAATACTTTAGTATTGGAGGTGAAAATTCTAAGCACATAAAATAGCACTAATTAGGCCTACAAAAATGGCTAAACCAGGAGTAATGGACATACCTAGTGTTCAGAAAACAAGACTTCTTGGAGAAGTGGATGGTAGCAGCCTATGTACATAATGCACCTAGAACATATACCAAATACCAAGGGAGCTATCAAAGGTGACCACAGTTATGCCAAAAGTACTTAGGAGCTAACTTAAAGAGGTTCCCATTAGTCCAAGATGAGACAATTTGAGCTTTGAAAATGAAAAAGAATTGCAATAGCTCAAACTCGTCACATATGCTTGTATTCGTAAGAGTTCATGATGATATTTAATAGAAATTACTTGGTTACTTTCTGAGGATGACAGGAAAGCTGTTCTACCTAAGTGGTAAAATATTCCTCCCCTACAGATCAAACACCTGTGGTTCTCCTTGTTTTTATCCAAACAAGTTAGTAAGATACAAATTTTTGTTACTGTTGCTAACACTTTTTAGTTTGAAATATTCTGCTTTGCTTAAAAAGATAACGGCACATGGATTATACTAAAAGTGGGCTCTCTTCTCTTTGTAGATCTTATCAGAATGAGTGGAAGAATGTACTGATTCTGATATTTCCTTCTTTCCCAAATCAAATAACCCCCTTTCCAACCTGAGAAACTGTTAGCTGCATTTAACGTCAGCAACCCTCATCCAACCTGGACAAAGGGCATTCTTCTGCAATGTTTATCATGATTGCAGGTTGGTCACAGCTACAATTTAAAAGCTCACTGTAATCCCATCAGTAAAGGTTGACTGCACAGTGACCTTAGTCAAGGTAAAACCTGTTCCATAAAACCCAAGAATAGCAAGGTCCATAGAAGTCTAGTAGACAAATGGGGGCATTGCTGAGTAGCAAGAAAACGCTATTGTTTCTCATGGAAATCATTCATTACACTCCTTGTTGTCATTTCACCCACACATCATGAGTGATGTTTCATATTGTGGTATTCTCAGTAAGTGGAATTAATCAATACTGGATTTGATCAATATTACTAATACTAATAAATATCTGATTCTTCTCTATACTTCTGACCTGCAGAATCACCTGAAGTTACAATAGAGCTTATATAAACAACTCTAAAATCTCATCTACCACAGCTTACTCCAACCCAAATGCTGAGCTAGAATTCTGCATTTTTCCCAAATATCCTTAACACAGAGATCAAATAAAAACTAGACACATATCTTGATGTATTTAAGCCAACCACATGAGTCGGATTTTGGAACTACAAGGATTTAGAATTACTATTTTCAAGATAATATTTTAGTACAAAAATATTATCTGTATTTCATAAATTGTGCCTAATAATAAAACAAATCTGTACTTAGAGAAATAGAAATTTATTCCAAACTATCTCAACTGAACAGAAAATGGCATGAATATAATGTGCAATAGCCACTCTGAGCCTAGTTCTTCCCATTATGGAAGGACAGAAGGTAAAGAGCAGTAGTTGGTGACATTTATAAAGTCCCTCAAGCCTCAACTGATTCTGAAATAAAAACGGAAAAGGCTGATGTTGTCTTGAGCTTATGTTGTCCTAATCCTTAGAACCAAAAATACTTGGTAAATGAAATTTGTCTTTCATGATTTCCTCAAATCTGCTTGCTCTGATTAATCTACTATATACTACCAAAGAATATTAAAACTATGAAAAATCCATTGGGAGATTTCTGTAAGTCTCAACCCAAGACTTCTGTTTGGTTCTCTATGTAGGACTACTAGAGAACTTTTAAAATAGAACTCTGTATCTTTCCTCATACAGAGAGCATTTCATATAGCAAGCAGTATGCCAAAATCATACAATATTCCCAGAAAATGTAATCACCTTTTACCCAAAGCCTTAGCAACCAACAGTTTGAAATACCATTCCCTGCTGAACACACAGGTATTTACCTGGAATGGCAAATGTCCCAAATGCTTCTGTTCATTTGATGGGTGCCCTAGGAGCTTAGATGGACATGGCAGTGAGAACAATGTACCTACTATCGATTTGAATATGAGTGACGGCTAAAGGGACAGCTTCCTCAGCCACAAAGGTGTCCTGGGAGGTCTGCTAGCCCAAAATGGCCTGGTGGCTTTTGAGATGTGTAACCACCTGACACTATACAGTAATGATAGAGTGGCACGGAAAGTGGAGATAAGGGCTCCAGCATGGATCTTTGGCAGGAAAACTCACATAACATCTAAAAAAAAAAAAAAAAGTAGTAATAATATACAGTTTCATTATTCCTCTGGGTTCCACAAAGAACTAAAAATATATAAAATCGCCAGCCACCAATCTGCTACCTGTGGCAGCTGAAAAATTTTATGGTGGAATTTCAGGGGCAAATGGTGAAAGGAGCATTTCCAAATTGTTTAGAGAAGGATCTTAAGTCTAAGGAGAACTGACAGTGCAGCTTTAAGAACAGATCAAGAACTGCCTCAGGATCTGTCTTGCTTCCTTACTTTTTTAAAGTAATACCTTCATTTGCATAGTAATAACCCAATTATCGTAAGATTAGGTGACAGGAATCTCATTATTGCTATTTCCACAAAACAGTCAATATTCTATTCAATATCTTTTAATGTTACACACCTTACAACAAAATTATTTGAATACGCTCTCATTCATCTTTAATGTAATTTTCTTTTTTTAAAACCTTGCCATAATTGTTGGTTTTCATGGAATATATTAGTGGTTAAACAAGCACGTTTTTCCTCAGGCAGCTCTGAGAACAAGCAGAAGCCACCCGTAGCTTGGGGGCTTTGCGGACTCCCCCAACCCCCAAGACTAAGTCCACCCCAAGACCAAAGGCAGAAACATGGCTACAGAAACACAGGAGCAACCTCCTGATTCTCCCCTCCCGACACTGGAGTTTCCCCTCCGTCTCTTGGACTTCATGCTCCAAGGAAGATGCTTCCGTAATGAATTTAGGTCTTAAGGCAACTTTGAAAGTGTTAGCAAATACATTCTGTTACATTTCGAATTGTATGAACTGGGCTCTTTGTTTTTTAATCCCCGCCCCCTCCCCAGACCACACTGTAGTATCAAGAAAAAAAACAAAAAAACCCACATCCGCGACAGCTGACGTACTGGGGAGACCATCTGCCTGCCATAGGTTTACCTGCCATAGGCTTTTACAGTTTTAATTACAAGATAATCAGCACAATAAGTGGTCGGTTACCAGATGAACGGGGGAAACAAAGCAAGGGAAATAGAGGGGAGAGAGAGCAGAGCCATACGTGCTATTACTTCAAATGGTATCAAAATTCATGTACAGTGAAAACACAGCAGTTAGATTTTGTCGTGAGAGGAAGTAATATCAAAGGGCTGTGGTTTGGAATCTGGAGTTAACACTCCCTGACTGTGGCCCTACTGACTACACAGTCTTCAAGACAGGAAGTAACCTCTCCATACGTCGTGGATGAACACTCATTCATGAGCAGAACGATTAATGGATAGAAAGAGGCACTAGGCTCCTTTGGTCAACACCAACTAAGTTTTCTCAAGATGTAAACTTCATCAATCATTAACACAATTCACCGGTATTTTTCACATGTTCTGATGCACAGAATCTGAATAGGCCTTAGACTCCCCTGAGAGCCCGCCTCACCACCACCTCACCAGGGCACACACACCATCAAACCACACTCCCCCCTTCCCGTTCTTGATCTCTGAAATGAAAGAGCGAGGCTGGCCGAACAGCCTTATGCATGTTTAATGAATTTTAGGGGATGCTAACTCTGCATTTTGTCACTTTCTTTTACAACAATGGGGAAACCACCATTCTGTAAAATGAGTGTAGCTGCTGTGGACACTTTTCCCCCCAAACAGAAAATATATAAGCAAATTTCTGATTTAGTAAGTCTTTACTGGAATTAATCTGTGTAGCTGATCTTTCAAGTTGCTGGGCTGCTCCTCAGAAACTACTCATAGCAACAAGGACATGAGTCAGACAGACACTTGGTACAAACTCCAGCCCTTTAGACAAGAATGAACACACAGGGCACCTTCTGAGTCAACATCACCAGTCTCAGCTTGTGGCTAAGGTAGGATTAGAATCCAGGTCTACAAACCCTCATTCCAGAGCTCTTTTCATTTCCTCTCCCACATCATTTAAATTCCAGGTCTCATGGGAAGAATACCAGTTACACTATCCCTCAGCGAGGATCTCCACCAAACTATGGTCAACCAAAACACCAAAGAACAATAATTAAGGTCATCAATATGCACGAGGGATCAGACAATGTACTGTTTCATATTAAATATCAGAAGCCCTTTTTACTGTTGAAAAGCTGAGGTCTGAGAAGTTTAGAAAACTGCTCAAAATCACAGAATAACAAGTTCCAGTGTCAGGATTCAGAACCAGGTCTGTCTTAAAGAGAAAGCATATAAGTTGCTGTCATAGAAACAAAGTTACATACACAATAGGCTTTGCTTTTGGCCCAGACTTTGATAACCTGTCTTTGCTGGACACTCCAGACACCATCTGACTCTGCAGAGAGATCGTCGAGGACAGAGCGACCCCAAACAAGCCAGTGTGCAATACACCACACAGTCTCGTGCCACCTTATCTTTGGGCATGATATCCCTTTCTCTGTAATGCCCTCACCTTCTTCTACTGCCTTTATCCCTCCTTACTTATCTATGAAACTCTATTTCATGCCTCAAAATCCTGGTCCCTCATTACCTCCACTATAAAGCCTTGCCCTACTACCCACCACCTTCCAGGAGTTAATCATACCTTCCTTGGCTACTTTTGAATATTTAAACTACATATCCATTTATTGGATGCAGTTATTCATTTACATGCAGTCTCCCTTGAGGAAAACTCCTTGAGGACTAGGTCTAACTCATCCTGGAATTCACAGTACCACCTATTAGCAATGTGCCTGAAACAGAGGTGTTGTTTTAGACATGTGTTCAATCGCTACTGAACTAAAAATACTTGTCATGATTCACATACAACTGTCACATTCTATCTTGCATGATAAATTTCTGCGTATGCCTGTTCTATACAAGAAATAGTTCATGTCTTGTTCCCCTCATGGCAGCAAGAAGAGTGCTTTATACATAATAGTGTTTCGGGAATGTTTGTAGATTTGAATTACTTTCAGGATTTCACAAGGGGGTCAGGAGGCAAATAACTGAAATCTCATGATTGCTCTATACCTAGTTGAGAATAATAGCAAATGTCTCCCTTTTTGAGTCACCTGCAAAGCATGGGATTTTACCAACATGAGGATAAGTGCACTGTAGTTAAAAACCTGATGACTGAGTCCATGGCTAAAATGATACTTTTCATGAGGATTAATTGAGTGCAATCTTTTATCTGTTTCTGTTCAGCATATGTACTGTATATCTGCTATGCATCCGAGGACAGCTGCCATTCTATTTACAGCATTATCTAAAAATGGCAACATTAACTCCATCTTCCATCTCTTTGAGATCTTTTTCAACCACAGAATCATCTCAGATGTTCTGCTTTTAGAGCAAAATATATGAGGTGTGAATGTGTGTAACAGTAAAAGACTAACAGGCAGGAATCCACAATGGTAGAATTATCCACTGGGGGTTGATAAAACTCTGCTTTTTCTATCTCAAGAAAAGCTAGCATAAGGAAACTAGAGAACATCAGGGGGCAAATTAAAAAGGCAGAAAACCCTGCCCTTACACCTCTATCAGGAGTCTGAGAGCCTAAATATTGATTTTTGCAGGGCTGTCTTGCTGACTGGAGAGATTTTGAACACAGACTGAAAAACAACAGCAGAGGTGTGTGCTGATAAACCTTCCTAATACTATATTACATTCCAGAGGTTTTTGAGAAAAGAAAGTTAAAATTCATCTTTCAGCTATTGTGGGCTGTGGGGGAGGGGACTGGAGGAGAAAGCTGTGACTATGTTAATTATTTACTGTAACTCTCCAAATTATACATTTTAACACAGATCTCCCATTAATTCCACTGACAGCTATTATCAGCAGAGACAAAACCTGATTTTACACAGGTATAGTCCTGATTGTCCTGATCAATCTAAACAACTTGGAAAGTTTACACTTTTAATTGACCTACTCAAGATTCCAAAAGCACAACTCTTCTGTCTTCATCAAGGTCCATTTCCAAAAGCAATATGGCAACTAGAGAAGCCCTTCAGGGTAAGGATCAACTAGACTTCGGAGAAGAAACCAGTTCATTTAAATCCTAGTTGCTCATCATGTCACTGTTCTTATAAGAAACTATGGAAGCCATTATTCTAAAAGTATTTTGCGACTTGGAAGCATTGCAGTGAACTGGTTTATGGTATTGGGGGGTGGAGCCGGACTGCCTGGGGTCAAATGCCAATGCTACATTTACTACCTGTGTAGTTAGGGCAAGATAAATGACTTTCTGTGCCTTATTCCTGTGGTTTCTAGGAACAGTTGTGTTAGTGTGAAAAACATGGTTAGAATAGTACATGGCATGTAGTGAGAAATCAAAAGATGTTACTTATTTTTATAATCAGAATAGTTCCTGACACTAAAAAAAATGCTCAAAAATTAACAATAGAAATGAATTAGTTTCAACAATATCTCAAATGGGGTTAGGGTTGGGGAAATGCATATAAGAAGAGCTTCTGTAAAAAAAATTACAATGAGTTATTCAGTAGGTAATTGCTTTCTCATCTAGCTATTTTGTTTGAATACACACACACGCACGCACACACACTTAACTTTACATGGGCACAAAGCCCTCCATTTCAAAATTCACGTCTTTTATAAAAAGGCATGTTTTATAGATCACCTAATAGTTCCTTACAATGTCTAAGGCAGGTAAATACACAAATGTTTTTCAATCAGCCTCAAAATTATTGTCATTTGATTAAAGAAACAATAAAGTTTAAATGATCATAATAACAACATCCAGCACAACAGGTTACATATATATGTTCACAGTTTGATACATGGCAACTCAATAAAGGAGACAAGTATTATAATAAGACACTTGTGCCCTATCATACCATTGGCATTTTCATCTATTCTTAGTTAAGAAGCTGAAATTACTATTTTTCAAATTTTAACTGATACAAAATTTGAATTCTTAAAAGAGAAAAGTCAATGTTATTCCCAAAAGCCAAATCTGTTAACACATTTTTTTAAATTTTATTAAGGTATCATTGATATACAATCTTATGAAGGTTTCACAGGAAAAAGTGTTGTTACTACATTCACCCATATTATCAAGTGCCCCCCCCAAGCCCCATTGCAGTCACTGCCCATCAGTGTAGTTAGATGCCACAGAGTCCCTGCTTGTCCTCTCTGTGCCACACCATCCTCCCCATGATACCACACACACTATGTGCACTAATCATGATACGCCTCAATCCCCTTCTCCCTCCCTCCCCACCCGCCCTCCCTCCCCCCTCTCCTTTGGTAACTGCTAGTCCCTTCTTAGAGTCTGGGAGTCTGCTGCTATTTTCTTCCTTCAGTTTTGCTTCGTTGTTAGACTACACAAATGAGGGAGATCATTTGGTATTTGTCTTTCTCTGCCTGACTTATTTCACTAAGCATAATACCCTCTAGCTCCATCCATGTTGTTGTAAATGGTAGGATTTGTTTCCTTCCTATGGCTGAATAGTATTCCATTATGCATAGGTACCACATCTTCATTATCCATTCATCTACTGATGGACACTTAGGTTGCTTCCACATCTTGGCTATTGTAAATAGTGCTTCGATAAACATAGGGGTGCATGTGTCCTTCTGAATCTGAGAACTTGTTAACACAGCTTTTTAATATGTGTTTTTACTCTAAAATTTACTTTATCATCATTCATCAAATCATTTTGGAGGGGCAATATAAATACACACTGATAGTCTCTTATGAAACATGAGCTAAAAGTTAAAGAATTTAAAGTAGAAAATACATGTTATACCTCTTTAAAGAAAACCTAATGCATAATTTTTGCAAGATGCCAAAATCATCAAATCATTCATGTTATTAATCTTGGTTGTCTCCAAAGGACTACAAAGCTTTCAAAATACAGTTATGAAAAGTGGTAAATCCACATTTTTATTCCCACTAAGAAAGTATGTTTTCAAAAACTAGTATAAAAATTTAACCATAATAGAATTATATTTAAGGAAATTCTAAATGTATGCATATGGTATTCATGCATATGTGTATACTTACTATGTAAAATTCATTAAACCTGAGTATCAATAAAATGAAAATCTAGTTGATGAGGTAAAGCAGAAAAAAAATGCCACATATGCATATAGTTATGATCTTTTGCTGAGGACAAAAATTATGCTTCATTACAAAGATTCTAGTCCAGGGAGTTGAAAGTTCATTTTCTGCCATTATTGTATTTTCCTTGTTGATGCATTAGCAACTATATTTCCAAGACTTTACTTTGCACTTGGATTAAAGAGCTCAATCTTACATGGAAGTTATTCTCCAGGACCATTCATAAAATAAAACTTTCTCAATTTTATTTCTGCTCTCAGCCATCTGCAGTAACCTTATTATTTATGCCAAGATATTTAACAAGATGGTATAGTCTTGATCCTGTGACCCACCAGCTTTTTTCCCAGTTCTGAGCCTCAAATTTAGTCATCTTTAAAATCAGAGTGTTGAATTAGATTAGACATGGGGTCTCTTTATGCTTGAATATTTTATAATTAAGTTATCCCTTTGCACATAGGAAATTTTTTTAATTTTTTATTAAGGTACTATTGATACACACTCTTATGAAGGTTTCACATGAAAAAACAATGTGGTTACTACATTTACCCATATTATCAAGTCCCCACCCATACCCCAGGGCAGTCACTGTCCATCAGTGCAGCAAGTTGCCACAGATCCACTATGTCCCTTCTCTGTGCTACACTGTTCTCCCTGTGATCCCCACAACATGTGTCCTAAACATAATACCCCTCAATCCCCTTCTCCCTCCCTCCCCACCCACCCTCCCACACTCCTCCCGTTTCGTAACCACTAGTTCATTCTTAGAGACTCTTAGTCTGCTGCCATTTTGTTCCTTCAGTTTTGCTTCATTGTTATACTCCACAAATGAGGGAAATCATTTGGCATTTATCTTTCTCCACCTGGCTTACTTCACTGAGCATAATGTCCTCCAACTCCATCCATGTACATAGGAATTTAACCAAAATTCAGCTTTACTGCAGAAGAGATGGTCAAATGTACCCTCCACCCCATAGAAAAGCAAACACAAAGCAGAAGGCAGTCTTAGTATTTTTTAAGAGAGACTTCATTGTCACTGGTTGTCTACTGTAGACCAGACAGTGTGCATGTATCTATAGAGCTATCTCAGATGATAGATGAGGCTCAGAGAGATTGTGCAATATGCCTAATAGAGTTAGTAAGTGGAAAGCTGGGGTTCAAGCTCAGACCTTTCTAACTATAAGGCTTGTATATTTCAAATCTTAGCAACAAGATCATTAACAACCACGATGACCAAGAGGCAACTCTATTGCTGTATTTATTAAGTAACCCACTGATGCTAAAGTCTCTATCACTCTCTACATTTCTTATGCAAGTTCTATCCATTACGTGGTACTCAAGATGAGAGTTTATATTTTAAACAGGGAAGTAAAATTCAAGTATTCCACACAAGCTGCTGGTAATTATTAGAGGGGCAGGAATTAATGTAAGTGACTTAGTAGTTCATAATGCATTTCTTGATGATACTGTGACTTCTTGAAAATTAGAGAAGCATGCAGGCTTGATAGAGCCCAGGCAGTGAGAAGAAACAGAACAATGTACTTCAGAGTCCTTTTCTAACAGAACTTCAGGATCTTCTCTCTGAATTACCAGGGGGAGATGGTTCCACTCGTTCCACTGGGTTAGGTCACCTTGCAGCCTTATGTTCACGTTTCCCCACCCCAGAAATCTTAAATATTAGCTGAGTGAAGACACTAAGCATGATCAGTATGACGTCTTAGTAAACATATTCTTAATGTCTCCACTGTCTTATGTCATAGTTTTCAGCACAGACTAGAGGCCACAGACCCGGGTTTGAATTTTGATTCCGGCACTTAACTAGTGCTGTGAGTTTAGCAAAATAATAAATCTCTCTGTGCTTCAGGATTTTGTCCATTAACAAGAGATACTTCTAGGAATCTCATGGAATTGCTGTGAGGGGTCAAATCATGTATGTGAAGCACTGACCACAGTGCCTGTCGCCTGAGAAGCCCCCACTAAAAATTAGCTGACATCATCAAAATGCAATAGG
This sequence comes from Manis javanica, assembly GCF_040802235.1. Classification (NCBI taxonomy): domain Eukaryota; kingdom Metazoa; phylum Chordata; class Mammalia; order Pholidota; family Manidae; genus Manis; species Manis javanica. The sequence continues at coordinate 11,597,944 of NC_133170.1, read as the reverse complement.
ACATGAGAACGCCTTTTTCACAGCAACCCCAATGACAGGAGACTGTTCCTAGGAGTTGTTTCCTGAGATAGTACAAAAAAGTTACACTCTAAGAAGTTGCATACAAAATCGAGGATTATGTGTATTTTGTTAAAGGGAGAAAATACACACACACATGTGACGTGATCCAATTATTTTTTTAAAAGCAAAAAGATTTATATTCCTAAAAAAAGCTTGGAATGTCTAGATGCATTTGACAGCAGTTATCTGTAAATGAAATTTTTTTTACTCACCAATGTTTTCTACATCTTCTACAATGATCACATATTTTCTAATAAAACAAATATTTTATTTTTAATTTTCTTAAAATAAGGACTTATATTCAATGCTTCAAAATTAAAATAAAAACCAATCTATGTGAATATAGAATGTCAGGTAGTAAAATATCAGAACTTAATGTCCTGATATAATCTTATGACTTACTGTATGAGTCAGTCATCTCTGATGGTTCAAATGAAGCTTCAGCCCTTGTCTTCAGCAAAACAGATGATAAAGCAACACTAACACTAAATATTTTTAATATCCTGGGCAAATCTTTAATGCCTTTTAACAGTCAATATTTGCCTGTTCACATGGGTAATATACTACAAACTCATCATTTAGCACCGAAAAATAAACTATTTGCTTTGTAGCATACAGTTATGTATGGCTTATTATCTATTCAAAGAAGTTGGCCACAGTGAAGTATGACACTTTTACAAAAATGAATTAGAACAGTTACTAAAATTGTCTTCAGTTGGAATGTAAGGAAAGTAAATGTTAAGTGACCTTTGAAATGTGCTTTTTGAAGCAGTCTACCAGTGATTCTCTTTTTGACACAAGCAGTGCAGGTTAACTTGATAAGCGCACCCACCTGATTAAGGAAGAACTGTGTTTGTCTTGATTTGGTCACTATAGAGTCCAAAGGAAAGACATTTGTTCAAAGGTAGCAGCGCGGTAATCAATATTGAGTTCTTTGATGTTTTCAATGTAAGGGTAATCATGCAGAGAAAACTGAGGGGGAAAATCACAGCAGTGGGAAGTCAAGTCCATTTTGTAGCCCTAGGCTTGAAAATGCAGCAGTGTTCCTAATTATCTCCTGAAACCCAGTGACCTCTCTATAGTTCTGCCTGCATTAGACCTTCTCTGAATTATGCAGACCAACTCTATGCCTCTTTCTCTAGATTTCCTTCCCCAAAGTTTATTCATCTCACTATAAACCTGTGCTGTTTTCTATCTAAAATGCAAACTAAACCTGAAACACTAGCTTCTTGCTTTAAACGTGGACAAGAACATGGCCTACAGTGTCCAATGTCATTGACGATTTGGGATTATTCAGGAATACCAGTTAGAATACAGGATTAAGGCCTAAAAACAGGGCTTGGAGCAACAGTAAATCTTTCTCAGTTGTTGGCAAGATATGAATTATAAATTAGAATTTGGAGTGACAGCAGTGAGAATGGTAAAAACAGAATAGATACAAAAACGGGTCATAGGAAAACGGTTCGATCTGTGCTCTTTATGGATCACAGAGTTTGGGATACCCAGTGAGGGATGAGAACTCTGGCAGGGCTCTTGATAAAGATGAGCATAGAAGTGGTCACAGATGCCATGAGAACGAATGGGACTGATGAGAAAAGAACGTGTACTATGGGCAGAGAGCCAGGCTTGAGCTCTGGGGGACAGTTACAGAAACAACAGCAGTGACTCACAAAGAATGCTCTGGGGGACAGAAAAGAACCAGGAGAGGGTGGCATCCCAGAAGTCAGGAGAGGGGAAAGTGTTCCAGAAGAAGGATGTGAATCACAGGGTCAGACACTCAGCGATACCAAGGCAGACAGTGCTGCAAAGAGGCCAAGGATTTGCGGACTAGGAAGCCACCAGTGACCTTTTATCTTACCAGGGCAGCAGAGGTGACATGGCATGAGTGGAATGGTGACCACATGGGGAGGAAAGAGAAAGGGAGAAGCTAAGGAAAGGATAGAGAACGGATCGTCTTCAAGGTATTGGGATATGTAGAGAAAGAGTCACAGAGCATTGTTTGCATTGTCCAGAGCTTTGCAAATGTCACGGTTGGGCTCCTCTGCCCGAGAGGGAAGCCTTCTGCCATATCCTGCCAACTCCCTGTGGAAATCTCAAAAGCTGAGGTCATACCACCACTACTTGCCGTACACTTCTGCGACCACCAGGAAGACCCTTCCTGGTGCACACTGGCCCTCAACCAACTCATGGAGATGAAGTTTGTGCTTGCATACGTTCCCTCCCGCTCTCCCCAGTGAAAGAACTCCCCTTCCTTTCGGAGGGCACATTCCAAATAATCTGCATGGAACTAGTCTTCTCTAGGTCCCCAAAAGGAGGTATCTACCCAAGGGCATCTTAGTGGAAGCACTGCATCTCCCTGGCAACAGCAAGCGATTCAGGAAAGGCACAGAATCCGATGTGCATCAGTCACAAGAAATCTCCCAGGCCTATCAGAAAAAAATACTCACTCTTTTCTCTAGAGACACTAGTTAAGAGGGGCATAGCTTAGAGCCGCTTTCAAGAGAAAGCTGCCTGTCCACGAGCTAACACACAGATGAGCAGAGCAGAGTAACGGGAAGAGGCATATATACCCTGTTCTCATGATAGTGGTGCATTAAGTGTCTTTCCCTGCACTTGCTAGTTATATGAGCCAATAAATCTCTTTCACTAAGTTACTTCAAATTGGGTCTTTATCATTTGCAATAAAAGACACCAAATACCATTCACAGCTCATCAACAGGCTTCTGAAAACTGCAATAACCTGCCCTCCCAAAATCTCTCTACTCCACTGGATTACACATTTCTTGAGGGCAGGAAAGACATGCCTACAAAATGCTTTACAAAGAGTGTCTGTTCAGGAACTACGTACTAAAGAAGCAAATGAGCAAAGGAGTTCTTTGACATCATAAAATTAAAAGCTACAGTTAAATAATTTGGCAACTGGATGGGAAGATCACAGTGAAGAAAGAATTATCTAGTTTGCTGCTCTGATTCCCCTCCATTTATCTGAAGAGGCTGCCCTGAGCACGCTCACTCTCCTCAGCCCAATCTCCTCCTCACCTTGTTCCCTCAAGCCAAAGTGGAATATTCATATTATAAAGTATGTTTATAGACTGGAGGTTATCTATGGATGCAACTTCTTTTTTGAGAAGGCAAAAATGGCGTCAAGAACAGGAATAAGGGAAAACTCATTGCTGACATATTCCTTGAGGTTAGGAAATACATGCGTTAGCGCACTACCTTGCACCTACCACTTGGTTCAATCAATGTTGAACAAACTAAGATGTTTGTTCTTAATTGGGGACAACTGGAAATTTTAGTCAGTAAAAGCTGAGTCAAATTTTGACTGCTGTCTGAGTATAGGATGAGGAGAAGAGGAAGAAGAGACAAAAAAGGTCTTTCGTGGCTGGGACAGTCATATTCTGCCACTGCCTAATGTGCCATCACTGGTTCTTTTCTTGTTTTTATGGGTTTCTCAGAGATTCGCCTTGCTGTGCCCCTCAGACTATGATTCTTGGGTACTGGCAATGCCGTAAGCGGTGACTGAAGAACACCCCTCAGCTTCTACAGTAGATCATTAAACTCTAATCTCTTTCTGCAAAGGCTGTCTTCCTCCTGTCAGGAAATCGTTCAGTGTGTAGGGGGTGGGGGGGGCGGGGAGGAAGGCAGGGACAGGAGAGGTCATAATTGGCTCCCTTCTACATTATCCGCATATGACCTCCGGGAAACCACTCCTTTTCCCCACTGCATCCCTGTCTCAGTCATGGCCTCTTGCCTTCTGATGTTTGCATGCTTACATCAGGTACCAGAGCCTACATCCCCACAGGCCAGCCTAGACGCACCAGCTCCCTGAATGGTTCCATGACGTCCCATCCGCATAGACTACCAGGGAGCCAGGGAGAGGAAGAGAGGAGAATGAGGGAAACATCTCAACGCAATTCTCTCCACAGGAATTCTCCCTGGCATATTCTTCATCAGTCTTATTATAACCTTCCTTCTCTCCTACCACACCCTCCCCAGGTAAGTGAAAAGCAAACAGTAAAACAACAAAAAGTTGAGATTTCTCAAGCTCTCAACAAATACTAGATGGTTGACCCACGTTATTCTTAATCCTTGGGAGGCCTGCTTTAGCCTTGAGACAACATGGAATGTCTAATGTGGCACCTGTCAGCTATGCCAGAGAAGTGACTGAACATTCTGGTTTAAAAAACACATGATGTTGCTATGACCTGGGCCACATCCGACAAAGAGAGTTCATGAAGCCTCCTCCTACCAAGCAATCCCTTGGGGTTGCAGGTAGGGCCAGAATACTTATTGTACAACATTCCCATTCACTTTTATCCATTGGTAGGGCTGGAACGAGAAACCAGGATTTATTTCCTACCCCAGAGTCCCTGTCATGACACTTAATACAGAGAAGGAGCAATAATTTCCTAGCATAATCCTGTAGGCAGATAAATAATCAGACATGACCCCCCAAATTCCCTCCTCCTGTCCTTCTGTATGAAACAAACAAGGCTCTACATCACCCTGCACTGCGTGAGTGATAAGGGGCCCCATCCTCTCTTGTATCATATTTGGTATTTAGGCAATCCCCCTCCTCCTACAGTCCACCTAATCTTATGAAACATAATTCTTTTCTCTCTTCCTCCTCCCCACACAAACTTAATTCTTGATCCTCCTAAAGTATGTGTAAACGATTACCCTAACCTTCTCCTAAAGCAAGCATCATACTTCAGCCTAAAACAGCAATCGGACAAGTGCACTTACTACTTTATATTATGAGGCTGCTTTTAACACCTTTTACAACAGAAGTGTTGAATTTTTTCCCTTTATGAAGTGGCTGTGGCATTCTGTGGTGGCATGCTACAGGCACAAGTTCACGGTAAGTTCAGAGGAAAGGAATGTTCAAAGAAAACCGAACCCAAAGCATTGTGGGTAGTGATATGGAGAGTTGACAAAACAATGATAAACAATGGGGGGAAAAAGAAATAATTAAGTGCTCTGAAGCACTGCATCAGCATTTTCTGCATTGTTAACTGTTTTTAGGAAACTGTTTTATTGTGTGTGGTTTCATGGACAGATACTAATCCAGTCTGCTGGAAGAGTATTCTGCATCTATAGTGATTATAAAACATTTTTTTTAATAAAAAAGAAAATGGGCAAATATGTCTGCCTGAGATAAGGCTTTCTGAACAAAATATAATACATGGAAATCCTTTCTGGAGTGCTTTGTGGACTTAAGGAGGTAGGAAACTTAAACAGAGTTGCAGTAGCATGTAAGTCTAAACAAGGTGCGAAAAATTGGACTATGGGCCACAAGAGGCAAAGCAAGTAAAAGAAAAAGCAGCTAACAGAGCAAGATAGATACTTTATAGATAACATTTTCTAAAGATCTTCTGAAAAACAATTGGAGCTGCTGAGATTTGTAAAAGAGACAAATTTTTTATATTATTGAATGCAATTCTACCTCCCAGTTCAGCCTATATTTGATATTTTGTTAGGTACATTTCAATGTAGATTATTTCCCTTTATCTTCTTTGCACTCATTCATTCGACAAAAATCTATTTAGTTCAGGCATTATTTTAGGCACTAGGGAATCATGAGTGGAGAGGACATGCAAGACCCATGAACATTATATTCTAGTGAGCAGACAATAAACACAGTAAGTAAACATCTGATATATTAGAAGGTGGTGCACACCAAGGAGAAAAATACAGCAAAGGAGAGAAATAAATTGTCATAGGGTCCAAAGGTGGGTTGGGGGGTGGGCTTGTCCTGCAGTTTTAGAGTTTAAAAGTAGCGGGAGGAGACATTAATGAGGAGGTCACATTTGATCAGACTTCCAAGAGGTAAGAGAACAAGTCATTCGCTTAATGAGGAGGGTGTGAGGAAGGAGCAAATGCAAAGGTCCTGGGGTAGGAGCTGTCCCAGCAAGTCAGACAAATATAGAGGGAGGAGAAGGAGCAAAAGTGGGGAAGGTTTATAATGATTTAAAGAGGTAACTAGGGAACCCAAAATATCAGGGCACCATAGGCATCGTAAGGACCTTAGCCGTTCCAAGGAAGACAGGACAACCCAGGAATATTCTACAGAACGGCGTCCCGTGACATGATATGACATACCATACCCAAGCCATTTCTTCTTAGAAGTGGTTGTGGTAAATTTTTTAAAACTTTTTATATCTTATGGTATGTTTCTTAAAATACGTTTTAGGCCTCAAAATCTCAAATGATATGATGGGCTCAGGAAACAAAGCCAGAAATGAGAATATTCTAATGTGGTTAGCATGAACATCATTCTCGTTCAAAGAACACCTAAGATGCTACATGAATTCAGCAGTTTCCATGATAGCCTGTCGAAAATCATGATTGAATTCATGATACCAGTCAATACATGTAAACTGCTCAGCACACCAAGCCAATGTGATTCTGTCATATCTTAGGCAATTTACTTCTTTACATAAACTAGGTTCCTACAAAGAAAAAAGAACATGTCAAGTGTCTGTTTTTTTCAACACGTGTAAGATGCTAGAACAAGAATAAGCTGCCACAGTTTCAGAGATGTTTGTTGAAGAAGCACTGAGACTGGTTAGCTGGAGGAAGGAGAAAATAATATCTCCTGGCAGCACAATAATCTGCACAATAATCAGTATTGACTCAAATCAGATGTTTGTGTGCATTATCGACGTAACAGGTTGAGACTTGAGTTTCCTTTGCAGCAAAAATTGTTTTGAATGAACAAGGAGAGGCAGCTTTTTCAACACCCATTCCTGTACAGTGCTACACATAATGGCTGCAAGAGTGCCCCCTTCGTGTCAACTGTGAATCAAGGACTTGGTCAGTAAATTCTGAGAACATTATTACTCCATTAAATGTTAACATTGAGAAGTTTGAGGAGCTTCCAGAAACCTGTAGTCTTTAAACTAGTGTTTAACAAGGAGGCTGATTGGTGGGAGAGGAAAAAGACTGAGCTCTGGAGAGGGGGTTGCTGATATTTAAGGTTCTCTAAACACATTTAATATTTCAGTGCTACATCATTCTTGAAATAGATGTAAAAACAGCAAGTTATTCTGTTTCAGAGAGAGCAATAGGGGTCTGTGAAACCGAACTGTTAGGATCTTAGCTGAGTTAGTTAAAGACACATTTCAAAGTCTGAACAGAAGTTTCTAACATGTATTAGTCATTTGACTATGTGCTAGGCCACTGTATTTCTGTGTGTGTGTGTGTGTGTGCGCACACACACATCCATGGGTGTGTATTATTATTCCCATCCTATAGCTGAGGAAACTGAAGAAGGAGATATTCAGGGTAGATGCAGAACCTTGAACAAGAGTGTAATAATTCAAGAGTGAATGCAAATGGCGCAGAAACTGGAAGTTAGGAATGGGACCTGAAATCTATTTGAGTTACCTATAGGAGGGGCTGCTGTGTATTGCGCTCACCGCTCACCAGCTGAGCCCCTCTCCGGGCACTGCCACAGCTGAAAGGAGCTGGCTTTACTGGAGGCTACCCTCCTCCCCACGGACAGCACATGTCTGCTGATTGCTAAATGGGGAGGTAGAAAGGACAGACCCTACCTACTTCAATCAGGACAGGTCCGAAGGGCCATCCCAGCACTGGAGCTCCCCAAAGGACTGGCTGGGGCCTTCGCTACACCTGCATCTCAATTCAACCTCTCCATCTACCCCCTCCTGCTTTCCTCACCCGTCGAGGGTATTGTTCCCAAGAGCACACAATAATAAACTTCACAGATGCAAACATCAGAGGCTCTGAGTGTGTTTCCAAAGGGAGTAGACCAAAGTCAATACCACAGCAGAAAAAAATACTAGATGATACATTTCCTACCAGGTGAAAGAATTGCTATTCAACGATAGTAACCAATTCTACTGGTACCTCCTGGGGCAACTTTTAGTCTCTAATGCAATTCCCATTACAACTGGAAACAAGTGACAGTACTCACACTTGTTATGAAATACTTATCTTTAAGTTAGTTGAAATGATAATGAATCACTGAATTGAGCAAGGAATTGTCAATTAGTGGTTTTATGGTGATTTCAAAGTGCTATATAGGTCATATAGGCTATATGGTCATTAAATCTGCATGGTATCAGGCATGTCTAATTAACTGCATACTCCTTAACATGGTAAAATATGCTCGCTTCAGAAGCTTGTTAAATGTTCTTAATTATGTGATTGTGTATAAGTCCAAGGAGATTTTTAAAAAGTGATAAAAGGAAAAAGTAAATTTCATATAACAGACTATTGAATTTCATGTAGATTCCAAAGAGACGCTAAAATGGATTATTAAAGAGACGGCTTTGAACGTTAAGACCAGGAAATTGGGATCAAGAAGAGTCAGAATGAGTTAAAGTGGTAACAAAAAAAAAACCAAGATACATTTCTGGGCTTCTGTTAAGACACTGACTTCATGCTGATTTCGTTGAGGTCAAGACAGAGAGATAAATTGGATACTAATGTAAATACTTAAGGTTATAAAATGTTGAACAACCATATCCAGAGAAAACTGCTACCTTAATTGACAGTCAGAAGGAAAAATTTTGGTGGCTCCAAGTTCTGCCTCTACTTCTCTTATGTTGGCCTGGCGATCTGTAAGGGAATGGGGTACACAGGGAGGGCTGGGGCTTACCCGCCAGGTGCAAGTGTTGATGGGAACAGCGTTAGCTTCATTTTCTAAGGAGAAAATTTACTATGACAGGTGCAACATGTTATGTGAGGAGCTGTACAGTCTTAATCAGCATTGTACAGTACAATTCTAAAAACCGCAATAACATGAAAAAACGAAAGTATCACAACACAGGGGCTAATGGATCATGGAGGCCTCAAAAGTGTGTTGCTCAGGAGAAATTACTGGGCCTTTACCAATCAGTATTTAACAAATATTTATCAAGCATTTCCCATGTGCCAGGAACTGCTTTACGTGCTGGAGATTAAGCTATGAACAAGAGATACAAGACCCTGGTTCATTCTAATGGTGGGAGAAACAGAAAGGTAACATGTAGCTAATAAATTATCAAGAAAATATCCCATTATGATCCTTGTTATGAAGAAAATAAAACAGGGCAAGATGATAGGGAAGACTGAGGCTACCCTAGATTAGCTTCAATAAAAGTCCATCCTGACAAGATATCATTTGAGCTAAGATCTGCACAGTAAGGAAAAATCAGTCATTTGAAGGTATGAGGGCAGAACATTCCTGGCAGAGAGGCCCAGATGTTAGAAAAGCCTCATGTGGACAAGTTTGGCATTTGTAAGTTAGAGAAAGGATAATTATGTGGCTAAAATATACTGAGTGAGATACATAAAGGTTACAACTTGCGATCAGAGACATAAGCAACACACAGATCATATCAAGCTCTGTGCTCTGATACAGGGAAGAAGGGCCTAAATGATTTGCTTAGAAAGATCACTCTGGCTGCTATTAGGGAACTGAAATACTGCAGGTGGGGGTGGTTAAAAGGTCAGAGACCAGGTAAGAGGCTACTGCTCCCCAAAACATCAGCACAATCTAAAATTCATGAGTTATTAGCAGCACAGATTTTAAAACATAGGGTAAAACAAATGATGGGAGTAGGTCAAAGGGACATAAAAGCAAAAGGGCCTGGAAAAAAGCTCCCTGAGACAAAAACTGGAGCAATCTGAACAAAATAAATAACATACTATTGGATTATGATCCAAAATAGCAAAGAAATACCTATGAGCCCATACGGATATTAATAAATGATTGAGCATTATTGATAAATAGTTACTCTTGATTATTGATTACTGATAAGTAAATGGGGGAAACTGACAAATCTCCCACATAGAATTCCAAATGACGATGTAAATACTCCTCCTCAAAGAGGTAGAGTTTTACTCCTTCCTCTTGAGTGTGGGTCACACTTCCAAGCCTACGGTATGCAAAGGGACGATGAAGTAAGAGAAACTTCAGCCAGGTGACCGAGGTTAGTGTCATCAGTGAAGAGTCAGCTTGGCCACATGTGCCTTGGACATGAAGGGGTGAGAATGGCAACTCTGCCTTTGTGATCTTCCTCCCCAAAACCCATACTTGCAGCCCAACCCTGAGAAAAACATCAAACACCAACTGAGGGACATTCTACAAAATGCCAGACTGTCAAGGTCATGGAAAACAAGGAAAATCTGAGAACCTGTTGCAACCCAGGAGAAGCTAGTAAGACATGACAACTAACTGCTGTGTGTATCCCAGATGGGATCGTGGGACCTAAAAAGAACATTTTCCCTAAAAACTAAGAGAATCTGAATGAAGTACAAGACAGGGTTTACTTAATAGCAATGCACCAGTGTTGGTTAATCAGTTGTGCCAGACATACTACAGAACCATGAAATGTTAACAATAGGGGAAACTGGAGAGAGAATATAAGGAACTCTCTGTACTATTTTTCAAATTTACAATCTAAAACTATTGTAAAATTAAAGGTTTATTTTTAAAAAAAAAAGCATAAGGGCCTTGAATTGGTTCTCATTAACAGAAATATGGTATCTGAAATACGGAAGCCAGTGCCTGCCTCCTCCACCGTACATTGCTGGGAGGTAGCCGATAGCACCATGGGGAACACAGGAAGGCCAGGTGCCATACTCGGAGAGCGATGCAGAAAAATGCTCAGGAAACAAGAGTAACCAGAACACATAGACTTAAAGTCAAGTCACACGAGAGGCACCTAAAAGGACTGGGTACACTTAAGCTGGAAAACAAGGCATAATAACTACCTCAAGACATATGAGGGATTATTACAAAGAGTCGGGATTGGACCTTCTCAGTCTGAAGTTGCAGCATTTGGTAAAAATGGAGGGAAGAGTATAAGTGGGAAAATACTTATTCAAGAAAAGGGAGAACTTACTATAAACCTACAGTTGCCTACACTGGGAGGCAACAATGAGCCCTTTCCATACTGAGCATTCAGACTTCCGCTGGAAAAACACTGTCCAGAAGTTGGAGAAGAAATGGGGGTTTGAACTCTTGGAGATTTGCTAGATATTAAACACTAAACTCCAGTGCTTTTCTGCTTCTCTACCAGCACTAATAAATGACGAGAATACTGGTTGTGCTCAAAATCCATGTTACGCTCTAGCAATTTGTGTACTGTATTCACTGTTTTATTAGCAAATTTACTTATTTGAGCTTTTAAAATGTACTTTAACTGTAGGTAACTTTTTCAACTTTGTAAATGGAATCATAATGAATAATATATCCTTGTATCTCCAGTCCAGACTTCACCCTAGAATTCAAGACCCATCTATCCAATTGCTTATTTAACCTCTTCACCTGAATGTCTAATAGGCATTTCCAGCTTAATGTGTCTGAAACAAAACTTGATTTTTCCATCCATACGTGCACTTCCCTCAGTCTTCCTCATCAGCAAATACCACCAACATACACCTAATATCCTTCCATCTACCCCCTACATCCATTTCATCAGCACATCCTTGAAAACCTGTATGTTCAACTGTCCATGTCTCTCCAGCATGACTGCTGCCTGTGGTCCAAACTAGTCCTTCCTAGACTATTCAAGTGCTTCCAAACTGGCCCCCTGCTTCTACTCTTTTCCCTCACAATTCATTCTCCACAAAGCAGCCAGAGAGATTACACACACACACACACACACACATGGTCAAGTTTGTTCTCACATATCTCCAAGAGGTAACCATTACACTTAGAAAAAATCCTGACGTCACTCTGGTCTCATTCTTGACCATCTCTCTGAACTCTTACCATTTTCTTCCTCACCAAAGCTCCAACCACATTAGCCTCTTCTGTCTTCCTCAGCACTCTCAAGTTGGCTTCTTCCTTCGGGATATTGCACCAGCTGTAGCTCTGCCTAATATGGTATCCTCATGTTCATCAAGCCTGGGACTCCTTCTTGTTATGCTAAAATGGCCATTTAGGCCCTACGCAGCACATGGTCTAGTTTATCTCAGAAGAGTACTTATTACTACATGACTTTTCCTGGGTGCCTTGTTTATGTTTGTATTGCTGTCACCTGCAAGTTGTTTAAGAAAGAAATCCTGTGCACCTTATTTACAGATACAGTCTCAGCATTCAAAAACAGGGCCTGGGAGATGATAAGCAGTCAATAAATATTTGTTCAATGAATTAATAATTTTAATAATAAGAGTAAAGATGACAGCCTCTGTCAACTGACTTGAAATCTTCTTAAATGAATAATCTTAAACTTCTTAAATCTAATATTTGAAGAAATAAGATCTATCTTCTGAATATAATTAACAGTAGGATTAGTAAATGATAAACATCAAATGATAATTATCTACCAATCTTTTCCTACATTCCCCAAATTCACCCTTGCACATCTCTATGTGTATGTTTGTACTGCTTCTCCAACTAAAATAATTTCTCCTAGAATGGTCTCTGACCCCCCCAACATCATCTATGTAACTATTATCATCTGTGAAACTAATTTTAAGACCCAATCCCAAATGCTACCTTCCTTTTGATGCATTCTCTGATTGCACAATTAATATCTATCTGTGTGTACCCAAACCACTGTGCTCCTTAATAACAGCACATCTCAGTGAGAGGGCTGGCTTTTACAGACAAGAGTTTTCCAAAGTTTGGTCCTTAGGATATTAGGACTTGAGATAATTGGTAAAATTCACTTTACCTTGGGGAGCACTACAAAATATACGCACTTTGGGGGATTCACAACACACAATAACATTTAAGGCTCTGAACAAAGTCTCACAGTAAGTAAGGTGTGGGGTTTAACTTTCTGCAACTCAAATTTTGTTTTTCATTACTTGGCTATGGAATCATTGGTTGTCTTTTCAAAAAATGATATATATTTTAACACCTCATAGAAGATAGCCTGAGATATACCTGAATGGCGGATTAAAAGCAAGGGTTTTGGAAGTTGACAAAGTGGAAGACTTCATTTGTAACCTGGGCTGTCACAGTTATTAGAGGGGTGACCATCAGCAAGTAACTGACCCTCCTGGGCTTCTACTTTCCCATCTTGAAGATAGAATGGACTATGATGACCACATAGGCTAGTATAGTGATTGAGGAAGAGTGGGATGGTGTCTGGAACCTAGCAGCAACTCTATAAATAGTAGCTGCTATTAGAATAATAATAATGTTTACTACTGCTGTAACTCAAGTCAGGAATCGAGTGTTCACTGGTGAATCTCCCACAGGATGCAGTGATCATGCAAAGAGATTTACAGGTTTGCAAACTGAATGCTCTGGGCAGAACAGCTAATGCTAGAAGGCTAGCATCATGTCTCAAATGGAAAAGAATATATATATATAAAATATATAGTGTAATGGGAAATCATATATCATCCCAATTGCCTTATATAAGGTTTAACCATAGGCTTTCTTTCAACCTTGTCCCCTAAGGCATTAGAATTTGCAACCCCTTAGAGAGAAGTCCTCAATTAATGTTTGCTGAATTGTTTGATCTCAGTGGACTCTGACTTCCTTTAATTCTCATCCATCAGAAACCCCACTTCAACTCTAAACAAATACTTAGCTATTTTACATATATCTTTCAAAAGAGTGGCTCACTAAAGCCAGGATTTATATATTTTTGAAATCTAAGTTAAAGAAGGTAAAATATATATACTTTGAAAAAATACTCCAATCTGATGTGCACTTACTTGGTCAATGAACTAGTCCACAATGCTGAAGATGTCTAGAGACTGAAGAGGTCCCTTGGGATTGGCTGTTACTACCAACTCCTGCAAGGTAGGAGGCATTCTTCCATGGAGGGAGCTACACTTTTGACCTCGAGAGGGCCATTTCACCCTTGAGTTTCTATTAAATCATTGGAATTCAAAATAGAGCATAAAAAAAAACTTTAAGAAATCATCAAGGCCATCCCACGGCCTGCTAGAATATTTTTGTATCTCTAGGTTCAACGTTGAGGTGTGGAGGCTCAAGTTGCAAAGAGAAATTGATGGGTTAGAGGGCAGAAAAGCTTAGGGGGAGAGAAGAGAAAAGAAAAGAAAAATCTGAGGATAAAGGAATTTATGCCCTCCCAATTAACCTTACCAAGGACCTTAAAATTCCCAAGGCAACCTTGATTCTACCTTTCTCTCTTTTGTTTTCAAATATGGAATTTTCCCCAGGACTAATGTTAGAATCGAGCATATTCTTCCTTTGATTTATGAGAACATTCAGGGAATATAAGGTCATGAAAGTTACCAAACCAGCTGGCTTCAATGCAAGGTAATTAAATAGAAAGTCTTAAAACTTAAAAATTCTTGCTAGACTTGTTTCAGAAGAATGTTACATTTATTTTCCTTTACATTTAAAGTACCCCATTCTTATATTTTTAAAGATATTTTCTCCAGATTTACAGTAACCTTCCCCTGATGACAGCAATGGACCTAATTCAGAAAAATCTATGAAAGAATAGAAAATAGAGCATCGGTATTTGTGGTTAAAACTACTAGTGGACAATGACATTTCGGGAAATATGTGGTTAAAGGACTCAGATAACCATACATGCCTGTTAGTTCAGAAAAGCAGTTAAATGCCAGAATTTTTTTCCAAAAAAAAAAAAAAGGCCACTACAATTTGAAATAGGAAAAAAACTTGATTTCTTAAGAAGTTGAGCGAAAGTGCTTTAACACTTAAGTGGTTATGCTCTAAACATGAAAGCAATCAACTCAGAGTGCATTAACAGGGGGGGTTATAAGCTATCCATATACCAAGGTAAAAGCTTCTACCAGGCATTGTGCTATACTATTTATTTTTCAATTCTTTTGATAAGATCCTTAAATTGTACTTAATAACACCTTACAGACCAGGGCCCACCCAGAGGCTTTCATGACCTTTCTATTCTAATTCTGTCTCTAGAAAAAGTCTGTCTCTTCACATTCTGGCTTTTGTAATTCCTTGGCAGTCTGCATATTCAGATTCACATGTTTAGTAGTTTTTTCTAAGAAAAATAATGTTTGACACTATACTCCTGCTGGTGTAATACTGGGCACACTCATGCAAGTAAATCACTCCTATATCCAGCAGCTAGAAAAGAGAACCATTTTCTGGTAAAGGGACATGATAGCCAATTAAAGGAAACCAACTGGTAGCAAGCCCATATGGTGAAACATGAACCAATTTCCTGTGACTTTTGCTTGCAGTACCCAGGCACGCTTTAATAGAGTGGCTTCAGGTGTCGATACTCTATCAGTGCCTACATCTCTGTGACTGAGCATGACATAATAGCTCTTTCACTTCTGAGGATCCAGTGTTTCCACTTTCTTGCATCCTATAGATAATCCAAAAACAAAGAAGAGTTGCCACGTTACATTTCTCCAAATAAAACCAGAAGGGAGTCGACATAATCTAATTATCTGTGACCCAATTTGACAATACTGCTAAAAGCAGTGTTAGAGAGGGCTTCTCTAGGGTCACACTCTTTCTCATTCTCTTAACATTTAGGCTGAGAAACTACCCCTTCATACCAAAAATTCACCTGCTTAAGACATTTCATGCATAAACTTGAACTACAATACAAGTGGGCCCTGCCTATCGGCCTTTGGAAAATATAATGATGAGAGTCAAAATTGCCATGATTTTAAGAAAGGGTTGAAAAGTTCTAAAAATTGATCCAGCATCAATTTTACATTTAGCAATCCCACTATGCAAGTAATTCTCAGGTGACTAATAAAACCGGTTCAGCAAAGATCAGAAATAACACAGGCTTGTAGCTCTTTCCATGACCTTGGACACAGTGTGAGTTTCCACTTGCATTTTTCTTTTTTCACTCTGTACCCTCCCTCTGGACACCATTTACTTTGATCTGTGCCTCACAGATACAAATGTGTCAGATCATAGTATTTCAGAAAATAGTTTTGTGTTCTATAAGTAAGAGAGATGCACAATTCTTTATAGGAATGGAATCATTTTCATTCCAATTTTTCCAGTTATGAATTTCTTCATACCTCCATTTTAAGAAGAGACTTAATCCAAAAAACTTTTTTTCCATGTCTTCTCCAATGTACTGTCTTTTTTAAATATTTATAATATTTCAATATTTATAATGAGCAAAATGATATGCTTGGAATGCACCTTTCATCATAATGGTACAACTAAATATTTATTTAAATTCTGTTTATGGCAATAATAACTCATGTTTTTTTCACAGCATAGATTAAAAGTCTGCAGCCTCTAATTGACAGGAACTCTATTATCACTTTCTGCAAAATTAGACAGGAAAGATATTAAGACATTTAAAATCTGACACAAATAGAAACCGCTTCTCTCACTCCCCCTTTTTTTTTTTAAACACGAAAGATGATTCTATGTTGTTTGACATCACATTTTCAGGCCGACTGAGGGGATAGAGGGGTTCACACTTTACCTAATCCACCAAATAAGACCACTCAAGAATGCTTTGGAATTTGAATGCACAGAACTTCTTCAGATAGTAGATCGTTAGCTTTATGTTCCTGAGGGTCTTATCCATTCAGCCCCCTCTATTTCAACTAAGGTAAATACCTCCACTGCAGGGAGATAACACATTTGTGAAACATACCATCCTAAATCTTCCCATCAGCTAATTAAAGACGGGTGAGCAGTATGAGAAACAGCATCGAAACAATTCAAAACTGGAAAAGAACGTGAACAGAATCTTGTTCTCGAGTTCCAAAGTAGGCTGATTTTCTCAGGGATTTGTATGACTACCTGTTATCATTTTTTAAACGTCTCACACCACGCTTGAGCAGTTTTTATTTTGGTCGTAACTACCAATGAAAACTCCAAAGCCAAGGTTGTTTTTCCTGGAGAAATTGTCTGAGGGAGATCCCTTAGTACAAAAAGTCTGTCCTTCTGCAAAGTTCAGCAAAGGCTTCCCATCAGAGTGTTTTAATTTCATTCCAGAAAATGTCTAAGCAGAGTACACGCAGAGATTCTGAAGTTTGGCATTTCCCCACATCTCTGAAAATGGCAGGGCTCCAATAAAGAGCAATATCGTGCAGAGGGCGAGTCCATGACCCGGAGATGCTGGAGATAACCTCGTGCAGTACCTGCCTTGTCAGGACCCCACCCAGGACTGAGGCTGCCAGGGAGAGCTGGCTGCTGATAACCCCCAAGGGATTCCTCCTCAGCACTTGCACGCGTGATTAGAGGGATGTCTTACCCCAAGTTACGTCCCTATAAAGGGTTTGGAGAGGGGTAGATAGAGGCCCGAGCACTCTTACCTCAACTGCGAACAACTCGGAAGGGCCAGGCGCACCCAAGCTCTCCTTGCGTTTGCGTGAGGACTGAGTTGTAATTGCATCTCAGTCTTAACTCCTCCCTCCACCTGGTTCTGGGACCTCTACACCCCACAGGTGCCTGTCCCAAGAACACTCCCAATCTTCTGAGCACCTCAGGGAGCCCTTGGCAGAGGAGCTGGAGGGCAACCAAGAAATAGTACAGTTCAGCTGACTTCTTCTGTAAAAGTAACCTCAGCCAAGAACGATTAAATAATTCGCATTGGTCTAGTTAGTCCCAGCACCAGCTTCTCTATCGTTTGATTTACGTGTGGGTGTTCTTTTCTTTATTAAAAATTGTTTTTCTTGATGGACTTCAACTAGACCTCACCTAACATAATCACCTTTGAGCTTAAATCTGGCCAAGTAAGCACTTAACAGTTTACTTCCTTTCAGCATCCCACATGCCAAATTATATTTCTAGAAACTCTACCAAGCAAGGAGAATGATCCCCATGGGCTGGAGCTGGAAACTTTTTTCTGAATATCTGCTGGTATTCTGCAGGGAGCCTTGCCTACCGTTATTTTACTTATTCTTCACAACAACTCAGTGAAGGAATATTCATTCCTCTTCTCATCTTACAAATGAAGGAACTGAGGTCCAGTTAGGTCATACGAAGTTTGACCAAAGAGCTGACGTGTCCGCTCACCCAGTGCTTTACTGGGACTACAGATAAACACGCTTTATCCTTCCTTGGTTCACCAGGCTTGCAGTGTGAGATCTTTATTATCATTTACCTTCCTGATTCTCACTAAGTAAGTACGGCTTCACTATATAACACACCTGTTCACTTGACTCACTTATAAAGAAAAATCGACAATGCCACACTTTTCAGAATGTTGATTCGCATTTATGATTTCATAGAGCCAAAATAAGTAATTTATTTTGAGGAATTAATAAAGCTAAGACACATTCTTTCAGTGTTTTTGCCTGTATGAAAGATTTACAATGACATCCCTTAACTAGGTACTTAAGAAATCATTTGGCAGTTTACTTTTTGCCAAATGCCATACATTGTTTTAATGTCAGATAGGAAGCACAAGTTATTTATAGATCGAAATATAACACTATTAAAGCTCAATCTTATGTACAGCAACACTTTCCAAATAGAGTTCTCAACACTACATTTTAAAGCGCAAATCACTGTATTCAATAGCAGCATATGAATGTCTTATTCTTAATAGAGTACCAGATGTGTGACAAAGACTCCAAAAGGGGAGACAGTTGAAAGAAAAATCTAATAATGTCAATGATGTATTTTTTACCTTAACCTGAAAATTAATTTTTGTGACTAAACTTTTATAACCTGTTTTTTGAATAACTCCCGTGACTCATAGGAGACTGCTACCAACATGGAGCCAGGTTAAATGTGGTCTTAACAACAATGGATGTTGCTTTCAACAATGCTAGACATTGACCTTTTAGTTAATCTAAGTAATTTTTTAAAAGATTAACATTTCTTATTTGGGTATATAGACACAACATTTTAGCCTTGTGGGACTGTTTCCATAGTAAGATAAGCCTTTGGGTGATTATCTTTCTGGGGAATTTTGGTATTTGCAGTTTTGTGAGCACAACCGATTGTTAGACTTTAGTTATAACTAGGTAGCTTCTGAGAATTCCATAACTGAAAGGATTTTTAAATCTGTGACAAATCTTCAAATAAATCAATTTAAGAAAATGATGTAAAACAACTTTTAATATAAACTGATTACCCTTAAAGTGGTAGAGCTGTCTCCCATTCTTCCATAAACACAAAGAGAACATGTTTTATCTGTTTCCACAACACAGCATGACACCTTGATGTCTATCAGCTGGTTTTATTTTTTGCTGGGCTTAAAAATCAATGGGCATTACAGACACAGGATGACAAGGTAAAAATGAGAAGGCAGCTCTAGAAGTATTCTCTAAACTCAGAACTACTTTCCATTCTTTTCTGTGATGAATGAATGTTAATTCCTTCCTAAAAAGGGTTGCAAGATAAAATACCGAATGCCCAAGTAAATCTGAATTTCAGATAAACAATTTTTTACAGTATATGTCCCATGCAATATTTGTATTGTGCACATGATTCACCTAAATATCTTGTTAAAATGAAGGTTCTGATTCAACAGGCCTGGGATGACGCCTCAGAGTCTGTATTTTTATTTGCCAAATCTGGCAACCTATGCTCAATTATTTTTAAAAGAAGAAATTGCTGAAGATCATATTGGTAAATGTTCACTTGTGGCCTAATTTTTGCAATTCATGACTGGAATGATGAATTGGTTTTCATTTACATACTTGGTTCTGCATCCTCTTTAAAACCTCCACATTCATAGCAAAAATAAAAATCCTGAGGAAGGTTTTGAAAATATTCTTTATAATATTATCATCTATGGGTATTTTTCTCCCCCATCTTCAGAGGTCCATTATCTAATCTGTGGTGTTCACCCTTGGCTTAACATCAAAATCACCTAGAGAGCTTTAAAAAAAAAAAACCCTGATACCTAGCCACACTCTCCTCAATTAAATATTAACCTCTTGGGCTAGGATTGGACCCAGGCATAGATATTTTTAATCTTCCCATGTGATTCCAGTTCACAGCCAAGACTGCGAACCTGCCTGTTGTGTTCCTACTATATAACGTGCAGTCTGGGAACCAGCAACATCAGCTTCGGTTGGCAGCTTGTTGGAGACACAGAATTTCAGGCCCCACCCCAGGCCTTCTGAATCAAGACATGCATTTTAACAAGATGTCCAGGTGACTCATATGCACATTACAGTTTGACAAACACTACTCTAAATCATTGAGAGATAACAACTAAATGGAGCCACACTTATGACTTTCCCTATATTATTAACTGGAATTCTAGACTATTCCAACATAGTCAAACTTGCCTAGTTAAGTGCAGTTACTATAGCTGGGGCCAAAAAAAGAAAAGAATTGTCAGTACTTTTCCAGTGCACATCACTTTAGACTTCCAACAGGACACTGGACAGAATGCTGGTATCAGTTTCCAAAGCATGACATACCTGACCTTCACTGAAGCCCCACAAACCAAGAAACCATAGTCTAAATAACAAGTATTGCTTGCTTTCTCTCCTAATCCTAATCCTAATCAATAAACCTACCTTTCTTATAGAAACATGAATTTATTATGCCCCAGGCAAGGTCTTCTGCCCCCAAAGTGTTAGGTATCTGTGGTGATCATAGACTTGTATGTTTTCCAGACATGAATTCATAGGTTTCTTGTATATGTTCCATCAAGCAACTGAATGCTTGTTTTTTTCCCAACGATGGTATATTTAAAGAAAATTGACACGGTAACCTCCATAACCAGCAGAACTAAGCATTCACATCGAGGGTGAAATCCACATGCTATGATTTGAAAAATGTCTGGGAAGTGTCCTGCTGAATTGCCTTCTCCACTTAGAACTGAGTTCTATTAGCATAAGTTTCTTGTGTCAAATAATGTTCTCTGCTTCTCCAGTTGAATATAAAAGCTGAACTCCTTAGAAGTTAGCACATTTAATTTCTCAAATCTTTGTGTTGAATTAATTTAGCAAATTAGTTTTTTACCTTAAAAGGAGAGATTGATGAATTCTGGGTTACTGAAGACATGAGGAGTCAGGGAAAGGAATAGAGAAAAAGGATCAGACAGCACAGGGTACTAAAGAAAACTGTCTACTGCTTCATTTTGCTTCCAACCTACCTTGATTAATACCTAAGGATGGCACTTCCAATCCACGTGAGCAAGAACTAATGCCTCATATTTGTATAATTTCATTTGGTAATTTATTTCTAATTCACCTGAACTATAAAAGAAGAACTATTTCAAGAGAGCAGCCAACTGCTGAGTTTATTTTTTTTTAATGTAAGACAAAATTTTTAGTTTTTATGCTTTATACAGCATAACTTACAGGAGCACGAGTTGAAACAGAAAAATTGAGGTTACACAGAGTGTGCTTTTGAGTGAATAAAGACTTCTGAGCATAATTTTGGTTTTATTATATTTCATGAAGTGAGCTAGAGAAATTGTGTCTGCATCAATGTAGTGAAGGAGTTTCTCATCTCAAAAGTCTATCTGTATTGATATCAGAAAAGCGTAGGGGTGCAAAATGACAGCAGCTGGCCTGCCCTTTCACCTTCCTAACAGGACTGGTGGCAGCGACGAAGCTTAATCAATGCAATGGAAGTGACATTTTGCAGTCAAATCAAATTAAATGGAAATGAAAGGAAAATCTGAGGTCCAACCTAAGGGCTGTTCCTCTTAGCACTGAGGTCATCTCCATGGCAACTAAATGCTACAAATGTGTAGAGTAAATCCTTAACAAATCTGCAGAAAGCATGTCCAATTGAATATGATAGCGTCTGTCACTGTACTCTGCAGCTTTCTAAAAGCTCACATTAGAAGTAGCAAAAAGGACTTCAGCCAGCAAGTAAGCAGGACAGCACAGTTAATATGACGGCTACTCAATGGCACAGGTGCTCAGCTTCTGGAAGAATAAACTCTTTTCTTAAGTGGGCAACTTAAAGACAGACCAAGTTAAGTGGATTAAGTACAAACTGCAGTGTTTTCCAGAATTATTTTTACTTGGACTTATTTGGTTCAAAATCTCCCTGGTCCCTGTGAAAGCCTTTCCCATCATGAGGAATAATTTGTATGGGGTTACATCTGACCATACCATCCTTTTCTCGAGTGCTCCCTCTGAGAGGCATTTCCCCTCTTTCTGAGGGTGCATTATGTGCAAATGGATTTAAGGGTTATGAGAAGCAGCATCATACTGGCAAACTGCAAAGAAAGGCAGTGGTTGATGGATAGTGACGGCAATGGGGTGTGTGTGGGGACTCACTAATATGCGTGAATGTTGTAACCACAATGTTGCTGCTCATGTGGAACCTTCATAAGATTATATATCAATGATACCTTAATAAAAATAAAAAGAGAGAGAACAGTAGTGGTAATTGCTCTTCACAGTAGTTCCCCCATGCAGACTCTTTCAGGCTTTAACTCATCCCTGCACACCCCTACATAGTTACCGGGCCGCGTGTCGAGCCCAAACTGACTCGGGTAACTTGGAATTGGTTTCCTGTTGTAGACCGTATTTTGTTGTAGAAAGCGAATTGATATCACCAAATGTTCTTGCCCTATAACTAGATAACCATTAGAGTCCTGCTCTTTGAAGACAGCATGAATTCTCATGTATCCGTGTAGGTTTGGCTTGAGATTTGGGTGACCTCTACTAAACGACAATACATTTACAGAAGGACAAACTAGGATAAGTAAATGTCTAAGCACACAGGTTCTCCCAGGGACACATACTGATTCACTGTACAAGTTGAACAAGAAATATCACTTTGTAGGAGGTTTCATTGCACTAAGTCTGGCATGCTCCAAATTGGTCATTTAATTAACTCAAAAAACTATGATCCTAGTTTTCAATACACTAAATTCAGAGTTTGCTAGTGAAGGGGTAACTGGGCAATATGAAAGATGTCAATAGATTTGTATCTTAAGGAAGAGAAACCGGAAGAAGTGATAGTTTTTGCTCAAATGCATAAAATCATGGGTCATTATATTCTATCCCCCTTAAAACAGCAATCCATAGTAATTAATTTCTAGAAAGAAATTCCTGTTTTCTAAATGGTGGTGAAAATAACAACAATATTGCTAACTTATGATAACAATAGTCTTTTACCATAAATATACTATAAACTAGTAGCATTAGTTTATTTTGGGTTGGGTGTTATATCTAGTGCTTTTTCAAAGTCTATATAACAATAGTTAAGACCTAACCTCCACTGAACACGTACTTTGGTAGTGATAGATAAAAGCCTGTGTTCTTTGAGACATCTTTCTCCCACGTAGCACCAATGTTCTAAGGTTCATAATAAACACAAACCAATTTTGCTTCATATTCACATCTCCATAAAGCTATACTTCAGTTTAATAGAATAGGATAGACTCTAATCCCAGATGGGTTATTAATTAGTAACATTCTGGGTCACATCATTTTCCTCTCTCTTGTCAACATCCTCAACTACAACATGAAGCTTATTCTACTGGCCCTCATTACCTAGTAAGATTACCTAAGGAGGCACTTGTATAATATGTGTGGAAGAGCTCTGGAGAATATCCATTAATATACAAGATACATATCATAATGTTATTATATTGAAAAGACATTGTTACTCCTTCACAGAGACCATTTTTGTAATGTTAAGAATATAGCTAAGTGCCCATATTTACATTTTGGTGACATAATAAGCCCAGGAGTCACTGTAAAATTTCAACTTTCCTAACTCTTTATCTATATAGTTTCTCATAAAAATTAGTTCTCCTTTAGCAATTCTGCATATAAAATAGAAAGTATACTAACCTAAATCAATACCCTACAATTCACAATTTTCTGGAATCATTACCTGGTATCAGGTTACTTTCTTACATTTGCTTCCATTCCTAAAGTCAAATGTAAAAGAGAAGAAAAAAACCCATATTCAGACCTTTGAATATTGAGTTCTGATAAGTTTTTATTCTATTAAACCATTTGGATCATTTAAATGAGGCAGGACAATGTATTAAACTGGGCCCTGTCCTGCCCAAAGGTTGTTTTCTCCTCTGACAACTGCATTATACATCAAAACCAAATTTACATTTTTTCCAAAGAAGACAAACAGATGGTCAACAGGTACATGAAAAAGTGCTAAACATCATTAATCATCAGGGAAATGCAAATCAAAACCACAATAAGGTATCACCTCACACCTGTTAGAATGGCTAATGTCAACAAGAAATAATAAGCATTGGCAAGAATGTGGAGAAAAGGGAACCCCTGTGCACTGCTGTTGGGAATGTAAACTGATGTAGCCACTACAGAAAGCAGAATGGAGGGTCCTCAAAAATTAAAAATAGAAATATTGTATGACCCAGGAATTCTATTTCTGGGTATTTATCTAAAAAGGAAATGAAAACACTAATTCAAAAAGATATATGCTCCCCCAAGTTCACTGCAGCATTGTTTACAATGTCCAAAACATGGAAGCAACATACGTGCCCATGGATGGATGAATATGGATAAAGAAAATGTGGCATATACAGATATGTGTGTGTGTGTTCAGTGGAATGTTATTCAGCTGTAGAAAGAATGAAATCTCACCATTTGCAACACTGATGGGCATTGAGGGCATTATGCTAAGTGAAATAAATCAGAGAGAGACAAACACCATATGATTTCACTTGCATTTAGTATCTAAATCAGAAAACAACCCTACATAAACAGCAATAACTATAGTAAGTCCTAGGGGTGTCATATACAACATGGTGACTATAGTAAATAATACTGTATTGAATATTTGAAATTTGCTTAAGAGAGTAAATCTTAAAATTTTTAATCACAAGAGAAAACAATTTTGTATTAATGGATGTTAACTAGATTTACTGAGGCAGTCATTTTAACAATATATACAATATTGAATCATTACGTTGTACACCTAAAACTAATATAATGCCATTATGTCAGTGATATCTAAATAAAAAAATAAAGCCATATTAGTTTTCCCTTTAAAATGTTTGCCCCACCTTTATCCAAAGAAGTATTTGGAGCAAGTGGAGGTGTTTTATCAATTGTAGACTATTAAGTTTCAGTATGTCACTTGCTACTCTCTATGTACAGCTGAATTTGAAAACAAAGACAGGAAGCCTGGCCAGAGATTATCACAAATTACACATTCAAGGAAACAGAATGACAAGATTTAAAAGTTACTCTGTCATATTTACTTTGGAAATTGCCATTATAACTGAAATATGCTTTGACAACACAGTTTTAAACTTGTAGACGCTTAGAGATTTTTATCTAACTAATAAACTTGTGGCTTCAGAAACCCACAAAGCTCCTGTGATACTATCTTACTTGACAAGGGTGTGAGCTTGCCAGGTGTAAGGAAGCAGATGCGATCTACGGATTGGTGAACCGCAAAGTGTCTATCTATTTTCAGAGATTATAGGGATGGCACTGGTGCCATTGGTTAAGATAGCAAATTGATTTCTTCAATAAACTAGTGCCCTCATTCACTCACCACAATTTTCTAAAATTGCCCTTTTGATCCGAAGCTTCCAATCCTGATCAGACATCATTTTTTATTTTGGAACACTGAAATCTATACTCTTCAGCTATTTTTTCCTTACATGACCAGAAACATAAACCTTGCTCTACTCATTCACACTACTGAAAATGAGTACTTCCACGTTTAAATTTTGCTTCCACATGTATTTATTGGCTTTTTAAAAGAAAAAATTTTATAAAAACCGACCTCGGATTTTCCAAGGTTAAAAGGGTGCTGACAAATAGAGGTAAATGACTTGGAAGTCATGTACAAATTAAGGACTGCTTCAGATAGGACCGTTTAGATTTTTGGCTTTCTTCTGATGGAACACAGAATCTGTACCCATGCAAATAAAGGAACATCAGTATTTGCAAAAACATACAGGGTATGTGTGTTTATACATACATGGTATATGTACATAAGTACATAGACACTGGTGTTCAACATATTGAAATGGGGAACTTGTTTTGTTTTCTCTTATACTCCCACTTCTGGTAAGAGTCAATGCTCTTTGAGAATGTAATATATAGAGGCACTCTTCTAATTACTTTACATGTATTAATAAAAATCCTATGAGATCAGAACTAGCGTTAGCCCAACTTTACAGATGAAGAAACGGAGGCGCAGTTTCACCACCTGTTCTAGTCTGCTTTCAAAGGGAACCATGTGGACACAAACACTGAAATGATATATAGATAGAAAACATTCCTTTTCTGACTTTGTAGTTGCTCAAGCATTTAGGTTATGGAATAGCCGTGATAAATCCCGGGCAGCTGAGCAATGGTAGCATGACGGATGCACAGCGATGGTGCCGACAGAGCCGATGATGACAGCAATGGGTATCTACCACTGAGTGCGCACCATGTGCCCGTGATTGTGCCAAGAACTTTATAGCTCATCAAATGCTCCACAGCTCTGTAAGGTAGGAACTTTCATCCTTCTCTTCTAGATGGGAAAACTGAAGCTAAGATAGGCTAAAGCTGGCCCAAAGTCACACAACCAGTAAGTAAATTAAACACAAGCTTTCTAATCCCAACACCCTCACTCCTAATGGTTACAAGTCTGCCCCCAAATGAATAATAATTGCTAACAATAACTGGGAACTTACGACGGGCTACATGCTGTTCTAAGTGCCTCTGCACATTATTTCATTTTCTTAACAAACTCATGAAATAAGTTGTATTATAGCGCAATTTTAGAGATTCATTTATTCATTCAACTAGCCATTTTCTTGAGAAGGTCAAAGAGTTCAGGTTCTGTTTTGGTTGCTGAAAACCCAATAGTGAAAAAAAGCAGACTGGGTTCCTGTCCTCATCATGTTCACAGCCCAGCGAGAACCTGAGGTCAGGGGGAGGAGTTAGCTTCGCAACTCACAAAACAGGTGGCCAGCACATCGGAGACCTGAACCCAGGCCGAGGGCTAAGCTTTGTTTTCTACCCAGCTGTATCATACTTACAGGAGTGCAGGAAAAGCAAGACAAATGATGCAATTGCAAAATGAATTGGATCAGTCAGGGGCCAAACGGATTTAAGATACAGATCAATTTGGCAAACAGCACCCAAAATTATGGTGAACCAGGTAAGCATTGACAGCATATTATTTGGAGTCCACCACCCCAACCCCACAGAAGCACCAGAGGGCTTTCAGGGGAGGCTCCAATAGAAAAAAAAATGATTAGAGACCAAAGTGATGTGTTAGAGCCCTGCCCCATAGATGGGAAAACTCCCCTTGGGTTCTGTCCTACCACTTCTCGTGAGAAGAACACTATGATGTTATAATAGCTTTTACTCTAATAACACTATTTTGATTATACTACACTCCAAGGAAAAGGTTTTGTTTTTTTTTTTTAAGTCATGGATATTTTCTCTATACCTTTTCTACATGTTGAGAGGGAGGAAGGGAGGGAGAATACAGTGAGTAATTAAAGAGATCTGGGTGAGCACTGCTTACTCCAAAATTCTTTAAATAGGCATTTTGGAACTACCCTTTTCTCTTGAAATTTTCATTAATTAGGAAGATACCTTGGTCCTACAAGGATCTTGGCATAGGCACAAGTTTGTAGAACACACAGTGGTTTGTTTCCATTAGAGGTCCAGACAGCTGTGAGGTAGCCTGCTGATTAAAGAGGCAGAGAATAGAAATAGTCTCTATGGTCCAGTACAGCCAGAAGTTTCCAACACCCAATATTACACACTACGCACCTTCCTACTGCAGCCAAGAGCAAATGTTCCACCCCCCCCAAGGACAAGCTCCCCATCCCAGCTGGGCATCCAGATGACCCATAATGCTTTCCAAAACACATAGTGTGAATGGGCCCCTGCATGAAACCTGTTCAATCAAATCACTGAGGATAGAGACGAAGAAATCTATAGTTTTTAAACCTCCCTAGGTCATCTGATATACATTCAGATGGCACCTTTGCTCAGAATATTCCAGAGCGCTAGCAGTTATTCCACAAGGCAAAAGTAAATGCATCTCATTTTTAAAGTTCACTAAAGGAATTCAATCCATTTTTTAAAGCATTCTGCTTACCAAAACTGCCAGGAAAGTCTTACTTCTTCCCCTTAATCCCCTCATGTGTAATTAAAATCCATTCCCTTTATGTATGTCCTCAGTGAAGGTAAAGAGCTGGCCTTCATTTTCTATTTCAGAAATGCACACAGGGACTGATTAAAGTCTGATACTAAATCATATCCTCACTTGAAACTCCAAAGGCAAAAGTATCAATACTGTCAGATATCTGCATTCATGTCTTTGTTCACTCGTTCAACATGCATTTATTGAGCACCTGCTCCCTGTCAGTCCCTGTGAGAGCCATGAGGTATTTGGCGATGAACACATTAGCCCTATACCCAAGCTGTTAACTTAGTGTGGGAGGGAGACAGAAACCAATGAAGACAATTCGGTGCATGCCTTATGACGGAGCTACCCACAGAGCACAATGAGAAAACACATGCAGGAACTGGATGCATCCTGCAGGATCAGCAAGTTTTCTGAGAAGACATGTTCCTTCAACTGAATCATGAGGAATGAGTAGGAGACAGCCAGACCAAAAAAGGAGGAAACGGTGGGCAGAGAAGAAACAGGTGCACACACGTGCACCTATAAAACACATAGGTATGTATGAACCACAAAGAACTCACTGTTTATGGAGCAGAAATTTTGGGGGATATTATACATAAGGGGAAAAATAGGTCTGTAATCAGATGAAAATGGCCTTTTACACCACACCGTTGAGTCTGGATCTTTATTTCACATGTGATCTACTGAACAATTACAATGGAAAGAGTTTTGCGGTCAGATTGACACGTTGGAAAAGTCAGCCCAATGGACTGTGCAGGAGGTTTGGAATTGGGGAACACTGGAGTCATTGGGATTGTGACATTGGTTGATGAGGAAGTACACTTTACAGATATTTAAGAGCTGGAGTTATCAGGACTTGGGGACTGACCGGATAGTGTGGGTAAAGCGAACAAGGTATCAGGGGGCAGCCAGGCCTCTGAAAGGCGCTATGACAGGGCAGGGAACGCAAGGACTGTGTGCAAGATGCTTGAAATCAAAGCTGGATGCTGTAAACGTGGGCAAGTTCTTTAATCTCTCTGGTGTCTGCTCTTCATCTGTAAAATGAGGATATAACCATGGTATACCTTCCTCATCAGGTTACTGTGAAATTAAATAATTAATTTAATATACAGTGTGAATTTAGAACAGTGCTTAGAACATGGTAGTATGTTTGTGTTAATTTTTATAGATGTGCCTGTCTACTGGGGTTGGTTGACTTCCCAGGCTTGGCTCCAAATATTAGAAATGGGTAAGACTTATCCTAGACTTCACAGAATCCAGAACTTTCCTACATGGCCTCAGGTCAGAAGGGTTTAATCAAACACAGCCCCAGAAACTTGTTCTCGAGGTGTCCTCTCCTTTTTCCACTGTTTTTTTTTTTACTACTCCTTATATGCCTAGTCTCTCAATGCTTAGAGTTTTTGCTCTATTCTGTTGTCTGTCATTTATAACTAACTGTTTTATCTTTAAATATTCACATTTCCCTTGGTTTTCAGGGAGTCTAATGATGTTTCCAATAAGGATAAATTATTTTTCTACTGAGCTTCACAATACCTGGCCTGTTTACACCTTAAATTTCCTCTTCTACCCTTACTTCCCTTTATATCTGCTGTGGCTCCTAATTTACTCCTAGGGTTCTCCACTTGGCTTCTCCTTTTCTTACGGCTCTTTATTTCTGGGTTGGGTTTCACCCCCTTCTGTGCACTCTCATTCTAGGTTCACAACTTTGTGAAACTTTGTATTGCACTCATGCCTTTAGAGTTTCAACTTCCGTACAAAAACACAGAAAGAACCACTTTCTGTCATGCCCCGGGTTAACACATTATGAAAATGTTAAAACAATACAAAACAAAAATCCCCAGACACATGCAGCTTATGAATAGATATCTATTCTCTGCAGAATGAAGAAATCTGGTTTTACTTTGTAAAGCTCACTTTGTGGGTGCTCAATACACTCTACTAAGCTTTAAATTACTCTACTGCATATCCGCAGGGGAGAATGAATGCTGCATACCAAAAATCTTTTCCTCCATCAAGCTAACTGATTACAATTGGAGTTTCCTCAAATGAGCTTGTTTGATAATTTGTCTCATTACTACTGAAAAGGAAATGGAAATCAAGGACTTCAGGGCAGGAAGCAGTAAGCAAATAAGATCAAAGGTTACCCTGTATGAGATGTTGATTTTGCGCCAAGTAATTTTAAAAAAAGATTGGTGTGATATCAAATACTATACATATAACAAACTTTTAAACTGTTACTCTACTACCTGCTAATATTATATGCCTTACAAGGTAACTGTACGTGGATAAGCATGAAGCATCAAGTACAGATGGTTTTGAATGCAAACCAAAGTACAGATGATGTAGAAAACCAACACTGAGTGCCATTTATTACTTTCCTATTAATTCTAGGTTTAGAACATACTTTGAATTTGATCGCCCAATTACCAACATCTATATTATATCATCTCTAGGCATCATTACAACATCAACCTCAATCTTGTGGGAAGGACTGTAAACAAAGGCCAGTCGGCTAAAGATAGATCATTACTGACACATCGACAGTAAGGGAGGTAACAGGGAGTAATGAGTATAATCAAGAGAAGTAAATTGAGGCTAAATACCAAGAAAGAATGGTCAACAGTGAGGACAGATGAAGGCAGAAACCTTCCAAGATATGCAATGAAGGTCACTGAAACACTTCAATCCCATAGAAACAGCTTTTCATTCATAAGGGAGTTTGCTAAAGGATTCCAGTGACAGGGCTAGAAATGGGGGAACTCTCTCTTTTTAGTTTGGAAAAGTTAAACAAAAAAGAACTAGGGTGATGGTATGATTTCTTCACAAAATGGGAAAGCATGCTTTTTCAAAAGAACCTATTATTGACGGATATTAGGAAACAGTGCTGTGGAGAGCATTTGCAGTCAGAATGAGCTGAGTTCAAATGTCACCTCTGTCATTTACCAGGTGAGTGAACTTTAGCAAGGTATTTAACCTTTTGGGGTCTCAGCTTCTACAATTGAAAACGAGTATACAGAAAGCCTGCCTGGCTGGCATGGCTGCAGCTATTAAACATGATCATATATACATGAATCCAAGGGTTAATTAATAATTGAGCACAGAATGCTGCCTAGAATATTGTAAACATCAAATAAAGGATAGCTATTATTGTTAGATTTTCAACTCTAAATAACTTCAGTGAAGTGTTTTGATCGATTACCATTTGCAAATAAACATATTTTTTTCTTCAAAGAAGTCACTCAAAACTCAAGTTTCATTGCTCTTTTACAGATGATCGGGAGCATATGTCTTAAATCCAGTTTTCCCAGACATCTAGCAAAGTCAGGTTAAGATAGGTGCTCCTATTTTAACATAATTCATAAAGTTTGCAACATTCAGAGAGCTGGGTCTTTTGCTCCCGGACATTCTTGTCATCCTCTTCTTTTCTCTTTAGTGTGAAAAATAAATTACAAATTTTAAGCTTGAGTTAACCAGAATGTTAAAAGAGCTGGGTCAATTATATTTCTTTGGTGAAATATTGCTGACTACCTAATTAGAAATTATTTTTTTTGTCTAAATCCTCCATATAAAAAAAGTTAGTATATATATTGTTGTGTATATATTGTTAGTATATATACTTTCTGCCTTAGAAGTAGTATATCATGAACATAATCTGATATTTCTATAAAGGAGACTCTTATAATACTTTCGTCATTATTATTCTGAATAATAATTATCATTGTAAAGTACTAAGGGTGTTAAAGATGTATGAGATCTACTCATCTCATATCAACCCAAGCTGTTGAAGTTGTTTGTATTAGAATCTGCTTGTTTCTTTTAAATGGCAGATGTGGGGTGATGGGGGTGCCCAGGGGGCTGACAATATAAGATGTTTCTAGAGTTCTGGTTAAGTTCACACCTTAATAAAAAGAAATGTTAATGGGTGTTTCTAATGGAATAAATAAGCAGACTTTGTACTCCAGCTTATAAAATCATAAATGAAAATGGTATAGATTCCTCCCATCAGTTATATTGTTATCAAAAAAAGTTTTTCAGTAAGTTTATGCACTTTTAATAAGCAACAGCATTAGTCAGTAAAAAATAAGCACTCTGATGCATTCAGAGCCTATAGATCTAAACCAGACAAAACAAAGCCTCATAAATGTGTTTGTTCATTAATTTTTAAAAAGCCAGACTTTGAGTTGTTATCATGTCAACTGGCACCAAACCACAGTCAATTTAGTGCAGCTACAAAGTGGAACCCATGCTCTACAATGGCAGGGTTTTTGATCACACTAATTAACAGCCATTTTGTTTAAAATAAACAGATACGAGT
Organism: Manis javanica; assembly: GCF_040802235.1. Taxonomy (NCBI): domain Eukaryota; kingdom Metazoa; phylum Chordata; class Mammalia; order Pholidota; family Manidae; genus Manis; species Manis javanica. Next base: position 11,565,662 of record NC_133170.1, on the reverse strand, counting down.
CTAATTGCCTTTTTTACATAAGAAAGAGAAGATCTTAAAAGTAAAAACATGCAAAAGGAAAGATCAGACAAACGCCACTCAGACAGATAAGCAAAGTGTGTGTGAAAGGAACCCAGAGGAAAGTCGGGCTGTTCTTTGGACTGACAGCCCAGTGGAGCAAAGGGAATTCGTAGCTCAGAAAGGTTAAAGGGAATGGAGAGGGGCGTGGCCTGTGGTACCCATCCTTTCATCCTTTCCCCTCACAAAGGCCTGTATCTCAGTTCATCTCGTGTAAAGTAGTACCAGTCCTGATAATCCTCGTTAGGAAAGAACCTTTGATTACAGACAAATGCTTCCTTCAACCTAGCACACACTGCCAGAAGGGGACGTGGTGCAACTAAATACTCAGATAAACTGTGCCCTGGTTCCCTAAGTTCCAGATTTTTACTTAAATTTTGTGTCCAAACAAATGAACCCCTCAGTGATTGGCCCGTGTTTTCTAAAGCCCACCAATGACCATTAATATAAAGATGATTGTACTTGAAATCTATTCTGATTTATACACCAACAGTTGAGTTTGTGTACATGCTGAATTTTCATCTCTCCAGTCTGTAAAAAGAATTCCTGGAGACACTCCGAGAAGGCTTCAGTTTCCAGAACCTTCGATAAGAACATTAGCAGATTAACTAGCCTTATTTTAACTGAGAAACATTATACTAATTAAGCATTACTCTCTATATATACAGACATTTTATCACAGCCATTTTCTTTAAAATAAACAGATTCAAGTCTAATTGCCTTTTTTACATAAGAAAGAGAAGATCTTAAAAGTTAAAACTTTTATATATATCTATATAACAAAAATATATACATACAGAACATATGTTACATCACATATAACATTTTATATATGTTTTATATATAACCAAAGCCATAAACAAAATAACATAGTTTAAAAACAATGCCTCCTCTGTCACCTATAGGGAGTTATTTTAGTGTTTAACCAATATAATAGGCACTTAACACTCTTAAGTATATGAAATAACAATGAAAAAATCATTACCTGATTTTAACCACTGCAAAAAATTTTCCCCCTTTGGTTACAGAATATTGACTACTCAGAAGCATGCATCTTCCTATTAATCATTATATCCCATCTCCCTATGCATAGGGAGAGGCCTTTCCAAAGTTTCTGGGGGGATTGCTTTCAAAATTCAGCTAATATGTGATCAGCATAGACTATTCTCTGCATTAGTAATATGGTTAAAGCTGAAACCTATGCTGTGCTAGCATATGTTCAAGAATTTACACTCTAGGATGAAAAAAAAAAAGAGTTCTGACTTGTAGCATTTGCAAATCTCACAGGGCAATACCCCCTGAAGGCTGATGTCAAGCTAGCACTTCTCCATGAAGTCACTGAACACACAGAATTGAGAAGAGATGCACACAATTGGCTCACTGGAGCTGATGCCCATCTGCACGAACCAGCTCTGTCATTCCATGGTTGAACACAAAACCCTTTAAAAGTAAAACAGGCAATGGCCAGCAGCAGGATTTAAGGTGACTATGGTATTTTCACCCATCTACATCTGTGAAGCTTTATTCTTTAAATTTAAGTATTTAAATCTGTTGTTTTCAGGTGTCAAAACCTGGGGAGCTTTTTTTTTAAGGTTTTCTTCTCCAGATCAAATAAGAAAATATATAGTCCAACTGTTCTTGCATGGATCCAAATGATCTTCATCTTTGAGTCTGAGTACAGGTATAAGACTGAGACTTCCACAAATAATTAGAGTTGGTCCACAGTTGTAAGGAGTCTGCAAGAGTAGCCTGATGCTTATCAAATATCTGAATGCATTTTCTAATACTGTATCCGAGATTCAGAGAGAGACTTAGGACCTGACAAGGAGTTAGATGATTTTAAAGTTAATTTATCAAGCTGACTGCTATTTGTGGATACACAAAAGATGAGAAGCAAGCACTGCTCAGGAAAACAAAATCGTTCAATATGTGATAAACACCTAATTAATCAAAAATTTGCCCAATAAAAGTTGACCATTTCATAGCATATTAAACTTGTAAAGGTACATTTACATAAATACATTTTATTTGTATAAAGGATGCTATAAATTACTGTCATCTTAAGAACCCAAGACTGAAAGACAACAAGTAGAAATCAGAGAAATGAAGTTATCAAAGTTGAAAGATCATTTTAAAATGCGGAATAAAACAGTGAGGTTTTATACACATTTTGTTATGTAAATAATGCTATGTAAATATATTTAATTTGGGCTTAGACAGATGCTTGGTTTAACAAGGCTTCTTAAACAGAACCCTTCTAGAATGCTTTATCTAACAAAAATAAATTGGCTTACAAACCAAGAAAATTGGTTGCCTATATTTGGTGCCTTAAAATCATGTTTGAAAAACTCCACCATCTGGAATGACACACCCAGTGTAATGTCATTTTAAGCCTTGATGTCTATCATGGGGAAAATCTGGTCTATAAGAAAAATTTAGAAAATTGTATCATCATTTTAAATGACTTTTAATAACTTATTATGGAAATCATAAAGAATTCCATAGGGACTAATTTATATTACCATGTGCTTTTCCTTATATCTACCCTTTTTTAAAAAAATTCTACAACTCATTTGAAATGAGGAATAAAAATTTAAGAAACAATGAAGTTAATATTTATATCATTTGTCTGTGTATATCAAAATTAGAATATTAAGTATACTTGTAAAAACAGCACTTAGAGTCTCTCCCATTGGAGTAGAAGCACTTTGAGGGCAGGAATCATGTGCTATTTTGCATCCCCAGCACATAGCGTAATATCTTGTAAAAAGTAAGTGCACCAGAATGTCTGTGAACTGAGCTGAAGGTGATAGTGATGAGTGTGACATGCAGAAAAGTGAGAGACACTTTGTGTGCTGTCACCTCTCCTTGTTTTCTGTGTATTGTCAGTGTACTGGAACAATGAGTATCTGGCAAGAGACAGACTATATTTCATAAAGGACAGAAGAATGAATTTTATTAGAGGATGTTGACAGGCTAATTCTAAACCTTAATCAGATGCAGAAGAGCAAATTTTACCATCAACTCCTTGGAAAGACAGCCTCAATACACTGAGCAGTGCCAGCCTGTGTATGCTCTCAGGGCCTCTGTCCCTCCACAATCTGTTACTGGTTTACAAGGAGAGGGTATAGCATCTAAGAGTAAGATGCAGAAATGTTTATGACAATCTGGAAGAGTCCCATTTATGTCTGTTGAGTCTAGCAATGAAAAATCAGGACTTAGATTCCGTGTGTCTTTGGTTTTCTTCTTTCCACTTTGTGTATCCACTCTTATTGTGTTGTCTAACAGCACTGGCCCATGACAGATTAGAAATTTAAAAAAGAGGAAAAGCTTGTCCAAATCACAGCTAGTTTACAGAGAGAGCACTGGTGTAGAGGGCGGGCCTGCCCTGGAGAATTCAACTAGGACCCATAAAGAGACGTTCTAAGGTGACCAGTTTTTGGTCAACCATGAAAGCAAAAGGGCCCTTTAACAAGGTAAACTAACCGACAGCAGAAATGGCTGACCTACAATGCAGTGAGCCCACCATTGTGGCAGTTGTTCAGTAGGAAGCTGGGTAACGGGAAGAGGCTGAGACTCTGCCTCCAGCCTGGACTCCCAGGACTCTCTGCCTCCCCTTCTAAGTCATCTCGGTTGCGCCACATGCATCCCTGTGTGCTGTCCTCCCCCCAGTAGACTGGGAGTTCCTCGAGGGAAAGGGCAGTGTTTTATTCATCTTTGTTCAGTCCTGAACACAGTGAGGCTCACAGAGTTCACTGCAAAAATAAATCTTTGCCATAGGAATTGAATAAAATGATACTGAAGATCTAATCTTTGATTCAGTGACTGGTAAGAATGAGACTTCCAATCTGAAAAAAAGTCATGACGCATTTCAAAAATAAGGAAAAACATTTCAAAATTAATGGGCTTATAGCCTCCCAATATCATTTCTATTTGTATACTCATACTCAATTTCTAGGATGGAGATTTAAAAATGTTTATATATTGCTACACATAAGATTTAGTAAACAATTTTACAACCCACATACAATCACAATTTCACCTCCAGAATATTGACAGTGACCACAGCTGGGCAGTTTTTTGAAACATTAAATGACCTGGGTATGAGGGACACATATAGAAAAGATAAATTCTTCACCACTGTATGTGAATGACAGTCAGTTTAATAAAGAACTACTTTTAAACAAATAGAAATTCCTTAGTGGGTTTCAGGTTCTCTTTGGAATAATAAACACTATTGTCACACTTGGCATCAAATACAGTGGTAAATCAAAGAGCTTAGTAAACACTGTTTAGCTGTAAATATTTATTTATCATTTATTATTATTTGTGTCAAAACTTCTTTGCATCCGAACTTATTTATATTTAGATACAAGTATTAATCATGTAAATGGATGTACACTAGATTTTAATGAATCAGCATAGTTTGTCTTGCACATGAAGCCTATTAAATAAAAAAATAGCTAAACAGTTACCTCTAGTTGGAAGCCACCAGTTAATAACCTGCTTAAGAATAGTATTTTTTACTAACTTATCAAATTGATTAGTGAGGTCAAAAAAATAGCAAAAATTTCCAAAAAGAAACACAAAAGCCTCTAAGTAAATATAATTAAGCATTAAAAGTAAACTTGTCCGACACCTATAGAACCCAGAATCACACTCCAAACAATGTTTTTGGTATATACTGAAAGAGCTTCTCAAATTGCTACTGAGGTGTTAGAATTAATCTTAAATTTTCTTTCTTCACCTGACATCAGAAGATACTACCACTATTTAAACACTGCTTATTGCACTTGATATTAAAATCCCAAGTACCTAAAGGATCAGATTTCCATTGATTCATTAAGATCACTGAAGAACACATCTACATCTTTCTGTTTGTACTTTTCTCATTGTATTATTTTCTTGAAAGTAAAAAAAGAAACAAAGGCACTCTCCTATAACTGTAATTCCACAGCTTTATCAGAACACTGCCATATTCACCTTCCCTCCACAGATTTCACAGTTTAAAAAGAACTGTTTCCTTTCCCACCTGCTTAAATGAAGACCTCTCCCCCTGGAAAACCAGGATGGAGGCCAACGTCTCGAGCTCAATAAATTCCAAACGGACCCCACTGCCATTCCGCTTCCTGTTCAGCCTGCTCCAGGTCCTGGATGCCCTGTTTCTTTTAATGATGTCATCTTCCTAGTTGCCTGAAACTAGAAATATTGAGCTTTATTGTCCACCCTCCTGTTTTCTCCTCTGCCCCATTGCCGAGCCTTGACAATTCTTCCACCAAAATCTCTTTTTCCATCTGTTCCTCCCACTGCAGAGTAACTTACACTAGCTCAGGACTTCACTGTCTCTTGCTTGAACCATTCCCCAACTCCTCCATTTCACTTTCATTTCTAAGTCCCTTTGTTTCCAATATCTCCATCTCCATTCCCTCCTACTTGTAAATGCAAAACAAAACTTTCAGGAAAGTTCCAATGTGTCATTCCCCTACTCAGGAATCTAAAAAATCTTTCAAATGCCTGACAAATAACCAGCAACTTATTCAAGAACTTCTGCTGACTGGTTCCAATCTCCCTTTCCAGCTCTATGTCTCACTATTTTCTCTTTGGATGGTGGGAATGGATCTAACCAAGGAGAACTTCTGACTTCTTACTGTTCCCATTGAGCATGTGATTTCTTAACTTTGAATCTTCATTTGTGTTGTTCCCTCTACCTAAAGTGCCACTTTTCTGTACAAGGGATGTCTAAATGCCATGCGTTCTTCAATATACAATTCAAATGCCAACTCCTAACTTTCCTTGACAACTCCTCTCCATCTCCCCCACCTGTTGCCCTGTTATGTACACTTTAATTTTATGGTACATGTCATCTTCTACCCTGCATACCTATTTTGTACATGTTTTACCCCCCATACTAGAAAATAGGTTAACATCTATTAAGTGTTTACTATGACTAGGCACTAGCTAAGCAACTGCATATACCTATATAGAGTTGACCCTTGAACAACAGATTTTTCTATGGTGCTGCTCCACTAATATGCAGATTTTTTTCAATAAATATATTGGAAAATATCTTGAAGATTTGCAACAGTTTGAAAAAACATTTTCTTTCCTCTCTAGCTTACTTTATTGTAAGAATGCAGTAAGTCATACATGTAATTGCAACAGTTTGAAAAAACATTTTCTTTCCTCTCTAGCTTACTTTATTGTAAGAATGCAGTAAGTCATACATGTAATTGCAACAGTTTGAAAAAACATTTTCTTTCCTCTCTAGCTTACTTTATTGTAAGAATGCAGTAAGTCATACATGTAATTGCAACAGTTTGAAAAAACATTTTCTTTCCTCTCTAGCTTACTTTATTGTAAGAATGCAGTAAGTCATACATGTAACATATAAAATATGTGTTTATTGGCTATTTATGTTATTGGTAAGGCTTCTGGTCAACAGTGGGCTATTAGCTGTTGAGTTTTTAGGGAGTCAGTCAAACTCCACAGGGATTTTTGACTGTGCGGCGGTGGGGTGCTCCTAAGCCCTGTGTTGCTCAAGGGTCATCTGTTCAGGGTCTCAGTTATCCAACCTTTTTACAGTTGAGGAAATGAGCTAAGGAGAAGGTAAAGAACTTACCTAAGACCACACACTTCTTAAACAGCATGTGCAATGTATCTCCAACTCTGAAGTGCTTAAGACAACACTTGTACATATTATGATTTCAAACAAGACACATTAAATGAAAAAAGTTCTATAAAATTTTACATTGGGAAATATTAAAGAGATATCCAGGTATTTATTCAGTTTCACATATGTTTACTTATTATGTGGTTACCTAATATGAAATAAATAGGCCTGTGCTGCTTGTTGGAGAATTCACTTAAAAAAATCATCATAACTAATGTTTATTGGATACCTACCCTAGGCAGAATTGTAACTTGGCTAGCTTTAACTCATTTAATTCTGAGAGCTACATAATTCCTATTTTTAGAAGAGGATAACTGAAGTACAAAGACACGGCTAACTGACTAACTTGCCAAAGTCCCCAAAGTTAGCAAGGATGCAGAGGAAGAATCCAGACTGAGACGGAATGACCCTAACGTCTACATGGTGAACCAGGTGCCATACTGCCTTCTCAGCACCGGGCTTCCATCTACCCTCAAGGATCTAGGCAGCCTGGATTATCTGCTAGTTATGGAACCTTTTATATTTTTAAATTAAAATATCATTTGGTAAATCTGTCCAACGTCATCTGGAAGAACTCTTGACTATGCAGAATCATAATACTTGATATAATATAACCATCAAACACCTTACAGGTTGAGAGGCTTTTAAGTAGAAAACAAAATGTGAGCAGAAGAACCATCTTTAATTTCAGACATTAGAAGAAAATTTCCATTTCCCTCAGTATCCATCCTATGCAGCAACTCTCAATAGCAACCACTCCTAAGACAACAGGAATAGCTTGGGCTGCCATTCATGCATCAATAAACTGTACACTCGCACTCAGAGAGATTCCCATATGGGAAAAGGAAGAACATAAACAAAAGAAATATGCCAGCGTAAGAGCAGAAATTGCCCTTAAATGACAGTTTCTCCTGACACAGAATGAAAGATAAGTATAATTCCCCAGAGGAGAGAATGGGGATATCAGGACAGCTTTCATTTGGCAATAATAACATATTAAGAACAATTTTACTCATAGATTTTTCAGTCTTTGAAATGCTGACATGAAGTATTACCAGAAATGACATTCTCCCCACTACTATTACTATTATACATATCGATATACACCAGAGTGAAGATGTGAGTTATCCTTGATTAGTGTAGAATGTTAGAGCTCCTAAGAAACAGAAATCTTCATCCTTTTTCATTGAAATTCAATTTCACTCTGTCCAATCCTTCTACAAATAGTGTATTTATGAACCAAGTATGTCCAAAAAGCAGACACAACACTCCAAGTTCTTCATTCTAGAAAATTTGTATTTCAGAATAATTTTTCATTATTGCCATTCTATTTTATGATACAACTTTGACATTTAAATAGACTGTGTTTTTAAAAGATCACATACAGCAAAGGAAACCTTGAAAATGTGGATTACTGACACAGTATGCATGCACACTTGGAAATTTACAGTAAGTGTTATGAATAAAAAGTTACTCTAAATTTTCTCATTGATACAGGATACTTTATGTTGGTATTGGTTCTTTAATGGAAAATCGATTTTGGATGCTTTTGTTACTTAATGTGATGTGTATAAATAAATATACCTACACATACACATATAAATAAATACATATCCCCACCATCAGCACACCAGTGTAGCAGCTAGAGTGAAAATACAGAGAACCACAGTAAAAACACATAGTTGAGACAATGTTTAAGACAACTCAAATTCAGTTACAATGGTACTTATTTCCTCAGCTGGTAACTAAGAGACATTTTAAATAGGTTCCTCAATTTTCCTTTAAAAAAGCACCAGGCTTTTCTAATCTTCAAATATAAAACTGTGTGTTGAAGATAATTTCTTTTCTTTTATCCAAAACAAAAACAAAAGAGAATAACAATATGTAAAACATTTCTGGACAGTGAAACACCAGGTGAATTAACTTAGTTCTATAGCAATTTTCTCTTTCAGTGAAAGTTTTTATGGGCTTTTCTGAATCACTCACCACAGAAACCAAATCTTGTTTTGGGTATCCCCTTTCTTTGTCACTTTAGTTCAGTTATTTAAATGCATCGTAAGTTTTCCTTTCAGAAGAGATGCTAATCATGGGGACAGTCTTCTTAATCAAAACTGAAAAACAAAGAGTACTTATGTATTTCACCATCATTCCAGCTTGCAAGAGTAGAAGAACATCCTTGTTTTTAGGATGCATGAATGATCATCTACAGAGTCTTTAAGCCTCTTTTAACAGACACCTGCCCACATACGTCATTTTACTCTAACAGTGATGGGTTTATGGGATCAACACCCACATTATGTACAAGCAATAATCATTTGGACACAATGAGCCTACATGGGCTATCAACTGGTTTTTAAGCATTTTTCACATTTTAAACCCCACACACAAAACTAATTTTTACTATCAATCTTTTTCATTTTCTTCATCTGTTCTGCCTACAAACAACACATGAAGTCCTCAAAATACTTTTGCGAAATTAAAAAAAGAAAATTATTCACCACATAAGAAAAGTGTGCAGAATCAGATATATGTCACGAAGGCAGATTAATTATATTTGTATTGTCCATTACATTCCAAGCTTGTATATGCTGTGGACTTAAACAACCTGCAAGAAATGTTCAAAGTTTATAGTATTGATAAACATCATCTTGCTGTATGGAGAGTCTTTTGTCTCAAAAGCCTTACAAAGGAGTAAATTTGGCTATTTATCATGTCTCCCACCATAGTACTCATTTAGCTAAGGAATACATATTTAGTTCTTCTAATCTTTTCTCATAAATCAATCCCTTCAACTCATTAATCATTCTTGCTCCTTGTCTCTGATTATCTCCATTTAGTTTAGTAGGAAGGTAGCATTTGATTAAAGATGCCCCCTCTTCTTAATTGTGATTTAAAGGATTACAAACTTCTTGAGGGCAAGGACTATGCTTTCTTGAAGTAAAAATTAATTACAGAAATAAGATGCCTTACTTGAAATCATCTTGAATCACCCTGCCTTTTACTAGCTGACAATGGTTTAAACCATATTAAGAAGACTGCATTTGCTGCTTCCAGAAAAGAATCAATGAGAGCTGAGAGCACAGTCAGACCTTTAGACTTACAGAGGAGTTGTGTGTGTGTGTGTGTGTGTGTGTGTGTGTGTCTTTGTTTTCCTTTAAAAAATCACTGTGTCAAAACTATTTCTGGAATCAGTTTCCAGTGAACATTTAGGACCTCTTCTCCCAGATACACAGCATTCAACCCACCAAATGATTATAGCCATAATTAGCTTGCATTCTCCTCAATGCACTGCTTTGTAATAAGATTGAATCCAAAAAAAATTTATATCTAAAGGTGGAGGGGAAAAAAACATAAAAATGATTAAATGAAATAATTTAAGGACCTTTACTGGAGATAATTTTATAAACATATGGGACAAAATACTTTTGTTCAGAGGGATGAGAAATTGTGAGGGATAGAAAGATTTAAAGCACATTTCAGAACTGGAATGTAAAGGAGTACTTACAAGATTCAGACAGATGGCAACGAGAATAAGAGCATTTAGGTATTAGGGAAGTGGCCTGTATAGAAAAATGGAGTTGGGCTCCAGTGAAATCGTAGAAATACATAAGCACAAGTTATTCAACAGAACACCAATAATATATCACAGTATCACAGCAGAATGAAGACTGCAAAATGTGAATAGAAAATCTCAATAAATAATCATGAGAACATAGGCCAGATAATTAAAATAACATTTGGGGGCTTCTTGGCTTCAAATTGTATGAACAATTCCAAGATTCTTCTAGCCCTCATAATCAAAACTCCAATTTCGGAGACTATTAAAAAATAACTTTACCAGCAGTTCCTCTTAGGATATGAGTAGTTCAGGATTGGCAATTAAAAGCACAGAAAAGTCCAAACAAATTGTTAGCAACTTTTTAGTGTTGTAGTGGGAAGAGAACAGACTAAGACCAAAAACACTTCACCACGTCTCTGCCATTGACGGGCTGTGTACCCATTCTGTACTTGGTTTTTTCATCTTTAAATGTGTGTAACAACTATGCTTTCCATTTGTTGTGATGACTAGAGAAATGTACCTAACAACACCTATTGAAAAATATCCGACATAGAAGAAGTGTCAGTAATTGGTAACTATTACTATTATATACTTTCCCACACTAAGGCATCTTTGTACAATTTTATTCAATGTGTTTTATCATTCCTATCCTCCACCCTGAAATGCTTGTCTTCCCTTCTCTACCTGTCAGAACCCTGTGCCTTTCAAACAGCTATTATAATACTTCGGTACATAATGCACCACATTTTATACTTATCTACTATGTACTATTACCCTCCTGGTAATATTTTTTCCCCAAAAGGCCTCTTCTATTTTTCTACTTATTTTGGGATGCAACATATATAATAGAAAGATTAACTGTCAAACCATATCCCTTTCAATCAATCATCTCATGACTCAAGAATCTCAGAACCTAAAAAGACTCAGAAGTGACCTGGTCCAAGCATTACCAGATGTATGAGTTTCTTCTCTAACAGCCTAACAAATAATTAAATCAACCTCTGTGGAACATGTCCAAGCACTACACTCTCTCTCATGAAAGCCCACTCCAATCCAAAACAGTTATAATAAAAGGCTCTTCCTTCGACTAAATCCACACCTGTCTCCCTATAATGGCAGAACATGAAAGAAATCTAAGTACATTTGTATCTAAAGGTTTTTTGCATTTGGGAGACACCTTGGCCCCTGGAACCTTGGCCCCTGGAACCTCTCTTTCTCAAGTTCCCTCAACATTCTGATTTCTGTCTCCTGTAATCCTTTTAAGGTGTAACTTATAATTAGTTAAAAATAAGAATCCTGGAAGGATACAGGGTAATTTAGTTCCATATCAGTATTACTGCTCTTGAACAGAGGCTCAGTTTATGTTACTGCAACTCAAGACTGCACTAGTTTGAGGGGCAGCCTGGTCTTAACAATCAACAATGTTAACCCCATACTGGGTCCCCTAAAGCTATTAAACCCTTTCCCTTCCAATACAAGGGAATTCCTTCTTTATTATCTCCTTGTGTGCAGACTTTATATTGATCCTATAGCAATGACCTATTCCATCTTGCTGAGATGAATTTGAACCCTGTCACCAACATGTTGTTAATTTATTCCAGTTGGAAGGCTCTTCACATCTGATCATTCTACCAGCAAGGTGCTCATTGAGAGAGTGAATCATATGCCATGATCAGGGACACAGCCCTCTGGCAAGACAGAGGAAGTTTTCAGTATTACAAGGATCCATGTAATCAGCATTCCTTGGCTCTAATGCCACAGTATTCAATACCCTGAACAAATGCCTTGCTGATACCTAAATACATTACATCTAATGTATTCCCTTCATTAACCATGTCTAAGTTTTTTTTCCTAATTAACAAAAGGAACATAATATATCTTACAGAATGCCTTGGACTCTAAAGAAAATAAATGAAAACTGGTTGCTTGTATGCCGCATAGAAAAGAACACTAAACGAACTTCTATGCCACAGGCATTTGCTAAAATCAGAAATTGACCAAAAAAACTGAACCATACTTATTTACCAGCCTAACTCCATATGCCCTAGGAGTAAGATGTCCATGAATTGTTCCTTGAAAACACTGTAGATTTCCAAAAAATCTAGAATTAGAACCAAAGGAAGATTTACGTCTTGCTCCATTTATCTGAAAAACAATTAAATTTAAAAAATTGGGGGGAAAAGTTTCTTTATAATGCTATAGATCTTTACATTTTTTATATGTATGTTTATAACATTTTAACTCTAAAACTCTGACCTGAATTTTCTAAATAACATCAGTGTTTCTTTCACAAAAATCAAAATGTTCATAATATAAAGAGACTTTATGTAGGAGGAGCCCGGACAATACAGACTATTTTATGAATATTCATTAAAGGGGACATAAAACAGGTAAATGAGGAGGCTGGATTTGCAAGAAAAAGCCAAAATGTTTCCTTAATATTTCTTTGAATACTTTCCATAGTCTACTTCTTCATTTAAAAATAATGCAATCCTCCTTAATGCTCTGTTTAAAACAGGAGGTTACTCCAGAGCAACAAAAATTCCCTCTATAATTACAGACCTTCTCCTTTTAGATATTTCTCCCAAGGAAAGACAGTATATTTAGTACCATTCAAATAGGTTGTCATTATCACAGCTTCTCACGTCTGTTTGCTATAGAAGCAACGGCCAGGAGATAAAAAATTTCTCTGTCCCTCAGGTTCATAGAACAGTAGTACCCCCTTATCCACTGGTTATATGTTCCAAAAGCCCCCCATTAGTGCCTGAAACTGCAAATAGTACCAAACCCTATATATACTATATTTTTTCTTCTACATACATACCTATGACAAAGTTTAATTTATAAATTAGGCACAATAAGAGATTAACCACAGTAACTAATAATAAAATAGAACAATCATAATATATTGTAATAAAAGTTATGTGAATGTGGTATCTCTCTCTCAAAATACCTGTCTTTACTGTATTCACCCTTCTTCTTGTGATGATGTGAGATGATAAAGTGCTTATGTGAGGAGATGAAGTGAGGTGGATGACGCAGGCACTGTGACCTAGTGTTACTCTACTATTCAGAAGGAGGATCATCTGCATCTGGACGGCAGGAGACCACAGGGAACTGAACCCAGAGAAAGCAAAACTGCAGGTAAGAAGGACCACTGTTGCCACTGTCCTTTTTTTTAACAAGAGGAAAATTTCAGCAGAGCGTAGAGTCAGGACAACATTAAGGATTCAGTACATTCCACAGCCAGAGCCATAAAAGATAACAGGAGTTTGTCTCTAATCTTTCACCCATAGCTGTATCAAGGAACACCTATATCTCCCAATTAAAACACAGTAGAGGAAAACTAAATAAGACTATTTCCCTGGAGTAAAATTAAAATACTTAGTTTTTAGTCTGGCATATTGTCAAAGGCATGAACTTAAGGGGCAGGGAAATTGCAGATAATTGAATGACCTTAAAATGGTCACTTTACTTAAAGTTAAAAAAGTCCTCAGCCTCTTATACTATAGGGTGCATCCTACTATTTGTTACAAGAGGTTGCCAAGTTCCCAGACACAATGTATGTCTGATCAATGTGTTGTAAAAAGACCTACCATATCATTAAACCCGCAGTTAGATCTGACTGGAAAATTTTGCATTTAATTTGGAAGTTGTTCAATTTTAAATGTTTTATTTTGCCAGAAGTAAAAATTGTCAAATACCTTAAAATCCTCCTGTAACCCCAATACCCTCCTACTCAGATCCCTGTTAAGTCATCCAGTCTAAATAATCAAGTCCAGAATGTGTTCTGAACCATACAAGGGATCTTAGGTGATTGCCATTAAATGGCATTATTATAAAATCTACACAAAATTCAGAAAGTATCACAAATTAATTTTAATCCATAAGAATTTCTAAGCTTCTATAGTTTTTAAATATTCTTATAGAAAGTTAGAGCCAGGATGGAGTGAGATCCCAGCAAACTATATTTATTGTGTTAATGTATCATTTGTCTTCTGGGCAAGTAACTAAAGGTCATTTGTTCTTCATGGCAAGTGTTGAAAATAGTTTATATTGAAGGTCTAACTTAAAGGAACAATGTGAAACCCCTCAAGCCTAAAATGACCTTTTTCTGTCAACACAGATGTCCAAATCTCTTAAAGAGGGAAGCAGTGATGTTTGCACTCTGATTCCCAGTTACTTCAACTCCCTTTTCCTAAATGAATCTGTGGGAGGGATTGGAATCATTTCCTGTTGTAGATCTCAGTGTACTTGATCAAGTGTCTGATCAAAAGAGGGGAAAGTCCCCCAGGTTACATTTCTCAAACAAGAGGGAGACTGAAAGGCATGTGGTAAAACCTGTTTCGGGATGGGGAGCTGCTTCTATCCCCTGAGGTCTGAGGGCTTCTGGGAGGCATCCCAAATAGTGCCTGGCAGAAGCCAACAATGTCTAGCCAGAGGACTCCTCCTTCAGAAGAGTAAGGGTTGAGCAAAGAGGAATAGAGAGAAAAAGAGGGAGATGAAGCCTGCAATTGCAGGCTATTTCATTTGGCCAAAGCCTTCATGCTTCCCAATAGCTGGAGCTTTCAGGGATTCTTGCCTCCAGATATTTAATAAAACTCAGAATTGTCAAGTGGTACAAAAAAAATACATTTATCCAGTTTAACATTTACCCATTTTTTCAAAGGATAACTTGGCAACATTTCTTCCCATCTCAAAGAGGGATGCCCGGACATCTCTTACCAGAATGAAGGTTCTGGTGGAGGGAGAGGGCTGTATGTTTTCACTTTCTGGTCCAGATCAGCTGAGGCTGATTTCTCCCTCAGGCTTTACAATCCAGGTTTCTGCCTATGGAAAATAACCCACAAACGCACCTAAAACATTTTCTAAATTTTAATATGATGTAAGACACCTGGATTCCAGTTCATCCCATACTGCCCACAGAGACAAAGGAAAAATGGATATCGAAGCCCTAACAGCAAACCTCTTTGCGGTTCACCCATCCTCCTGCAGTTTATGGGAGACTTCACACCTTCAGTGTGTTCTGTCACATTTGGGTGGCAAAACAATGGCACAGAACAGGCATTGCAATGAATAGAAGACAGACCATTTGTCCTAGACCACCACTTCCTTCAGGTTATACAGTCTATCAATACATCAGGTGAGAAAAGGTACGCAGGCACTGGAACAGATTCAGATTTTAGTTTGAACTTGCATGGAGTTTGTTAATTAAAGAACTGTTTCCTGGAATTCCGCCACGTAGCAAAATTTCTGAAGATTATTCCTGAGATGGACACTGAACATTCAGGGGATAAAAGGAAAGAGAGAGAGAAATCGCTCTTCAAGTACTTTTACTATCCTTTTCCTGCTATTTACTATAAAGTATACCAGCCTGTGGCCCTTTTTTTATGAAACATTTTCATTAAAGATGAACATTAGTAATATGCAAGCACATTTTGAAACAGGTAAGAAGCCAGTATGCCCGAGTGGGGCTGAAACCCGAACAGCTATTTTTTTCCACCTACACAGGAAAATTCAGGGAAAACTTGAGCAGTTTCTTTTGGAATGCCTTCATGGAAATTCAGGCTGCATTTGATGCACACACTGTATTTTTTTTAATGGTGTTGTGTGGGTGGGTTGGAGACACGCGATGACTCCAAAGTCCATATAAATATCCAAACTGGCATGGAGACCCACTCTCATTTCCTTTTTATTGTCGGCTGCTCATTGGCTGACTTACTTGTAGCATGACATGTAATATTCCTTTATGCCTTTTTTAACTTAAACACTAGCACTAGCATTAGGTTTCTGAAACACACGACTAAAAATGCTATCACCCCCTCAAAAAGATTTTTAAAATAACAAAATATCCGAAGAGCTACCACATTCAAAACAAGAGGTAAGACAAGCTTAGCCCTATGCTTTTCATCCCAAAGTCAACCCAGATAAACACACCACCAACAACAAAAAAAAACCCTAACATCTCTTTCTTTCTCTCTTCATGCCAAGATGGCTGTCTGGGTGGCAGCCATTCACGCTGGCTTGTGTGCAATTGGAGTAAAGAGAGTAGTTAATGGGGAACTTGCAGATGACTCTGTATGGTGGGTTCTCTGATTTACATTTGCGGTAAAACCCAAGGCAACTGATCTGTAACTCTGCCCTGAATGGGGCCAGTACATGGAAATTTTTCCAGCCTAGGGCAACACCTAAACAGGCATTCTAGGAAGGGTTCAGGAGCTTCCTCTTTCCCTGGGAGCCCTTGCTCAGAGTATCTTAACCTCCTTTATTACACTAACTGTAATTACCCTGAACATCTCTCCCACCCCATTTCCCAAGCAATGTTCACTACATCACATGCCTGTGTCTGGTTAAAAAAAAAATTCTCAGGCAATGCAAATGGATAAGTTGGGGGCTCTGAATGTAAGAAATAAGAACTGAATCAAAAAGTGAAGATGCAGAGAAGTCTTCTGAAGTCCAGTAGTCACCAAAGCACACTCAACTGACCAACGTAAGAAACCCTACAGGAGAACAAGGGGACAAAGGGCTGATGAAGGGACAAAGGGACGGATGTACGAAGTTCTGATCAGCACGGCGGTTGCATTTCGAATCCAGGGCAGTCTGATGCAATTCAGACTAGCTCTAAAAGTATGCCTGTAATGGAACTCAGGCTACCTTCCGTGCACTCTTTTCCTTCACGGCGTAAGAAAATGCCTTTTGCATTTCGCATTGCAGGGATTTGCTGCTTCACACTTCTGGGAGAATTTTTTTTTTTCAAGGTAAATTATGAGCCAGCAAGTCGCTACATGTCTAGAATGCATTTGCCAAATTAAGAACTCAGTCTCTTCACTCCATTTAATTGCTTTGAGGCAATGAAATACAAACAGCTTTGGTTAAAGCAAGAGCCACAAGCAGACACACATACTTACCAAATATTTGATCATAATGAGATCCTTACACTCAAACTCATCAAAAGAGGAAGGGAGAAGTACCATCTGTCTCTGCCTCATAGTTAGCCAGGTAGTTTCAGATATTTCAGACGGGTTAAAGAGGGTTAACAATCCAAAGTTCAAGTATAACACCAATGGCAGTTATACACTGAAAGAGCTGTTGATCTTGGTAACTCACTGAGGGTCAGGTGGTAAAGAGAAGGAATGCTTTATGATGGATTGTTTCCCCTGATTTGCAAGTCCCTGAAAAGTCTTGTCCTCTTCGATGTGAAGCAAAGATGACATTTTCTTCCATAGGCAATACCTTGCCTAAACTGCATTCTCTGGTACATCTATCTCGGCAAGTTTAGTAAAACTGGACAACTGCAAATAAGTGAAGGACAGGTTCTAGGCCACAAGGTACAAGACAAGTAATGATCTTGAAATGCTGAAAAGCAACCATTTCACAGACTTGGGTAAAGTTACTTTGAAAAGTCAATGATTCAATCCCTTCAAGTATTAATAGAAACAGACTCAGGCTGATAATAAACACTTCAGGCCATCTTATCTTCAGCGAGTGATGCTAAACGTTACCATAACTGAATCCCTTCTTAGAATCTACAAGTGATACTTATGTATTTCGTTCTTGATACTTCTGATGAAAATTGCCCTTTTATGAAAAAAAAGGGCTGTAAAATAGTTTAGATTTATTGCTAATACAGAGGGACTCAGAGGTTAGGTTTAAGATGTACAGTTTTATGTATGTATTAAATTTTTTTAAGAACGAAACATTGAAACAATAAAACCAGACACATGTGAATACGATTCAAGCCTTTTGGTGACTTCTTCTACCCTTTCTGCTTCATTAAGTAAAATATTTTGATATGGTGCCATGAGCACAATTGATAATAGAACATGGTCTTTCTTAGTGTTCAACCCTGTCTCTACTTTATGATCCAGCTTGCCAAAAGGGCATGGTGCCCAGAAGGAAATCCATCTCTTGTTAGAGTTCCTGGTTGGCCTTTGTAAGCCTTGCCTATTCTCCAGCTCTGCTCCCAATAAATGAAAGCCATCTTCACACTATGGGGTTTTATTTGTAGTTGGGGGAAAGGGTCTCATCATTTTCCTCTACAGAGCAAGCTTGAAAGCTCTAGTTGAAAGTCAGGGTTAGCGGTACTCCAACTTGTCACATCACCAAAAACAAGTTAAGTCCAAGAAACAGTCCTGGTCAAGAGAAGCCTAAGAAGATATGATATTAGATGTAATGTGGTATCCTACATGGGATCCTGGAACAAAGGATATTAAGAAAAAACTTGGGAAATTTTAAGTTAGGACTTCAGTTAATAAAAGGTCTGGTTCATTAACTGTAATGGAATTAATGTGCATGTACGATGTTAATAACAGAGGGCTGTGGGTGGAGGGGTAGCATATGAGAACTCTTTGTACTGCAACTTTTCCATAAATCTAAAACTCTTCTAAAATAAAAGGTGTGTTTAAAGAAAGTCATAGTAATGATGCCATTGAACACCCCTTTACATGCAGAAGGACTTGCATCAATTAGTTACTTATTCAGCTGTGGAATGCCATGGGTGATGTGAAAGGATTGAAAAAGTTGACACAGTTAATATCTATTGAGATTCCTTGCAGACAATGAAAATAACCTCAACGTTTTCATGCTTTAAAAAGACAAACAATGTCTGAGTAAACAATACTGATATGTAGAACATACACAGAGTGACTGGATGGGGAAGAAACTCGACACCCTTCTCTTCCCCTACAGCAGGTAGGACTAGGCAGTAACAAAAAACATGTACATAGTTCCTTTTGCACTTATAAAGTATAAACAGACAAGAGAATCATGAGACCTGATAGGTTTACTGCTCCCTGTAGATCAACTGCCAAAGTAAGAAATTGGAATGTGTTTTCTATTCACCATTCAATAAAAATGACAGCAGATAATAGTACCTTTGGAAGTTTTAAAGTACTTCATAGTCATTCTTTTAGTTTATCCTCACAACAACTGTCTCAAACAGATAGCATAGATTATTATTATCAGAGTTAATGGAGTAAAGACATGGAAACATTATGAAATTTACTTATATGAAGTTACACTGTAAGTAAGTGACTAAATTCAAACAAGGATCAAACTCTTCAAACTTCATTGTCTTACCTTACCTCAGGCCTGAAAATAATGTGCTTTCAAGAAACGAATTTTCTTATTCTTGATGTTGTATTTTATAGGGTGACACATTAACACTCGATGTGTAACAGCAATCTATATGGAAGCAGTTTCAAGGTGCCAAAACTTACTATAAAACATAAATGTTAAATAAAATAAAAGGGTCATGATAGCGTAAAAGGAAACTGTCACTCTCCCCATGTTGGTGTAATAAAAACAAATACTGAAAAATAGTATGTGTACAGAATTAATTATTTACAGAATTCAACAGATTTGCCTCCGAATATATATGGCCAGAGTGCCATTAATGTTGGGTCTGTTTATTGCATGTTATCATTTTTGCCTTTAAAAAACTTATCTTATTCTCTGATGCCGTGACAGCAAAGCAACTTGGAATACTTGCTCCAAATCTATCACTTTTGGTAGATGGTCACTTTTTTTATAAAGCTGCTGTCAGAAGAGTTAAAGTCCACCTCGTTTTCAATGAACCATAGTCAAAATAAAGATATCTAGTTATAACCTGACATTTACTCAAGAAACAGTGAAATTTAGTTATTGTTCAATTCAGCTACAACTGGAAAAGTATCAGAGTGATTTAATCTTTGTGTGACTGCTGAGTGTTTGCTGTGGGCACAGGAAACAACCCAGTGTGAACAACACACGGCCCCAGTGTACTGGGGACTTAGTATTATCAAGGGAAGCCAGTATAATTAGGCACAGAGTCAGAAGACTTGAAGGGAATATCAGAAATGCTCATCTTTTTTTTCCTTGCTCTGCTTAGAACTATAAATATGCCCAAAAGGTGGTTAAAGCACTAGGAAAGATTTTTCAGAAAAGATAACTCCCAGAGACTTTGACCTGGTTTCATTAGAGAGTATCAGCCAATAACAAAATCTAGATGCTGATTTCTTTTCCATTTACATGAACATCTGAAAACAATAGTTACTTGGAGATCAACCTCCGGAACAACAACATCAAAAAGATACAAGTCATTTCTAGTTTAGGTTTCAGGATCTGGCTAAAGAAAACATTTTAAGTTGTGAAGTATATGTCATGAGACACTAGCATCTGAAATTGTACCATTTATGAATAATTACTTATTAACTAAGGTAATGAGAGAAGGTGTAGGTTTGAGACTAAAAAGCAAAAGACCCACAGGGTTGGGGATGGTGCGGCAGGGCAAAGAACCCGGGCCTAAAAGTAGAGCAAAGTCCTAAGAGAGTCTTTTCCTATCAAAGTCAAAGTCAATGTGGGGATTTGACTCTGGAAAATTCCTAAGTGTTATAAATCATGCTAGGTTTTTAAATTATACTGGAGAATAAACATGAAGTGAATTTCATAACTTAATTTTATGACAATAAATTCAGTTGAACATGCTAAAGTGATCTAAACTATTCAAGGGAGAACAAACTTGAAACTGTCCAATTTCATAACCAAACAGAGCCGAAGTTGAGGAACAGAAGTATTCATACTCCTTGATCCAAAAAGAGTGCTTTGGGGGGGGAAGGGAGGTGGTGATGGAACTCCAGAATTCCAGAACGTTAATAACTCCAACTTCTGCTCATTTTCAAGCAACTCCCTATACATAAGCAAAAATACTTATAAAAGTACCTATAAAAAAATGCCTAAACATCAAGAGGTTGCTTAAAGTTTACCCCAACTTTTTGAAAATAACCAAACTGGGCTACAAATCCCTGGAGACGTGGTTTGTCTCTGTCCTTTTTGGCTTCGACTATATGGAAAAGAACAATAATTAGAAAATGGATCATTCATTTTTAACATTTGTCCCAGATTATTCCTTATCACCCAAAAATTATCCAGCTTCACTCTTCTGTTTGAGGAGCAACAATTCAAGGAATTTCGACTATCTGGCTCCATGTCCCACGCTTCACCATTTCCAGGTAACTTATGTAATGTTACAGGGAGTAGCAGAAGAGAGACAAAACAACCATACAAAAAGCCTTGAGGGATTTTTCTTTTTGGCTGGTTCAAATGTTCAGAATTATTTAAGAGTTGGAAAAAGAGCACTCCACCACACCCTCAAAGAACTCCAGTCTGAATTCCACCATTAGTTTATATCATGTTTTCCAATCCAAAATTTCAGTATATTAATGAGAATAAAAGAAAAGAACACCCAAAGAATGTGCTGATGTAATCTGGGCTTGCCTGAAATCAAATTTCTAAAATATAACTTGGTGAAAGAACACAGACTGAGTCTATTGCTTTACACCTTGCTCTTTATGAATATACAAGTTCTACTGGCTTTTTCCCAAGGTAAAAAAAGCTCAAGTCTCCACTATTTGTGGTTTCTACAAGCGCCACTACGCATGGAGTTTGTCATGACACAGAGCTGTCCTAGACTTCCTACTAGAGGAAGCTGTTAGGAAATGATCTCACCTATAACACAGCGGGTTGCAACCATGTGTTATACACTGAAGAAAGCTCTATGATGCCATTGCAGGGAATGTCTATGCACATACATAATGATGAAACTTACAGAATACAGTATCATCAGAGCTAAAGCAAGGCTATAGATTCTCCTATAATTTAATAGTTGAATCAAATATGAGAGAAAATTTATAAGATGTATTTAGTGACTGTTTCCCAGAAGGCTACAATCTCTCTCTCCAAACTATTATTTGCTGATGATATATTTCTCAGCTGCCACAAGAAAAAGAAAAAAGTAGACGTTTTTGTTTTGGTTGGTTATTTTCTTAAAAACTAAGTTTATATGTTTCACCTTATTAACTACCAATAGAATCATCCTAAAGTCCCAGATAGAGTGGGTAAGGAGGTCAAGGATTGGTTGGAGAGCTCCAAAGAATTTCAGTAAGAGCCTTCCAACAGTGACACCGGGAAAACCCTCTGTCCTAACACTTGGGGGATTTATTTATTAGGTCTTTGTCATATACCAAACATCACTCTGTGTTTGCTACATGGATGATTTCAGTTAAAAGTCATGACAGACTACTGGGTAAATAAAACTATCATCACCATTTTACCAGTGAGGAAACAAAATCTGAGAGATTACACAACTTTCCAAAGATCCGGCGAGTCAGTGATCAAGCTGGGATTCTAACTCAGACAATCCGACTCGCAAATTCACACTCAGCCCTTTCGCTACACGGCCACTATTGTTTTAGCTTACACTTCATCTCCTTCTTCCTCAAAGGATCATGAACATGGCCACCAGGAAAGAGCCGAGTATGATCTCGACTCTTTCTGCTTCAGTAAAATATTAAATACAAACACATACAACAATAATTTCTGAGAATTCCCCAGTTTCATTCATTCAGCAATTCGACAAGTACTTACTGACTGCCTCTTATCTATGTACAAAATTGACTAATGTATAATTGCTACCGCAGAAGAGTTTATACTCCATTACTGAGTTAATACTCCATTACTCAAAAAGAACTATTCAAATAATTAAGGTAAAAGACATCCATTGCAAAGGATCAAATCAGTACCCTCCTGTGCCTAAAATCTTCACCAGGAGCTGAGAATGAACACACCCAACACATCCAGTTCACAGATTCCTCCACGAGCTGCCCTCTCTTCTCTCTCATGGCATCTCCTACTACCACCCTCGGCTCAGTGTGCTGCAGACCCTTGACCCTCCTCTCATTCTTGGAACTCACCAAGATTTCTCCTTTCTCAAGACCTTTGTGCCTTCTCCCTCTTCCCCCAAATCTTCCCATGGCTGGCTCCTTTTTTGCATTCAAGTCATAGCCTAATACCACCTTCTTGAAGAGGCTCACCCTTCACCACTCAGTCTAATCTGGTCTACACTCTCCCCCCCTCTGCTCCAAACACAGTTGTATCATAATTATCCCACTATATTCACAACATGTATTACCATCAAATTATCATTTTTTTATTTACTTGCTTATGATCTGCAACTCCATCCTCTACCAGAAGGCATGGCCCCTGAGACCAGACCAGTTCTACATCTCCCAGACAGCAAAGGTTTCAAAGTCAATAGCATGAAATACAGACTTCAAGAGAGATGTGACAACTCTGCAAAGTGGGTCCAGGGGCACCGCAAGGAAAGGGAATACTATGAGTAAATCCACAGGGGGAGAGAGATCTGGAACATGCTCAAGAAAGATGGAAGAGTCCAGTTTGGATGGCATACAGCCAAACACAGGAAAAGTAGACTGAGTTAATATAACAGAGGGTCTTTAATGTCAGGAGGAAAAATTTCACGGGCAGTGGGGAGCCACAGAGTGTTTCTTAGTAAGGAAGTTACATGAGCAAAGCACAGTACAGCATTAGAAAGATGAAAGGCTAATTTAATAGTCCAGACAAACGATACTAATAATATCTTAAGTCACTCTAATAAAACACTGAAAACCTCTGCCTTTTTTTTTTTTAAATAGAAAACTCCCAAGAGAGAACAGGAAGAGAACTGTGAACTTAGTGCTGTTAACTATTGGGACAGAAAGTACAATGTTATGAAGTATAAAGTTGAACATAATGATGAAATTTGTTTCTCTAATATCCTTTCAAAAGCCTTTTGCAAAATAAACACAGATTTTATTATATCAAACCACCCTAAGTGACTCATCTCTTTGGAAATGTGTCTCTGGCATCTTCTTTCCTTAGGCCTCAAATTCTTTCAGAAAATCAAGCAGATTAGTGGCCTGCTGACAGGACAGAAGTGAGAACTCAAAATCTTAAATCCACTTCTGCCACCGATTTGTTGTCTGACATGGAGCCCTATGCCATTTTCATATTTACAAAATATCTTTATGTGGCCAGTGTTTTATAAATTAACTATTCAGTGACTAGGAAGTAATTCACATTTTCAAAATACCCACACTAACACACTTAAAGCATATATAGACTTTTAACAGATTCTCTTACAAAGTAGTCTTGAATTATCCCATTCTTATTTATTTCTTAACCAGGCGGTGAAAATAGAAGTCTTCACATTAATGCATATACATGTGAGTCTGTGTGTCTCACAAACTATGGTTCTGTCCTTAAAAATTCCCAGATAACAAAATTGAAAAAAAATAAAGGTTTCCTTTTAAAAGACATGATGATGTAAACACAAGGAAGTTTAAAATAACACTAGTATAAACTGTTTGAACTGAATAGAAAAAAACACACCCCGAAAGAGTTTTGTCAGAATAAAAAGAAAACATACCCCAAATCCTGACAGCAACATAAAAGCCAAATTCTCCCCCTTCCTTTCATAATGGCTTTTCTATTGAGCTTCAATTTGACCTTTCATTACTTTCCCAACATTGAAGAATATTGCCTTTCAAAAACTCTCCATTTCTCGGCTGGTTGTACTATTATTCCTTCTTCCATTGTTGGGAACTCTTAGCTACCGCTGTTTCGATATGAAATGCACTATCTATGGTTTCTTCCAAAAATATACACCAGTTTTTTTGCACACTTTCCAGTTTAAATTCACACCCTGCATAAGAAAGAAAGATAATCATAAAGCCATAAGCATGCCAAGTCACAGAAACCAGAAAAGTTGGTCATTTGCTAGAAAAGCAGCAACCCATCTTACAATCAGTCTATAGCTAACATACCCCTCCCCCTCAGCGGCCACAGGACGTGCTCTGTGTGAAAGAACTCAACAGCCTTCATTCATTAGTCAGAGCTTGGAGGGTGGACCAACTGCATGATCTGATTGATAAGGTTTCATTACAAATTAGCCCATCTCTTTGATGAAAACAAGCAAGGCAGAGACTGTACCATAATTTTATTCTCATAAATTAGTCAACCAGACAAACACTAAACAGAGCTTGCCACATGAGGGGAAAACTAACTTAATTAATTCACACACAGCACCTCATGAAGAACTGTTTTAGCACCAAGGTTGTGATCTTGTTGAGTTTGCACTCTTTTCCACAAAGATGCCCGCTTAGTTATCAGGGATGAGGGACCAGGATAGGGGTAAAATATATGCCTCTGTGTTACTCCTTTAGCTGAGAAGGTCTAGTGTAGGGAAGAAAAACATGAACAAGCCCTCTATTCCCACAACCCAAAACAGGCAGAGCCAAGACTTTTAACCTAACTGTGCGTTTTAATAAATTATATTCTGCTTTTGCTTTTGTTATATGTTCCATACTTTCCAATAGTAGCAAAAACAAATATATTTCCTCACTGTCACAGTGTAATTCTTACTGGATACAGGAAACAGAAGAAGAAAATATTGATTGTAAAAAGTAAAGATTACTTTTTATAAATGCCTGCAGGTCATCTTGAGAAAAGACATAATACAATGCTTCCCAAAGTTTACACATCCAGAAAAGAATCTTCTACCTTCTACAGGAACCTGAGAACTAGCACTTGGAAAGAGCCTTCTTAGCTTCTTAGCTGCAGCTATATACCTCAAAACACCCTGATGAATGTATGAAATACTTCTTCCTTTTTATATAACCTCTTAAAAACACAGCTCTTTTTCATAAATTCATGGGACAAGATCTTAGTTTCCTAATACAGTATATAGTTGCATATAAGGGGACTCTGAAATAGCTCATATCAATGATGGAGCAGGGAAAACACAGGATGAGCCTGGGACATACTGTGATGCTGGAAAATAAGGAAGTGCAAGAATAAGGAAAGGGGCATCTCAGAAGGACACAGGAGTCAAGCGGAAGAGCTCCCAATGGCCAAAAAAGAAACAATACGAGCAATAAAAAATAAAGATATTATTAGACCACAAACCGTAAAATAAAAATAAATAACCATGAGTGAACCATGATGGAATTAATGAAACTTATTAATCATGAAAATTAATCATTGTACATGTAAATAAATGAAGGAGAAGGAACAGCTCTTCATTAGAGCAAAATTCCAAATGTAAGAGAATACCATAATTAGAACACTGTAGTATAATTGTTGCAAGCAAGATCCGTCGATGGATAATACAATCAAGCAAAAGTTCAAGAAGAAAAATGATATGTACAGTCTCTTGTATTTTCCCCCAAGATATTTATTAATTCAGTGGGGAACATGGGAAATTTACAGTGGAGAAATGCATCAGTATTGCCTTAACAAAGTGATCAAGATTAACATAAACACAGTATCATAAAACATAGTGTGCCCCTTCATCTGATACCCTGAGAAAAACACATCACTTCTGCAATATTCTGGCCAGAAATGCATATCCGCAGTCTGCTGAGAAATCAAACCCAAACCCAGAGCCACTGACAAAATAACTAACCAGCACTCATCAAAGTTGTCAATCAAGGTCATGAAAGACAAGGACCGGCTGAAGAACTGTCATGAATTGAAGGGGACTAAGGAGATACAACAGCTAAATGCAATGTGGGATTCTGGATTGGGTCTTAAATCAAAAAAATAACATTAGTAGGAAAACCTGTGAAATTAGGATTAGTACTGTATCATTAATTTCCTGGTTTTGGTCACTGTACTAGGGTCATTTAAGTTGTTAACAGCGGAAACTGGATGAAGACTATAAGTAAATTCTGTATTTCTCTAACTTCTTGGTAAGTCTAAAATCATTTCAGAATATTTTTTTAAAAAATAGTTCAAAAGGAAGAAAGAATATTGAAGAATTCTACAATGAGGCTGATAAAAATTCAAAGTAGAACCACCAAAATCTACATGAACAGTCATCAAGACTGAATAATCATATTTTGAGTTTCTCAGAATAGAAACTGAAAATATTTTTTTAATATAATAAAAGGAGAATATATAGTAAATGTTTTATTTTTTTAAACTCTTATGCTCTTTTCCTGTGGTTTTGTTTCTTAGCAGTCTTTTTAATGTAATTAATAACTAGTTGAGTTAATTTGGCCATTTATAGTCTAATTTTCTTACAGAACTACTCTGATCATTATTGCACAATTCAGTAATTTCAGTACTTATGTCTTTAAACTATGAATTTATCAGACTCTAAGCAATGTCAACAGTTCTATTGTGCTTATTTTTACAGGACTAAATGGTGAGTTTTCTAAATATGAGCCTCAGAATAAACTTTAGGGTTTTGAAAATAATATCTTCAAAATATAAATATGGACATTTAAGAAAATGTTTAAATTACAGGTCACAAAAAGGACTTTTACTTAGATTTATTCCTAATTCACAGGTATATTTTAAATGTAAATATAGTTAACAACAAAATATGCACATGTAACTACTTTTAGAAGAATTAATATTCCACAAAAATACAAGTATGCCACAATCTCTTTCATGACAATCCTAAAATTTAAAGCATATGTACATTATTTTCAAGATCTCCACCATATTTTCAAAACTGGTATCAAATGCAAAAATAGTGGCAAACTATATAAATACATTGTACACATAAGCACTCAAATAGAACCTACTGTTTCTCTTTGCTTACAATGGTGAATGATAGGAACTCTAACTCTAGTTTTCTTCCCTTTTTAAGCAAAATCTGATCTTTGATTTCATATCTACATAAGTAGATGAGTAGATTACAAAGCCTAACTAGCTGAGCCTCAAGCTAATCCAAACAAGGTGTAATTACAATATTTCCAACCACCCTGGCTGCTCTCACTTTTTTTTCATGCTGCATCTAAGATAAGAAGAGGTGCAGGTGAGAAAAAAAATCAAAACTATTTAAAGTATTACCTCTCAGTCCTGAGGGTTGCAGATTGTGCAAAGAGACAAGACAGTACACATAAGGAGAGACTAAAAACCAGAATCTTTGTGTGTGAGAGAATTTAGGATTGCTTGTAGCATTAGTAAAACAGTTTTAAGATCTGCACATGTAAATCTAGGCCAAAATCTAGAAAAGACTAGGAAGTCCTGTTGTGCTGTTTGTTATTGTCACTTTTTTTTTTTGGAAGCTTCAGAAACAATGGCTCAAGTTGCCCAGTTAGATCAATATTTGTATAATATCAGTATTAGTGCTTGAACTGAAAGCTTGCCATGTGGAACACCTTGAGTTATATCTGGAACAAAGACAGAAGCCATAGAAACAAAAGAGACAGTGAAGTGGAAACTCATTAGAGAACTATCATCAGTATAAGAGAACAGATGTCATGGAGATTAAAAAATAAGAAAAAGGTAGTGGTTTCTTGAGATGTTATTGAATTATGCAACAATTGAGAAAAGTAAGAAGAGTCAATATGTGTCATGCTTTTAGCATGGAACTTCTTTTGAATATGTCCATATTTAGCCATAATGTAGATAAACCTAACCATCAGAACTTTGTAAACACACCCAGAAAAAAACAGGTGCTCTGATAACACACTGTCACACCACTAAGTTCATCTACATCTGAGACAACCAACCAGCCAAGTGAGTCAAAAGGCAATTTTTTTCTTTGTTTTATAGGCAGCTATTACACAAGTCCATCAGTTTTTATATTCTGATACACTGTCCTAATAGCATATATCATTAACATTAAAGGTTTTATCACTCATGGGAGCAGTAACTCCTCAGTTTTACCAACTCGTGGGTTTTACCACACCTGGAAGGCAAGGGTTGGGTATCTATGTGTGTGGGGATGGGGAGCAACAAGCAGAGGGCAGGTAATTTCTCCTCCATACATATACCATCATATTTACAGGCATTTCCTACCTTCCCTTTTTCTCAATCCCTTTCCACAGCTCTGTCCAGTACAGCTGAAGCACACATTAATGCACTTTTTTCCAAGCATTTCATACATATTTACTAATTTAATCCTCAGAAGAATATTATGATGTATATTCATAAATGACATATTTGATAAGGGGTTGACATGCAAAATATATAAAGAGCTCACACACCTCAACAAACAAAAAGCAAATAATCCAATTAAAAAATGGGCAGAGGATCTGAACAGACACTTCTCCAAAGAAGAAATTCAGATGGCCAACAGACACATGAAAAGATGCTCCACATCACTAATCATCAGAGAAACGCAAATTAAAACCACAATGAGATATCACATCACCGCCCCAGTTAGGATGGCCAATATCCAAAAGACAAACAATAACAAATGTTGGCGAGGATGTGGAGAAAAGGGAAACCTCCTACATTGCTGGTGGGAATGCAAATTAGTTCAACCATTGTGGAAAGCAATATGGAGGTTCCTCAAAAAACTCAAAATAGAAATACCATTTGACCCAGGAATTCCACTCCTAGGAATTTACCCTAAGAATGCAGAAGCCCAGTTTGAAAAAGACATATGCACCCCTATGTTTATCACAGCACTATTTACAATAGCCAAGAAATGGAATTAACCTAAGTGTCCATCAGTAGATGAATGGATAAAGGAGATGTGGTACATATACACAATGGAATATTATTCAGCCATAAGAAGAAAACAAATCCTACCATTTGCAACAAAATGGATGGAGCTGGAGGGTATTATGCTCAGTGAAATAAGCCAGGTGGAGAAAGACAAGTACCAAATGATTTCACTCATCTGTGGAGCATAAGAACAAAACAAAAACTGAAGGAACAAAACAGCAGCAGACTCACAGAACACAAGAATGGACCAACAGTTACCAAAGGGAAAGGGACTGGGGAGGGAGAAGGGGAATAAGGGGCATTACGATTAGCACACATAATGTACGGGGGAGAATGGGGAAGGCAATAAAGCACAGAGAAGACAAGTAGTGACTCTATAGCATTTTACTACGCTGATGGACAGTGACTGTGATGGGATATGTGGTGGGGCCTTGATAATGGGGGAATCTAGTAACCACAATGTTGCTCATGTAATTCTATGTTAATGAGACCCAAAAAAAAAGAATATTATGATGTCAGTTCAATTATTATAGATGAGGCAATTGTGATATAGAAGAGTTAATTGGATCATCCACAGTCAAGCGGGATTGAATGTGGAAATTTGGGTTCCACATCTGATATTCTTATGTCTACCCCTTTAGTAGGTTGGGGAATTCCTAAATGTTATCTTTTGGAGTAAATGAGTGGTACCAACACATGACTCATTTAGCTCAAAATGAGTTTAAAGCCCTTCCCACTTCTTCTCTGCATGAAAACCCCCACTGTTGTCCCTACACCTCTGGGCTCTGAGCCTTTGACTCATTGCCACTCCTGGTGAAGCCTGTCGACCTTGGTTCCAGTTCTGGATGACAGAGCTCCCTGTTTCTATCTCCTAGATCCCCGAGTTAGTGTGTATCTTTCATACCCCATCCGTTTTGTTTCTATGGATAAAGTAATATACAAGAAAGAAAGAGCTAGTTATTATTCATTGGAAAGCTCAGAACTAGTAAAAACAAAACAGAACAAAAACTTGGGGTGTTCATTGAAGTAGCTGAATTACTTCATAGAGCAAGCACATAAAATATATTTTCTAAATGTGAGTATCTTGTTTCATGTGCAAATGGAAGGATGTAAAATCGGGGTCTGTTGAGATGGTACTCTTACAGTAAATACTTCTGACTCACAGCATAAGTGGAAGTTATGAGAAATCAGAATATATCTTACTATGTGTACAAGACTGACTTACTAATCAAATTTCAGGTCAGGCAGATGTTACCAAATTTCCAATGAGCAGAAATCTGCTTTGTTCTAGTATAGGAACAAAAACTAAGGGCCTTATTTTGAGTAATGGATAACTGAGTAAAAGCTATGATTTCTTTCCACACACACATACACACACACACACAAAAGTACATATACCTAAAATTTTACAGGCAGTTTCATGGAATCCATAAACCCCTAAAAGCCAACCATGGACTCTAGTTTCAGAAGACCTATCTAAGGCATAAACGGAATACAGAAGCATGCACCTCAGAAGGACAAAATTCTCAACAAAGTTCATTTGTATATCATGGTTATTTTTTTAACATTGACCACAATTCATCATACATACAATTTTTATTAATAATGATTTCCATCAGGATAGTGCCCCAAATATACCTTTAATGATAACTTTCAACCACAATAATTTATAATTTATTCATATAGAAAACTCCACTTTCCAGCCCACCCAGGGAAGCACTGTTATCACCGTAGTGTGTGTCCCTGCAGAGCCTCTATATGCAAGTACAGGATCAGCAGCAGGCATGCACTCACCTCTGCTGCCGGCCATCTGCCCAGAGGGCTTGTGCACCTGAACTGTGGGGGCAGAAGATGAGAAAGAGGCCAGCCCTCCTCCAGTCTGAACAGTATTCTGAGTATTCATCCTAGTGTGAGCATCCTGAATTTTTTTGAGTATTTACGGGAATTTTGAGAGTAATTTGACTCCAGACTATGTTTGCTTATAAACAGACCTTAAAAATTTCCTCATGGTATAATAATAAAAACGCCAATAATAATATGGCAACAATTCTATATGTGACAAAAAATTAATGGGACATAATCTTTGTAGTCTTTCTGTTACTTCATAATAGAACATAAAAAATCTTTACATGCCAATAGTTACAGTTGTACAATATTATTGTTACTGACTGTATACTATTCTACTACTTGGGCTACCATAATTTATTTAAGCAATGTCCCATTGTAAAATATTTATATTGTTTTGAACTTTTAACTATTACAGATATATGAAGTAGCATAGCTCAATGACAACCAATTCACAATTGAAAAGAAAAAACAATTTTAAAGGATGAAAATTAACAAAATACTTCAAGAAATACTAAAAGAAAAAGAAAATACTTAGAGAACAAAAATAATTACATATATATGCAAGTTTACAAACTATCACAGAGAAAAATGAGATGCAATAAAGATTTTTCAAGCATATTATTTGGGTAGCCTGTGTTCTACCAGATTGTTTTCAGTAGCATGCTTTAGGCCAAATCATCTACAGTGAAATGATCTTCCAATTTAAAAATATAATTTCAGTACAGTATGAAAAGCTAATGGCAGAGGGAATTACGGAATTTCATGGAAGGGGCAAGTAACATTTAGTTTGGCTCTGCGGGATTAACAGTGGCTTCCTACAGATGAAATCCCCTGAGCTGAATCTTGAAGGATGATTAAAACAGCCAGGTAATCAAAATGAAAGAACAAGCATTTTTTCCATCCTCACCTCTACAACCTGCACTTTGGGGTAACCGCATGTTCTTAGTTGACAAAGTAAAATTCTTCTTTATAGAAGAGTTCCAGCCAGTAAATGTAGAAGAAATTATGGAATTATGCATTAACATTTTGCAACCCTTAATGAAATAATTGTTTCAGGCAGTGTACATTAATGGATTAAACCATTAGTTGCACAATGATTGATGGTGACTCTTATGAGGGAGGGATGAAGCTGTCACCACTTGAACCCACTAATCAATCTTAACAGCTGAAAAGACAGATAGGTATTGGAAACTGAATTCAATGAAATCTCTAGAGCTAATATCTATTTCTAGGAAATACAGTGGATATAGAAACAAGGCAAGTAACACCACATGAAGACAAAAAAATAACTACAGACTATGGAACATTCTATTTGACAATTGACCCGGTTTATGCAACAAGAAAATGGCATTAATAAAAGAGAGGAGTGAGAACTGTTTTCGATTAAAAAAGAATTAGAGACTTAACCAAATTTAATAAGTGGTACTTATTCAGATCATGATCCAAACCATCTAATTGCAAAAATATTTTTTTTTACAACAACTTGGAAATTTTCATTATGCACAGGGAATTAGATAATCCCAAGGAATTACTGTCAGTTTTGTTAGGTTCCATAATGACATAGTTGTTATGTATGAAAATATCCATACTTTGAAGATGCATTCTGAAGTAGAGGGAAAATCATTATTAAATAATTCTGCAAAATAAAAAAAGGGTGGGAGGTGGGGCTCAAGGAACCACATGTCAAAATCTTAATGTTGAATACAGGAATTCTTCATACTTTTCCCTCCCCTTTTGTGGTTATCTTTAATTTTTCATAATGATTTTTCTTTTTTAATTCAGCCAAGTGATACAGAGCAGGGAGGGAACCGTGAGTTGGGAGGACTACATACCTGGCAGAGAAAATGGCATGAGCAAGAACTCTGACTCAAGAAACAGTGTGACTTCATCAGAGAACAGAAACTGTTGGGTATGAAGAACAAGCAGCACCAGGTGGGGCCAGGTCATAAAGGACCTTGAGCGCCATGCAAAGAAGCTTGGGCTTTACCCTGTAAAATACAGGAAACCAAGCAAGGGTTTTAAGAGACGGATGTGGTTAGATTCCACTCTAGTCTAGACCATTACCCCCCAGCCCTGCGCAGGGCAGCTTTCCGGAAGGGAACAAGCCCAGATCCAGTCAGGAGCCTACTGCTCCCGTAAGAGAGGAATAAGGTACAGGGCCAGGAAGTAGTCACGAAAAGGGAGAGAAAGAACAAGAATCAAGGCTGACTTTCAACTTCCTGAAGGAATGGCTGAGGGACTTTAACACTGAGATACAAAAACAGGAGGAAAAGCGTATTTGGAAGCAAGGGGCAGGGGAGAGGAGGAAGGGAATAAAGTCCACGGCAAGTACATCAAACTTGAAGTTTCTCTGGAACATTCAAGCTTCTTATACACACACAACTCAGGGCCATCGATCACACACCGAGCTATATTCAAGAGTCCTCAGAACATAGGCAGCCGCTGAAATCCCAGGATGGGGAAGAACACTCACTCGGTGGTCCAGAGGCCATGTCCATCATTATCCAGTGCCGAGCGTATCCAGCACAGTGTGGGGCTCTTAGTAAGTACTAAGAAAATGATAAACAAGATCGCCCAAGGAGAGCATGAAGAGTGAAAAGAACAGCTGACTAAGGGCAGAACTCTGGGTGCCCAATATTCAGGAGTGAAAGCATAAGAAGTTCCTCGAAGGAAATAAATAATAAAGCTCAGACTAAAAGAAGGACAGGGACCACACAGCCACGGAGACAAAATGTCCATTCACTGGGCAAAACTGAGGTACCTGATGAGCTTATGAGCCTTCCTGAACCTCTAAGGCAAGTGGCCTACTTTGCTCGCCCTAAAAATAACCGATAAGTAGCAGCATGACAGCCAGCCAGGAGACAATGCCACTATTTGTGTGACCATGACCATGTCATTTAACCTTTCTGTTCTCTCTTTATTTTTAAAAATGAAGCCTATGAACTATATTATCTCTAAGGTTACATTCGATTCTAAAATTCTACAAAAGCAAACCCTTTGGTTGAAAGTGTTGCAAAGACAGTAAAAGCCAAGTACCATTTTGAGATCCATGACATTTTATGCTGGACTCCAGCTCCACTCACTGACGAAATTTCCTTTGCTTCATCCTCATTTTCTCTCCCACCACGTTTTTATTTCTTCTTCCTTTTTTTTTTCTCCTATAAGTGATCTCTAAATTGCATCAGGGTGAAAGTGATGGACCTTATATGAACATAAAAATGACCGAAACATATATGGCAACAAAGAAAAGATGACAAATGAAGAGAGATGTCAGGGCCAGAATTTATTTATGTCAGTTATTCATAAATATAATACTAATAGATAAATTCCTACAAGTTTCTTTGGGAATAAACAGTCATTAATAGTGATAGCCAAAATGCCATCGACTCACTAAGTAATCATGACAGCACAGACCACTGAACCTTGTAACCTATGGGAAGTTAGATCGATGTGCTGACGTGGAATGTACTGGCCACTTGTCAGCAAGCTATAAAAAAGCCCTAACTTTTATTTGATCCTGACTTATACATGGTTGTCATGCTATTGGCCCAATGCATGACTAGAAAATTAGTTCATGTTACTGAAGCAAATCCGTTAACTTTGGTCTTATCTAAATTCAATATTTAAATCCTGTCAGACAGATTGTACTTTAATGTTGGAACCAGATCCACTCACAGTCATAAAGCCCAGGCAATATATCTGACATTCACAATCTCACTTATATTGAAAAATGTTGAGACTACCGACCACAAAATTTAGTAAAAAATGATCTGATTTCTTTGCACTTAATCTGCATTAACGGCTTCACAAAGCATTTTAAGAAGAAGAAAGTTGTTATCTGAATAAGAAGTTTTATGCTTACTACATCAGAGAAATCATTCAAATAGAGTGGAATCACTTTTCTCAAATTAATCTCACAATCAAGTAGTTACAGAAACAAGTGTGTTTTCATGCTCAAAATAGACATTTGTGCATCTTGAGACCGACAATCAACACACAGGTGAACACAGTGTGTTTTGGACGCAATTACAGTACACAGAAAAATAGTACAAAATAGAATATTCCACACCAGGATGAAGAATTGAATAAATACCTATCCCCTGACCAAAATAGATGCTATGCATATGGCAGAGATTTTTAACTGAGGTCTGGTTCTCTATAACTCAATAACTGGTTCCAATTTTCAAATTTTTAATGATCTTAAAAGAGTTATGTCCTCAAATGTTGATTAAGACAAATCAAATTAAACACCTAAAGGAAGGGTCATTATATAGACAGGAAGAGAATAACCAGGCAGGAAGTAAAGACCAGGTAGATAAGCAAATGGGATGCAGATCACCAGCACCAGAAGTTGGATAGTTTAAAGTTACCAAGAACACATGTACACGCCTTTTAAAAATACACTTGCCTGGGCAACAGTCCCAGAGATTCTGACAGTGCCTGAATTTTAAAACTCCACAGGTGATTCTGATGATCAGCCGGGATCGAAATCAAAGGATCTAAGTCACAAGGTGGGAAATCTGAAGAGAGGGACACATGTCAGGTAATAGCATGATTTTGAGGTGACGATCTGGCCCCAGCAATTTCTTACATGAATCTCCATCAGGAGCTGGTCCCAGGATATACGTAGTCACAGTGAACAGTAAGTTAAGTATTCTTCGCTAGAAGAGGAAAGGAAGGAAGAGAAACCAAAGACAATCTTTGGAGTATATTCCACTTATTTTCACAATCATACAAATCTTAGGCAGTTACAACAAGTTACTTCATATGTCAGCGTCTTGCCCTGTGTCAACTCCCAAAGAAAGCAAAGTCTGCAGGACCAGAGAATGTGACTTATATTTTATTGGACTAGGCTGGGTATACAGAAGACATAATAAATTACTGTAACTACTTTGTTGCAAGGAAACTCTAAACCACACCCCCTCCCTTTGCTCTCTGTCCTCCTCCCTGAAGTCCCATGAACCAGAAAATTATTTCTCTTGATTTTTGATTTCTAATATCTAAATTTACTTTTTAATTCATGTGATCTTTGATTTTCTAAACTAACTGTAATTTGGTAATCTGTTCACCTCCCACTCAACCTATTCACACCTCTTTCCCCACAATACCCAAGGTTTCATGATTATGTGAAATCTCTACATGGCATGAACATAGCAATTACTGATCAGGAATGGTCCAAAACATTTAGTCACTTCAAATTGCATCAGTTTGATCATTTCTAAAGATATATTTAAAGCATTTGAGTTCATTTTTCAAAATGGTAATGGAATTAATTCCATAAACATTTATTGAGCACCTTTGATTTTCATCATAAATTTTAGTGAGTCAGAAACTCCTTTAGGAGTCTGTGCAATAAAACCCTCACTGAAATTATTGCTGCAATACGTTTTAATTAATAATCCATTATCGTGATTAAATCCAATACTGAGTCAATGATTGTTGCAAACAATGAAGTACCACTATTTAAATCTACATTCCAGTAAGAAGGGAGAAGAAACCAAAAAATCATTAGAAAAAAAATGTTAACTCTCTAACGATTTTGCAGCAAAGTCCTGACCTTCCTCACTGCCAGAGGTTCAGAAGCCTGAACCTACTCCAGGAAGAGTGATATTCTCTTCAGATGTCTTGGACTTGCCCAGACTAAAAGCTGTCCTAAAACACAGAGACTTGACTCTCTACTACTAGAAGAGTCATTTACATAACATAGAGAAGTTGCTAAGACTGTCATAAGCTCTAAATCCTTTTTGAAATTAACCACAGAATCCTACCTCCATCCCTTCCATTTTTACCAGAACAGAAGTTTAACAACTGACTCTTATTTTATTTCCAGAGATCAAAGTTTAATAAAACTAAAAAATACTTAAGACTTAAGTAAAACACCTTTAACTTAATGAAGACAATGTGGATACCGGCTCCTTTTTTCCCTTTGTACTTTGACACACTGAGTATTTTCATCATAGTTTCAAAGAAGACATAAAGAGTGTGGTGCAGTTTAAAAGAAGCTGTATCCAATGGAAGTATGAAGAGCTGGGTTCTAATCTTAAATTTGTTTCTAACCAAACAGAATTGCTTTTGGGCAAGTCAATCACCCTAAAACTCAATTTCTGTATCTGCAATAGAAGGAACTTCACATTAGGTTATTTTTCAGGTTTCTTCCAAACCCAGGATCCCAGGATACGGAGTTCTGTCTAAATTTAAGAATCTGTTCAGCCAAGGACTATAGTCCACCCAGAGTCCTTCATATTAACTCGATAGAAAAAAATATCAGTTAGGCCTAATATGGGTAATTAGAGCAACATTGGAAGTGGATTTTAGGTCCGTTTTTAGGTACTTAGGGATCCCATGTGGTTTCCTCTTGCAGAGGAAACCTTCATATTTAACTCAATAAAAGGCAAGGCCTGTTGGTTTCCCAAAAGAAACCTCTTGTTTGTAACGTGGCAAGCACTTCTAATTGAAGCAGAAGTCCAGAACACTAGGGAATAATTAATTACAAGGATCTTCAATATATGTCTACACTTTACCTTTCCAACAAACTACAAGTCAAATCCAGACCATTGTGTTTCCTTACATACTTTTTAACTTATCTGGGAAGAGTGTAAAAATATTTGAGGGGGCAAAAAATGCTAGAGTCACTCCCCATTCTGACTTTTACATAGTCTTTGGGATTGCCACTGAGTTTGACTGCTTTTTTTAAAAAAATGCCTCACTCTCACTCATATGCATATTATTTCCCCTGGAGCAAATTCCTCTTATCTTCTCAAATTGTCACGACAAGTTTGTGAAATTACAGAACTACACAATTTTAAAGTCAGGAAACCTTAGAGATTTTCCAACACAATTCTTGTCCTAACATAAATGGCCCACATTCTTCTCTCTAACAAGACTTACTTTCACTACTTTACAAGGTAGTCCTCTCCATTGTAGACAACTTGTTTTTTCAAAGTTCTACCTTTCCTAGTGCTAGAATGATCTCCATTTAATTTCTGGCAGCTTTTTGCCAGCAACAAAAGCCAGATCTTCAAATAGTTAAAGAAAGTTGTGATGTCCTTATATAGCCTCCGGACCACCTCAAGTTTATCAATAGAGCCTTGTAACAATGATTCAGTTCTTTCTTTCAACAGTATCATCAAACCACTGACTTACCAGCCATTTCAACCTCACATTTTTTTCCCCCAAGGACCCACACTCAAGAGAGTTTCATCTCAGCCTTATATACCCGTTTTACATTATCTGAATATTAAATCCTGATGATTTGATAGGCTATATAAAGCTACCCCTCCAAGGTGTCTGTCATCTAAAGACCTGGAAAGTCTGTTTTACTGAAATTGTGGATAAACACTCAAAGACAAGGACAAGGTTACAGTCCACATTCCATTAACACTGATTCATTAATCAATTATCTATGAGTTCAGTTATTCTACCTGCCAAAAATCTACATAAAATATCTCATGGCATCATTTACCCAGTGTTTCTCCTCCAAATTTAAGAGCAAGTTTTTTGTCAACTCAAATATATATTTGTCTGGGGCTAGAAACTTTAACTCTTTAAAAATTTTCTTACTCTATTCTTTGCCCCACCTAGGCTTTAATTTCCACTTAAAGATACTGAATCTCCATTTTCCAGCTTGGAAACAAAACAAGGGTTGAGAAGTTCTTCCTTGGCTACACCAATTATTAATATTATGGTCCAGTGCTATCATAGGATATGTTTTAGAGCAAAGAACTCATTGTATTTTAGTGTCCACAGAATAAATTAAAAAATCCGGCATAGAAAAGGTTCATAATAAATGTTTGTGGAATGAATGAATGGCCATGATCATTAACTCTCCAAAAGTTCCTGCTTTTCTTAATAAGCCCTGGCTTTGTACCCCTTCTGGCTTTGATAGGCACCCCTTTAAATTCTGAGATCATCAAAGAGCTCCTGATTTAGTTACACTTTATTTAACTTCTTTTCTTTCTCAGCAGGATTATTCTCAATTATATAGTCAGAATCATAATTTTAGAGCATCTCATCGTTCGTGAGCTATATTTCTTCTTGATAATCTCCGTACATGGAATTATATAAATCAGGCAACATTCATGCTTAATTGGTATTTTCAGTGTAAATTTTTTGTTTCTTCCTCCATTCTTTATGTTTCAGCCTCAAAACATTTAGGCTCCTAACACCAGAAAAGATAAAAATAATAATATAAATTCATTCTTTTGTATCTTTAAGGCTTTTTTATTTCACTTCCAATGCTCTAACTCCTTAAATTAATCTGCAGAATGATTTAGAATCTTAACACTCACTAAATAATAAACAGAATAAAAAATTATTCTGAGGAACTTAAATACTGAACCTAAAACATATATTAGCTTTCAAAAGCAGGAATACTATAACTGATCCTTTAAAACAACTCTAAATAGTCGAAACAATAATAATGCCTCCTTTATGGAGCAAGTGTTGTGCAAACTTCAGCATGTGAAACCTTTGGGAACTCCATTTCCAGGCCCCCTTGCCTTGCTGCTTCTCAGCCAGAGGAAACATCTTCAGCAGCAAATTCGAAATTCTCAATTACTATTTAAAAATGGAAATGTCGAAGAAGACCTAAAATCATTCCTAACTCAACAGGACCACAAAGCTCCTACGAAGAGGGCCCATCACTTGGTGAGCACAGCTCTAATGGCCAAGTCAACCCAGTCAACAGACACTAAGCACAAATGCATGGGAAGCACAGTGGAAAAAGGCAAAGAGAAGGTAAGACAGGTGAGGCAGGAGCAGGGGGGAAAGAAACAAAAGGGAGAAGTGGAGGAAGTTAAATGCAATAAATGTAAGCACACAGTATAAAACAGAGAGCCATATATTATACCCTTTGCAGCGCCTGAAGACCTCTCAAGAGATGACAGTGTACGACGTCATTCACGTCCTTCGTGACTACTCAGGACTACCGATGGGCGTTTAACCCTGACCAAACATATTACCTAACAACTGAAACACATTTCTGTTAAAGAAAACATATTTCTATGTTTTTTTGCCAACCACGCCCCTCTCCTACCCCTCCCCCCCACACACATCCAGGGTTAAAATTCAGCAACAGGAAGGTAAGCTTATTATTTATGCCACAACTCTCTGAGCAAAACACTAAAAAGCTGCCCTTTTCGCAGAACTCAGAAATTAATTTTAAAAATGCAACAAAATCCTTTAGCAACTGTCCCTCTGTAAAAGTTTTCAAATCTTATTTGTACCTACTACCACCATTTTCAAGCAGAAAACCATTCCCATTTCACCATGCTGAACAGAAAATGTAGTCTCAGTGTAACAGAACAAAGTACAATTTAGTGTTTTGAATCCCTCACAAAAATCAGTTTCTCACAACCTTCAGTGATATTTTATATATGATTTATGGGTCACAAATTTTATTAACCACATTTTTAAATAAACCTGATGTTAAGTCCCCTTAGAAAAGTTCCACATTCAAGTTCAAATTCTCCCATACTTATTTAATCAGGAAATGAAAAAAAAAGAAGTGATAAGAAACTAAAAGGCACTTTTTCTTTCCTCCA
Source organism: Manis javanica (assembly GCF_040802235.1). Lineage (NCBI taxonomy): Eukaryota > Metazoa > Chordata > Mammalia > Pholidota > Manidae > Manis > Manis javanica. Next base: position 11,524,702 of record NC_133170.1, on the reverse strand, counting down.
GAGACTACAGAGAATCACTCATATCTCAGCCAAATATATTTAGAATACTGGCAACTCAAATTGGCATGATTGACACAAGGAGATAACACCCGAAACAAACCTGGGGCTGGGGAAAATCATTCCATAAGCAGTTTTGTGATCCATTTTTTTCAGTCTGTGAAACAGGTAAGAGAATGCTTGGAGATATCACACATAGTCATTTACATACAGTATCATTTTATGGAATTTTCCAAGGTGTTAATTAAAAGTTTTAATGAATGTTAATCATCTGTCAATTTCATTGGCAATCTCTGTTCAACCATATGCTTCTCTTTTACACCTGTAAGTTCTTTTAAAAAACCATTACTTTAAATTGTTTTACTTCCTTAACATGATATTTGTACTAATATTTAGGAAACAAAACTTCTGCATCCTATACAGCAACCTTCTATAGTTAACATATTTTCTAAGTTCTTTAAATAAGGTATTAGTATGTAGGATTTACATGATCCATTATGCCTACAAGAAAGGAACTAAAAAAATCTTTGTTCTTTTACAGTAGCTTTATGCCCAGGAAATAATGCTGAGCTGGTAAACTGATCATGGTATTGCATCCTAGAGCCCTAGAAACGAAATTCTATCTCATCAACTCATTGTACAACTTTCACTACCTTAATCTTTCTGTGGTTCAGTATATTCTTACATTCAGTCATTTGCTCATTTTAATATATTTACAGAGCACTTAGAAGGTCTGGACATACAGCAATGAACAGAACAGGCAAATATTCCTAAAGAAAGAGACAGCAAGCCATGCAGATAGCTGGAGGGAGAGTGCTCCGTGCAGCAGGAACAGAAAGTGCCAAAGCCCTAGAGAAGAGGATATGAGGACTATCTGAGGAATGAACATCAAGTGTGGATGGAGCAGGCAAAACAAAAGGGAAGATACTAAGCTATGAGGTCTGAGAAGCAGGGGAGTCAAGAATTGTTAAGTCCTTGTAGACCACCTTAATAACACAGCTATTGATCCAGGAGAGAAATGGAACCGTTACAGTCTTTCAACAGAGGAGCAACATAATCTGGCTACATTTGCACATGGTCGTTCTGGAAGTGTGTTAAAAATTGGCTAGAGATGGGCAATGGTGGAAGCAGGGACTCCAGTTAGGAGGAGAAATGATCTAGGCAGGAGAGGATGATAGCTCGAACTGCACTGGTAGCTAAGGAAGTGGTAAGAAGCAGTCAGCATTTGGATATATTCTGCAGGTAGAGACCGCAGGGTTTCTGACAGTCGAGGATACTAAAGAAAGAGAAGCAAACGGATAACTTCAAGGACTTGGCCTGAGCAACTGAATGAAAAGACTTGCCACAACTGAGATAGGAAAAGACTGTAGGAGAAGCAGTGGGTAGAGATCGGGAGCTCACTTTGTGCCTATTTTATTAAGTTGCCTATTAGACATTCGGAGGAGATGGAGTTGGATAGGCAGTTGGATATACGAGTTTAAAGTTCAAGAGATGGAAACAAATGTGGAGTAGTTGGAGAGCAGTAGTATCAAAATAATATTTTTCCTCTGAAAATGGAAGAAATAACAAGTTGTAGATTGAGGACAAAGACCTAGTAGAGAGAGAAAAGTTGATAATGCAGGAGAGAGAGGAGCATGAGCAATGTATGAGCAGGCTGGTGGGGAAAACCTCCAGGGTCTTGTGCACCGGGGGAGGAGCCGGGGAGTTTACACACAGGAACACGGAGAAGGCAGAGTATGTGTAGGTAGGTAAGAAATGTCAAGAAGTCCTCTTCTTGTTGCTTTAATCTTGCAGAAGAAATAAGCAGGATCATGAGTTGACCAGGTGCACAAGAGAGGAGATGTGACAAGTGTAACAAATATGAGAAAAGCATGCTCCCCACCCACCCCCAACAAGCTGGGTGCTCCCCCATCACTGGCCCCATGAATGCTATTACTTTTCCTGAGAAATCTGTTCTTGGGATCATCACAGAGTCTTGCTTTCTCATCATTCAGATCTCAACTCTGACCCTGACCCCTCCAACTAAATTAGATCCTTCTTCTTCCCTGATCCCTCCAACTAAATTAGATCCTAGAACCACTCTCTATCCTATTATGCTACTTTTTCTTCATGGGAAATGACACATATCTTTATTCATTGTTATTTTCTATCATACTCACTATATGTTAAGTTCCTTGAGGGCAAGGGCTCTCTGCTCTGTCCACTGCTTTATCCCCAGTGCCAAGAAGAGTGCATGGCCCATGGGAGGTACTTGAGTCACCAACCCATGGGCCATATTTTGGGAGATTTCAACCTTCCCAGAGAAGTGTTATCTATGTGGGACATGTGCCTACAGTAGGCTTCACTTTACACTGTTATTCTAGATGGAGAGAACCCAAAAAAATGAAGGATCTGAGGAGAAAAAGGTGAACTAGTACATCTAGTGGTACTTGTGACATGATCACTTGAAAAGCAAAGTTAAACTTGCTGTATCAGTGTTCTTGCTGAGACAATCTACAAGAAGAGACTAAAACGAGATGTAAACTGGCTTGGGGCATGACTTACCTGACTTCTGGATACACGACACTGACACAACCATTTGGTTTTCAAAGTCTACCAAAAACCACTATTGGTAATGGGGATGCTACCTCAATGTTTCTTCTCATTTTCTCTATTGGAGATTATCTGTGTCTCTTCTAATGTTGCTAAATCAATCTAAAGAGACTCAAGGGAAGAACTTTCTGACATTCGCAGCTGGGGGACTAAGGACATAAGCACTTAGCCAGCTAGCTTCGCTTAGACAGCTGATCTCTTAAGTAAAATCTTCTCCTTTTTCTTGAAAGAGTGAGTCACCAGGAGCTGTAATAAGTGTAAATGTCAATTATTTTAGAAATGGTGAATTAAGTTTACATGATTTTTAAAAGTTACTTTTCCTTTGGGGCATGTTACTTATTTGATTAAAATGGATAATGCTAGCAAAACCTTTGTTTACAAAAAGCTGTCCTCATCACAAACGTCCATAAATGCAAGTTTAATCATTTCTATCAACTTTGTTTAATTTCAGGGTCAAACGCAGGGAAAGAATAACCTCCTTATGGCTCCTGGTACGGCACTTTTATGAGAAGGAAGCCGACAATGTGAGGGGACCCTGTGTGTTAACGTAAGCCGTGACTAACATGCTCTCTTCACAGCCATTTCTCAGGGTCTCATGTACACAAAGTGGCAGAAGTTGGCTCTGCTGGTTTTGAACTGTATGTCCCCTTTTATGGAAAATATCAACAGGGATTTTTTTTTTTGTTCATGACTGGAGATCTTTTCTTCATCTAAATATTAAAGCCTGACGGGCCTTTCCAACTTACTGGAGCATAATCATGCTTGCTACTTGTTAATTAGGAATGGGGTGATAACCATTAAAAGTTGAAAGAGTTTCCTGGGGGTTGCAACAAGTTTCAACATGATTCCAAGCTTGGTAAATAACCACAAGGGGAGAAAGAAACCAAAGGGCAGATGCCTCTCCAGAGTCCTTCATATCTGAGAGGAGGTGATGCTGGGATTCTAGCATTCTCTCTGCAAAGCACCGTTAACACCAAAAGAGACCAAATGATGGAACTGGTCGTGTTCAGGGAGGGGAATACAGCCCAGCAAGGGACTGAAGAGACCTGGGCTGGGCCGAGAATCAATGCTCCTACTCCCCTATGTGACCTTAAAGCTCTCACCCAGCAGCCCTGGGCTAAAGGTTTTCTTTAGTGACTTTGGAGGAAGGGTTATGGATTATGGAACAATGTCACAGTTCTAAAATGCTATTTCCATCAGCCAATTTAAACTCTTGAAGAAAATTTTATAAACACTCCAGAAAGCCTGGGTATTCATTCGGGTTTGTCTCTTTTGGTAGGCAAAGACTCATTTTGCAGGCTGGTTTCAGTGTGCTGTTTTTAAGTCTGGAGTACTGGGGCTTTTGTATATATATTGTCTCATGTACTCCTCTGAACAGTCTTGTGAAATATGTTATCACTGTTTCTTTGATAAGCTAGGAAAGAGAGAATGAAGGAGAAAGGAGATGAAGTGACTTGCCTAAGGTCAGAGAGAGGTGCCACACCCAGAAATAGCTGTCCCTGGCACTTCACGGGAAATTTCAACTTATCAGTCCAAGCCCACATCTACAGACCAGTTGCTCCAGAGAAAACAGAAATATGCAATAAATATGGAGTGAACTTAAAAAGAAAAAGAAAACCTCCAAGACAAAAAAGATCACCAATGGCTCCCATGAAGTCAGATTATATATCACATTACTTTACCACATTGGGTTTTTCTGCCACCACTTCATTCACGGTTCTTCAAAGGAGTCAGTCTAAAACAAATTTGTCTGCAGTGCCAAATTTCCTAAAACAAACATTAAACATGGCTACTGGGATCTCTGTAGCATGTTATCAAAATAATGAGATATAACTACTCAATTTATATGCCCCATACCTATTAACAAAAAGAAAATACACACATCATCCCCAGGCCTGAACTATAATTTATATTTCCATTACTCAAGAAAGAGTAAATGAAAATAAGAAGTAGAAACTTAGGAAAATTCTAGTATAAAAGTCATACGAGGTACGGCCCATACTCTGTGGTACCACCAGAAACCTTATTCCAGCTAAAGACCTTGTATTGTTCGCTAGGGGGTATAACTTGCAGGACTGATGCCCTTCCAGCTGAAAAGCAATAAATTTTGAACTTCATCAAAAGATACACAACACACAAAAAAGATCATAAACCCATCAACAAAAAAGAACAGCAAATTGAGCTGCAATACTTGCTGATCTACATTTTAAGGAAAGAGCAACTAACATTTACTTGAATGTTACAGCTTACAAAGTACATTCCTATCACTGATTCATCTAATTCTCACAAAAATCCTAAGTTAAACACAATTTTACAGGGGAGGAAAGGGAAATTCAGAGAGATTAAATGGCCTGAATATAGAAAAGCCACACACACATGATGGCTTTAGATCCTCATCCTGCCAGGCTATTCCTGAAGCAGCAGAACAAAACTAGGTGACATATATCATGGGACTAGAGGGTACAATATATTTAAGCCAATAAGAACTGGGAGAAGTCTTATAAAAATACTACTTAGGACTTTCCTAGAAAGCCACTTTTTATTGCCCTTCTTCACTCATCATAAGAGCTAATTTAGGTATTTAAAACACCACAAAAACACAGAAGAGGGAGAACGTAAGGAGGACGTTAGGAGGGACGTAAGGAAGGACATAAGGATATTGGGAGAAAGTGAGGGGGGATAAATTTCCAAATTTAGCTGAATGAGTCTGTTGTCTGGACTGCAGTTTGTAATAGCAATATGCAATTGTGCAGAACTGGCTAAAGAGAAGAGGTCTTAAACAAAAAACATGTATCAAATGTAAACATACATATTAAGATAAAGAGAACTGCTAAACTCATTAAAACTACTAGGATTCCATTGTATTTTTTTAAAGTTATCCAGATAAACTCACTGCATTATTATGGAGGTAGCAAAAATTCTTTCAGAGAAATTAAGTGGCCAAATCCAACTTAATTCAAATTTTGAAAAACTGAGGCTTAATCCAGACTAATCCAAACCTTATTTTTAGTATACACATTAATTTGAATTTTTCCCTTTAGTCACCTTTCTAGGAAAATTGTTCCATTTCTTAACCCTCCTCAAGTAATGGCAACTTCCTAAGTAACCCAAGTTCTCAAATTATCTGCAACAACAGAAAATAGTACTTAACTATTTTCTATTAAGCCAACATTCTTTGTTGAACCTGCTCTAGCTTACATCAACTGTTCTAATGTTATTCCTGGTAGTGAGGCCTTCCAAGGAACTTTGGGGGCATCAAAATGAGGGATTTGGACATGGTGATATCTCAGATCTACCCCAAAATGAAAATTATATGATCAGGTGAATATTCACTTTATTATTACATAAATCTCCAAAATGATGGGCTTTTAAAATGTATTACTATGGAAGTTAGCAGGGAAACCCTCTATGTATACAAAATTATGAATGTCTCTTACCGTTCTTGTATGGAAATGATCCATTTGCCAGCAACTGCCCCAGTCCACAAATGATCAACCTGGTCTTGAAGAGTCAACAAATAAATGCGGAAACTCCCTAAAATGAAGCTTATTAATATGAAAACTGAAGCAACTTTGGATCACTGGGAAGCAGAAACAAATTAAATCTATACTTAAAATACTTAAATTCTGGAAATGTTGGATTAGTATCTGAAAAACCAAAAAAGACAGAATTTAGTTTTCCATTTGGACAACTTTATTAGCTCAGAATTACTGGTCTTGAAAGGCTGAATTTTTTTTATACCTTGGGAAAAGTAGGCAATCAATCTAAAAATGGACACACTTTTGCATGTCTGTTATAATAGCCAAACACAAAAAGACTGGAAATATATTGTGATTATATTAAGGTATAACTGTAAATTGATGTAACATTTTAAAGCTATTTTAAGCCATAGTTTTAAGTCTCTATAACACGGAATTGTGATCCTTCAAAGAACTGAACTTCAACTGTATACTTATCTCCCTGTTGCTACTATTGATTGAGACAGTTTTAGGCCCCTGTTTTGTAATCCTCCAATTTATCACAGACCTAAGAAAAGAGAGCTGGCACTTAAATTCCTCAATTTGTGCTGCCCTCCCCTGCCACTCCCCTTTTAACTACCCGCCTGTTTTACTCACCAGACTTGGCTCAAGTATATCTTTTAACTATTTTGAAACGTAAAGTCTTTCTTCAAAGTTAGAAAATTTGCCCAACTGAGGTCATCAAAAGAAGATGCCTCAGGCTCTAGGGCAGCTCCAAGGGAGGTGTTCCTGAAATATTCTGAGCAATTTTAGTATCTTTGAAAGGGGCTATGCTGAATTAGATTCAACACTCCGTTATATAAAAACTTGTATTTTTAAAAAATTGAGTTAGTTTCTAGTGATATGATTTATAAATGTATCTTGTAAATAAAAATATAAATGAAACATTTTTAGGCATGCCATTTCATCCAGACATTAAGGATCGATGGTTTTTCTAAAAATTTGAAGGAGAAACAGCCAAAATCAATGTGACTATTTTGCGCAGAGGAACTATTTAAATTATACAATAAAATTTGAACAAAGTGATCAACTTTGGTATGTAAGCCTACTGGGAGGAAATATCAAATGAAAGTAGAAGGAACACACCTTGTTAAAATAGGAGCCACTAAGATCTCTTCTCTCCCTGTATTGCAGAAAATTGCTCGTTGAAGGCAGTTCACACCTTTTATCTACCTCTCTAATACTTAGTTTACAACTCTTTCTCTGGTAAACTCGTATTAATCCAAACAACCAAAATATATAGCTTTTGGTGAGTACGATATCTCTGTCCTATTTTGAGGTCTGGTTACTTGTAATTCGATCCCTCACATTTGGAGCTATACCTAGAAGCAGATTTTAATCTATTGCCTTCTCAACATGCAGACATGACCCAAACAACTGTGTGAATTTCAGTGGTGAAATAGAGAATAATACAGTGAGCTAGGCAGAAAAGATCTCAGCCAGATGTTCCATCAAGTTTACATTTCCTCTAGATTCCCAAAGAATACAGACACCAACTGAAAATACATTTTACGTGAATTCATAGTAAAAACTTGTTAAAAAGAGAAGACAGAAGAAGGTGGTTTATAACATTACCATGCATATACTTCAAATTTTCAGGGAGATCACTTATCTGAAACAAATTCACCAATAACTTCTAGCAAAACAGATAAACTTCCTAAGAGTGATTGCAAATAAACAGATTACTGATCAAAGTGTCATTATCAGTGAAAAAAAAGGCTAGTGTCCCTCCAAACTAAGACGACCATATTTTATATGCTTTCAACTCCATATCTGTTCCTAATCTGTTTCATAATGAAATAAGAAGTAGTCATATGTAAAAAGGACTAGATTTGAAGGATACTAAATGAATTGCAGAGTTTTCAAGTGAACATTCGAAATGAGTTTACTAGGAGCTAACCAGAAACCAAATGACTTCAAACGATGAAAAAAACACCTGAAACCTTCTTTCAATCCTCTTCTTTTCAACCTGAAAATTTCAATCAATCCTTTTACTATTATCTGTTCCTAAGATTTCCATCATAGCATTACTTTTCAACAAATCATTGCTTAAAGTTTTAAGTAAACTGTTTTCTTCACAACTGTGACACACAGGTGAATTTCTAGATTTTTTTCTTTTTGTTTCAAATTAATATTCTGTTCAGAAAAAGATCATGAATCTGACATCTTATCACAATTACACAGTGGTCATTTCCATTCTGCAAGCAAGATGTCTGAGTTGAAAAGATAGAGTGCCAATTCCTTAAATGAATTAGAGTCACTGTTGACTTCAGACCTCAGAGAACTTCTCTATCCTGGACATGGAGATGATTTGATGTTGATTTCTCACATGTATAACAGTTCTTTTTGCTACATGGAACACAGGCTCTTTATAACAAATACCCTACAGATCTTTAACTGGTAGTTAGGAAACATGATTTTCCTAATCATCAACTCTCTTTTAAATATGCTGTTTTTAAATACCCATTTAGGAAAACTAATGAGGTAAGATATGAGAGGGATAAAGAAGGTATATTGTTTTCAAAATTAAAAATTTCAGGACATCAGTCCAGCAGGCATAAAACTCCATAAAACAAATACCTAGATAATCAAACAATAAAAGCAAACTAGAAATAATATGAAGGCATTTTTAGAAACTATTATTGCACATATGCAATAATTACTTCCATCGAGACTTTTACTATACATTTATTTTTATAGAAATGTAATAGCACAAGCATGCTATTGTTTAAACACATTCACCACATACCCCACAACAGACTACGATGACAATATGTATTAAGGATAATACACAAAATGTGGCTAAATGCACTCTGTATTATGACTCCATAATACAGCATGCAAATGGCTCTGACTAAGCAGACACGAGAGACAGTCGTTAGCGCACACGCTGTGAATGTATATTATGAATAATGCATAAAACTTGGCTAAATCCTAATGAGTCCATTGACATCCTATGGGGTCCAAAGGAGGCTTAGATCTCAAAGCATGGCCCTGGCACATTTCTACCTACCCATCATTATCAAAAAACAATACCACGAAAACAAAGGACATTAAACAACATGAATGCACTCTCATTCTAGAAAAAGGTTTTGAAAGAAGCACCAAAAATCGGAAGAAACTTTGAAAAGAGAACTAAAAGTCCATCTTACATCATCACCCCATTTACATTTTTTCAAAATTATCGTTGCAATTTAAATGGGACAAAAGCTGCAGTGGAAAGTTTGATGTTATTTCTTTTCTCTGGTTTTCTTCTGGGAGCTGCTGTTATAGATCTGAGTGAGCAATCCCTAAGAAAAGTGACCAAACTCTTAGACCACGGTGGTAGAAAGTCTTCCTGCCTTGAAAGAGGAATGCTTACAATAATGAATTACAGTCAATTAAGGAAAGAAATAGATATAATGTGTCTGAAAGCAGTCTTTATGGCAGAAACTCCTTAAAATTCTAAGTTTTTACATCCGTTTAAAAAATCCAAAAGAATGCCATGCTCATGTTGCTTGCAGCACATTTAAAAATATATGTTTTTTTTCCCAGTAGCCATTAAATACTCTTAAAAACTGAGTGCATGAAAAGGGAAACCTTATCTATTATGCCTATGTGGGTGTACCCCAAGATGAACACCTATACGAACATGTTCGACGTGTTCACTGAGCCAAAAATGCAGAGCTGAGCAAGCTGTTCCTGAGATGCGCAAATTAAGCACGTGACAGAAGCTCGGGCGCCCAAACCTCTCCTTGGAGTGGGAGTGGGAAAGCGAGGCCAGCTCCTCCTTCCTGGTGCTCCCGGGGGCGGCTGGGGAGCGGGCACTCTGAGAACACATCCCCAGGGTACAGGGAACAGGCGAGGCTGGCCACTTGGGGAAGCAGCAGGCCAAGGAGAACCCTGCGCTCTCTGAAAACACGCAAGGAGCAAAGCAGCGAAGTGGGAGCAGGACTTGAAGTCTGGGATGGCGTCTTGACGATTTGCCTGGAGCCCTGAGGTTTTCCTATTCCTTTACCAGGAACAAGAACCAGGCACCATCAAGGCCAAGGACAAAAGCTGGAAGCTGCTAAAGAGCCCATGCACTGTTTATGCACAGAAGTGCATAAATAACCTCCATCACTGAATTCTAAAATACAGGTCATTTCCCAACCTATATTTGGGCTAAAAACAGCTCCCTGCTTAGATGTAATGGTAATTTAGTCTATACGGTGTGAATTGAGGACTCGCTGGAAGACCCCTTCCGTGAAATAACATTGCCATCTTTTCCCAACTCTCACTACCAGCATAGCCAGAAATTCTAACTCTAAACACTTATGAAAAACAACCCTTCATAAGTTTCTATTTAAAGTACAAATACTCTTGGGTATAAGTTAAGTAAGGAAAATAGTGATAAATTTGTGTTTGCTTTCTTTTGTGAAAAAAACTAGGGCAAGAGTGGAGCCTGGCATTTTTTGGGTAGGCACTGGGTGATTCGAACACAGGGTAAGAGGTTAAAGATGGCACTCAACAACCGACTAACCTTGCCTGCTTTTCTGACTGGACTGACTCTGGCAGCCAGAGGAGTTCTGCCATGAGGAATTGAGACTTTGAACAGACCCTTAAAGTTGAACACTCTTCTGGCACTGTATTATTATATTTGTATTTACACCTGGGGAAGCACTGTCACTGTTGCTAGAGCATGAAGTATGAAAATCATACAGAAAAATAAGGTATGTGTTGTAAACACTTCTGCTGTTTTCCTTGTTCTAAAATTTGCCTTCTATCAAACGCAACAGAACAAAGTTCAGTTTCTGATAGAGCAATTCCATAAAGTTATTCTGCCTGGGAAAAGCATTCTCCATCCCGGCCTGTCCCAGCCACACTGTAATAGACTGACAATTGCTTCACTCCTCCCACAGGGCTCCTCACCCCTCCCAGATGCCACCAAGAGAATAACAGAAAGTCTCCCAGGACCGCTTTGCTTCTCAGCAGGAAGCTGTACTGTTTGCGATATCCATTTTGCTACAAACCCAAATTAGGTCTCTGGAAATAGGTAATGCATAAAAAGAAGCATTTTGTGTCACCAAATTATTATTATAGGTTACTGTTAACCCTTGGAAGATAGAGGTGAGCTCGGCCGCTCCCCACTGAGGTGACTATTTGTCATGAAATCATAGGCCCTACCTCAAAGCATGCTGCAGGTGAGCTTGAGATAAGGCAACTCTCCGGCTGACCTATAGGATTCTGATAGCTAGTTTAAGTGGGGAAGCGAGGAGAAATGCCAGTTAAACAAAAGGATCGGCACAGCATGAAGAGCCAGCAGTCGGCTCGCACAAGTTTAACAGCTGACAGAGCTAGAGACATAAGCAGACAAAAATGGATCAGGGTATTTTACTGTCAGACAAATTTGAGACTCTTTGCTTCAAACCCTTTCCTTGCCAAGACAGGTAGAGGGGCAAAATTCAGGGAGACAACTATTTTTTTAAAGGTCACTTGAGATAAGACAGTAATCATGTTGATATAAAAAAAATCAGACTACTGAATATACTGGTGTTTCTAACTATTTATTAATACAGTTCACATGGTAAATAAATGTTGCTTTTGAAATTCCCTGCATAAAAATGAGTATTTCCAGTTCATCACTGAGATTCAAAGAAATCTAAGAATTCACCCAAAAACTACCCCCTGCATTGTAATCCCAGCATCAGTTCTTAAGAACATTTACATTTAACTTTTTCTAATTTAACCTTTATAATATTGGATTCTCTTATCTTTCTTTCTTCAACACTACATTGAAATAAGCAGCGTTCATAATGTTAACAGTTATCAGTGTAACAGAATTTAAGAATTCAAATCAAAGACCACTTTGTATTAACCTGTATTAGTGAAGGAAACATACAGAACATGTATAACATCTTCTCATCCTTCAGCCCAACTCAGGTCACTTTCTGATTAAAAATTGTATGAGAGAGAGAGAGCCATCATGTCCCACAGTAATAACCCAGCCTTCCCTCCTTCCTCATGGGTGTCTGTTCTGTTTTGGTAAAAATTATCACATGTGCCTGGCTTCTCACATTAAAATAAACAGACACGCAACTGAGTTCATATCTCTTGAGACACAGTAAATACAATGCAACATGTAATTGCTCACATTGGAATAACTGATAGTGATAGAATAAACAACTAAATAATTAAAGCTTCTTCACAGTAAGTATCATAGGCTTATGCTGAAGAGCAACAGAATGATTCTGCAACTAGTATCATGGAAAAATAAAACAGCTAATAAGAACCACCAAAGTTTTATAGGGAGTTCAGCAGTCAATGGCTACCAGCCAAACTTCATAGCTGCACAGAATGTTTAGCTGAGTCTCTAAATGTGAAGGCAGAGTCAATGTTCCTCTCCCCTTTCCTAGACACAACCCAGAAAGTGATAGGCTCTTCTTAATGTCTAAGAATGTGGTTTAGATCTCAGTCTAGTCAAAAACAAGCTCTGCAGACTGAGAAAATGCCTAGGCAATCACATTAAGCTGCAGTATATGACATTTTAACATCAAAAGTCTCAGAATCCCACACTTGAGGGTGAGGCTCCCATGCAGTCCCAGTACAACGCCATGCAAGGAGTTTTGAGTCGCTAATGACTTGGCCTCCTCAGGATACCTAGATATCATCTAAATGCCAGTTACTGAAATTAAATCTCCCATGTTTCCCATTTCTGAAATAATTCCTCAATTCAAATATCCCACAGCATTACATCTGGCCATCGTTAAAGCACCTCACTGTTGCCAAGGCCCTTTCCTGCAGCTTTCTCCGGGCTGCCTGTCACACACGGTACGTACCTGCGCCGTCCACTCCCTGGGAAGTTGCTTTTGCCGTAGCTTCCTCTTTAAAAATATTCCTACACCCATGCTGATTTTGTATCTGTTCAGTTCAAATTTAGATTCCCTGGTACTTTTCCATAGTTACATTTCTTGCTCAGTTGATGTGTCCTTTTATTTATTCTGAAGTTTCAATGTAAGACAAATAGGAATACCACCTTCTAAAATTACTACTACCCTACCATCCTCCGATGGAACATTAGTGGGAAGCAATATTCTCCGAAGCTATGAAGCATACTCTGCCCTAAATTACATTGCAACCGCTGCCCTGAGCTCACACATTTTTGAATAGAAAGGCTCCCAGGGATCTCTCTGTACTGACTGCATTTACTGCTTTAAAATATTTTTATCCCAGACGCTGAAGTGCCAGCCTTGCAGTTCCTCATGCTAATCCCAGCTTGGGTGGCTGTTCTTAAGGGAAAGCATTCAAAACATTGTAACAGTGCATCAACTTTGACCCTTTTCACTTAAACATGAGACTCTTTAAAAAAGTTTGAATTCCAGAGGGAATCACTGAACTTTGACCTGCTTAAAATTAGTTTTGTTTTAGTGCCTTCATGATGACTCAACAGGCCAATTTTCCAGACACTTAAGACGTTTCTGCCCCTGAAGATTCCAGTTCAAGTCCACAGTTATGTTTGCTGGTCAGATCAGAACACTTTGTCCCAGGATCGCAAGGAACAAATTCCCAGATCTCCATCTCTTTGCCAGATGTTGGCATTAGTTGGTATTAAGCTGGGTCTACGCACGCGCACACACACACACACACACACACACACACAATCAGAGGACAGGCTCTGTTTTTTGTTTTTTTTTCACTTAGAGTCTCTCAGGGAAACCAAGTTTTCCACTCAAAACTCAGTCATGGAGAAATGTTTATCAGTATTATATAAACATTACTTACTAGACTAACTCTGCTAGAATAGAACTCTTAACTTTTGGTCAGCAGTACTATGATACATTTGTAATACAAGCTTTCTGAATCTACTTTCCTTAATGGGGAACAAAAAGGTGACTGGGATTTTATTTTCTAATCTGTGACAGATTTTAGGAAGTGTCAGTGAACAATTATATTGCAAATGAACATTACCACAATGTTATGCTTTCCTTCAATGGAATTTCAATTCTGACATTGGTTGTCAAGCATCCGTGACAGTTAATAGGCAACATAAAGTGATCAAAGAACTAAAGGTGTAGTGCATGTTCAGTTTGATTTAATCCCACAAAACTGTTTCCCCTTTGGATGAAAAGTACAGCATAGGCGATATGGTCAGTAATTTTGTAGTATCTTTGTAGGGTGACAGATGCAAAGTATACTTCTTGTGGTGAGCATTTTGCAATGGATGTGATTATTGAACCATTACGTTTGCACACCAGAAACCAATATAATATTGCCTGTCAATTATACTTCAATTTAAAAAACTGTTCCCTCTTTCAAGAAAATGAACATTTGTTTTGCAAAAACAAACCAGCACCCAATTTCATTAATACAAACTAAGGTATTTAATAAAAAGGAAGTAGCTATTAGTCTGGAACAATTCCTGCATAAACCCTATGCTTTAACATTTTTAGAACAGTCGAGAATAAAGGCATTCAGGAAGAGAAAGTCCATTTAGTACTATGAAACCAGAAAAAGAGACATGTTAACAGGTAGTTAACTGGAGAGAAGAACCAGTGCAACACAAATTAGTCTGCAAAAATAACGTAAGATGCTAAACAAATCTTTACTGTCTCCAAAGGGTGAGTTACACTTCTGAAAAGTGGTGCAGAAGTGTATACCAGACCTTCATATTCAAATATGGATTTGCACATAAATCCATCAATTTTCAAAGAGCTACCAATGACATTCTTAAAGTCTAAGCATTTGTTTCCTATTATTAATGTCCAAAGGTGGAAGTCAGAAAGTGCAGGGTACAGGGTCACCCAAAAGCCAATCATAGCAAAATTGTATTTGAATTGTTTGCTCTCCCTTTATTAGTACTACTACTAATTCTAACATTCAGAAAATAGAAACTACTCAGGTGATCCTCTATGGCAGTTCTTTCTTTCATTTCCTACCCATTTAAGAAAGAACACAATAAAGATGTTCAAAGAGGGTGGTAAATGGTAAATGTTTCAGAGATGAACATTGCTACTTCATTTTCATTTTACTCATAAATTGTTTAACACATTAACATCGTGTGAGTTACAATGAATGGACATGTATTTCTTAAATTTAGAAAACATTGGAATTCAATTATTTTAATTTCAAGCACATGTAACTATTTGGGTTCTTTAATGATGGCTAAAAAAACAAATGCTAATAGTATTGAGAACTGGGTCAATTACTTACATGAAGAAGTCAACTGAAATGAAAATTTCAAATGCTACCAAGTAGTATCTTCAAATAACGTGAAAATAAGTCTGAATTATGTAAGATGCCAATTGGAATACACATACTTACAGATCAGGTAATTAGCTGCAGTATTTAAGTAAAATTAAATTATAGAGAGATATTCCTATGTAAGGACCATTATCTGAAGAACCTACCAACATAGGATTAACCTTGCAGCTGCTTAATCTTTTCATTGTCTTAATAAAATACAGTACTAATTGTATAAGGGATTTTAGCCTTGCATTCCAAAAGATATATTTGCGTTTTCCTCTGTATACATTGTAAAACTAATACACAGTGTCATTAAAAAGTAATGTGACTGGTTTTTAAACAAACATACCATGTCATCCAATGTGCTTTCCCTTTACAGTGCCCACCGTGGAACGCCACTCACACACTCAGAAGATCAGCCATTACTCAACGGTATTTTCTACCCCTTTTTGAAACTGCCTTCTATGTCTGTAATGCACACAGGCATGTATGCTTCTAAATATCCTCAATGGTGACAAATTTCATAATTTGAAAGTCAATTTTAGCCATTTTCATCATTTCAGAGAGACATTTATAGCCAACTCTGGTGAATAAAAAAAAAAGGAAGATGGATCTTGGTATAAAATGCAAATAGAAAGTAATGAGATGGATGGTTTTGTCAGGCTTGCAAATGCTTCAAAAGGCAATTCTGAGAGGAAGTTTTCCAAAATGTTTTGAACAAGGGATCATTGGAATCAGGAGTTTACTTCTCTGGGTGACAATTTTGAGAAACCACATTAATATGAATGCATAAGTTACCGTGTGTTCATTATTTTTAAAGATCAAACTATACTTTTCATTCATACTCTACAACTACAAAATAGATCAGATACACATTTTCATTTACATGGTTATATATGTACATTCTGAAACTTCCATGGACATTAGACTGATGTTCAAAATATTATAGGTAATATAAACCTACTTCCTTTTGCACAATTAAAGTACAAGTTCAAAAATGTTCTTTTCATAGTCAGATATTTACATCTGACCCCAATCTGTTTGTAGGCTTCTATAAACTCTTTTTCCCCTATACACAGTCAAAACCTGACAAGAGCTCACTGTGGGATTATGCACAAAAACTGCAAATTTAAACAAGGTGTGATCGTATACTTTTTCACACATTATTGTATCATGCTTCACCAAACACTAATGTATGCACAGTTCCAAAATAGCTTGGGCTATTACTGCACAGCCTTGGAAACTACTAAAATCCCAGTAAGAGCACCTTTCAGAAGCAGTTGCTTCATTACTGCACACTAGTAAAAGGTTGCTCTCACTATTTGTATTTTACGATAGAAAAAAAAAATACGGAAATGTCTACAACATTGCCTCATAATTCTGAGATCTTATTTCTTATTAGACTTTGTAGTTATAGAAGTTGTTCCATCAATGTAAGAATGACAATGGGATTCAATACTATTTAATCCACTCAATTATGGAACAAGTGTGCTTTTTTCCTTACACTGCCCTACTTTCTTTTAAGTTGCATTTGAATTATTGATGGAGTTTCAAAAAAAGCATTTCTTTGTTATACATAGTTTAGAAGTAGAGAATGATGTTTCATGGTTAATTTTTAGACCCTTAGTGATAAAATAAACACACCTGTTGTCCTTTCAAAGAATGTCAATAGCATGGTACAAGCTTAAAAGAACAACTTTTCCTTTTTCTTATATTGTCTTGAAAACATGTTGTGCTGAAATCATGAATATAAATATAAGCATAAAAGGAGAAAATGGTAAGCAAAGTGCCCTATAGAAAATAAAGGTCCAGGTTTTCCTGGGTATTGAAAAGATTTACATGTGATAAATTTAAGTTCTGGTTTTCCTCAAGCATTTTGAGGACCCATTTCATCAGACAGCAAGATGAAACCCCCCAAAAAGGGTAAAATGAACCGTTTGGGGGACAAGGACAGTATTTCTTAGCCTACTCTATTCACTACAGAACTGATACCCCATCGGTTCCATCTTTCAAACAGCCAGACGGGCCCTTTTAAAACGCAAATATGAATGCTTTACTCAGTTGCCCTGCTCTTTTGGGAAACACCCAGAACCGCAGCAGTGCGTACAAGCCCCTACGTGAGACGCCTCCTGCCTCAGCCTCTGGTCTCATTCTTCACCCTTCCTTCCTCCTGCCTTTGTCTGTGACCCTGCCACTCGGATCTCCTTTGCTTCCTCCATATGCCAAGCGTTGGCCCGCTTCAGAGCTCTACGCGTGCTGCGCTCTACTCCATACTCGCCCACCCTTCCTCACCCGGTCAGCCTTCCTTCTCCTCCTATCCCAGCGCATGTCTTCCTTAGGAACACCTCCTGGGGCTTCCAGAGTAATTCCGGCTACCTACCCTACCTCCTTATGGCTCCCTGCACTCTTCCTCCATTATACACTCCTTGGTACTTATCACTAACAACAAAGGACACATTTCTTAGCCAACCTACATTCACCAAGTCACCAGAGTAACCGAGGGTCTTCTTTCCCTCTGGAAAACATACTGTTGGCCATTGCACCCTAACGACAGAAGGGCTACGCTAGCACACCCACACATGAGCCCACTCTAACCACTTTCTGTGAGCCAAGGCTCTTTATGTCATTTCTGTTTGTTATGATAATGGGCTCAATTTATTAAATATTACATAACTAATGCAATATGAAGGGCGAAGGAAGAATGTTTTTAGTGACAGTAGATTGAATGCTTTGGACAGAACAAAAGTAAATTGTTTTTAGAAACCACCAAATCAGGTGTCATGTATCTTTGTAAAATTGAAATAAAAATCAAACACATCTAGACAAATTCTGCACTTAGATGGCTTGCCAAATACCTTTACGCTCTCCTGCCATTTCAAGTAAATCAAAAGTAACAACCATAAAATACATTTTATGGGTATAACTAGCCCAAGAAGGTGACAGGGATTGTCACACAAGGGACACATGCTTAAAAGTCTTGACTATACATCAATTAATAGACAAACTGATAAACACTGTAAACAATGAAACATTGATAAAACACATTTAAATCCTGAAATATTTATGTAGATATCATTTTTTAATATTCTATGCTATACCAATTTGTTTAATTAACAGTCCAGCCCCCAGTCACAATTACACTGGAGAACAGAATCTATCTCTAGTCTCTATATATTGGCACGATTAACTGATTCACCTCCAGTCTTTCTCACTAGATTGGAAGCTCCACAGGGCTGGGGCCAAATCTCTTTTGCTTACCATTGTAACCCCATTATGCAATGTTTGTCATATGTGACAAAGAACAGATTCCCAATAAAAATATTTTAGATAACAGTGGTTAAGATTAGTCAAACACAACCACATTGTTTATTCTAAATTACTGTTAAGATCAATATGCAAATAGTTATAATGAGATTTAAGAACAACTATGCATGACGTCACCTAAAGATTTCAAAGTACTATATTTCAAGACAATATACATCTTATTCAATAATGGAAACATCATTTGTTGTAAATTGTTATTTTCAGAATCATCACTCTCTAGCAACATGAGGTTTCTACCTTTTAAATTATCAACTGTATTTCAGATGATGCTGTTAAGTGTCCTTTGGAACCCAACCATAATTATGACCATATCCTTATTAAAACTTCTATACACTGGTTCCAAATTCAGCTACTTTTTAATTTTATCTGTAATGAAAAGTGGTAATAATGCTACCTGAAATGTATTTATCCATTTCCTTCCAAGAAATTCAAAGCAACCAGCATTTTGTGAGCGGGAACTATTAAATATAAAAATGGGAATATAACTACAATGAATTTTTATTAACAAAATAAAAGATGATAATAAGGAATCTAAACTATCTAAAGTTCAGGCACAAGATGGATTTGGGGTAATGTTTTTAAACCAGGATAAGTGTTGCCAGAAGAATGCTTATAAACATTTAAAATTCCAAAAGAACATGTAGTAATTTACTACATCTATGAAATGTTTTGTCTTTTCAGGTTCATTATTGCTGAGATGACACAAATAAAGGTATTGTTCAATAATTGCATGTAACTGATTTAGAAATTTATGAATCAGAGAAAAAAATAAGCAACAGGAGAACATTCAAAAGCTTTCTGGAATATAAGGCAGGATATGGCCCATAAATTACAGCCAGATATACAAAGGGGTAATAGTGTCAGTGTGGCCCCAACCTTTTCATTAATTATGAAGAATTGCTAAACAGGAGGAAATGCTAAGTCATTATGACCCTGGCTAGTGCGCACACAATAAAAAAGAAAAAAACAGACACACACATGCACGCATGCACACACACACATACACACACACACACTTGCTTCATGATTTTTAAAAATATTTTAAAACATCATATCTACATTCTAAAACCCAAATATGTTTTAATATTTGGAGTTCACATGATCTCATTTAAACAGCTGCATAGGTCAAACTCATAAAATTGTCAAAATTCAGCTCCAGTGCACTTTCTCCCCCTTTAGTACAAAACTTACATTATAGAAATCTACCACAGAAGTCAAGAGGGGAGCAAATCAATAATAATCATCCACTGGCATACTAGAAAAAATATTACAACTTCTATTTACATTTCTTCTTCTACAGATATTCTTTATTCCCGCTTTATCTCATCCCTTTTAACCTCTATTTTTACATGCTTACTATTAGTAAAGTGGTATTTTCATCTTTTAACTGATGGTGTATACCCATCAAAACCAAAAATCAGGAGAGGACTGGCTTAGATGCCCACCTGAGAACCTGGACACTCTAGGCCTACACTCTTGTCCAGTGCCGGGCAAGAATTCCTCCTCTGCTACCAACACACAGAGACACCATCACCACCACCAGAGGCCTACATCCAGTCTACAGTCCTTCCTGCAATTAAAATATCCCTTGGTTTCATTCCATATAAAAACTTTCTCTAAAGCCAGAAGTTCAAGATGACATAGCTTTATTTCTGAACCTAACCACTAATAAGTCATTACAGGGACACTCTTTGTACAACAAGATGGAATTCATGTCTCTCTTGGGTTTCACCCTTTTGTCACCTATTATAGTTTTCGTATGCTTGAGCAAGTGGATTTAGGATGACGCTGTCTAAGTCTTAGCTAAATTAACCCTCATGATGTGCATAAGTGGTGTAAAAAAAAATTTCCTACAAAACAAAAGAAACATCTAGGGGTTTCCAAGTGATACAAATACTGCAAATAGAAGTGAACATGGGAAAATGGCAGCACTGTCTGTCCCAGACCCACTGCTAGCTCCTTATCAGCCATATTTCAAGGAAAATCAATGAGAGTTCAAAAAAAAACAGAAAAATCCTCAGGGAGGTTGTGTTTAGTGGTGTGCTACCTAGCACGACTCATTTCCAAAAGTGTTGGCTGCTGAAGGCTCTCATCTAAGGGCCTTTCCAAGGATTTCCACCCACTCCCCAGAGATGGCCCACATCTGACAGCAATGTCAGGTCACAAAGGCCTGATCCCTGGCCTGGGTTCAGGATCCCTCTGAGGAGCCATGATGGTCAGCCTCCTCACAGGTGAGCTGAAGCCTCAGCTGTGCCAGACTCAACTTCTTCTTTGGCTCATCCTGCTTATCTCATCCCCTCACAGGTGTTACCCCCAAGACCCCCAACCCCCCAGTAAACCCACTGCATGCAAATCTACATGTCAGAGCTGGTCTCTAGGGAACCCTGATATAATACCACTGTTACTCCTACTATCATGTACATTGAATCTGGTTCTAAGTGTTTATTTTGCCCTGAATATTAGCTAGAGTGCAACATACATGCATAAATCATGAACACATATGTGTGTGTGACATGTACACATGCACACATTCTGGAAAATTGTGTGATCTAGAAATTTTACTGATGGGATACCCTTAAAGTATTAGCATGTCACCAAATATGCAAAGACAACATTTTAACTGCTGACTCGAGGAACCAGTTTTTCATTTTTTGACTAGTGTGTCATCAGTTCACTCATAAGAAAAAGAGACCACGTTACTCAACATGGTAAGGTTTCCCATGGCCTACAAGACAGAATCCAGTATGCAAGCCTGTGATAAAAAGATCACCTTCATCTGACTACAATCAACCATCACAGCCTTACCTAAGATGACCCCTATCAGGTACTTTGTGTTCTACTGACCCCAAACTCTCTGTAATGGCACAAATACAGCATGTTATTTCTTACCCTCCTTACCTTTTTAACTCCTGTTGTCCTGCCTGCTTGGAAGACCCTCCTCCCTTCTCAGAGCACCAGTCCCTGCCCTACATTGCTTAATTCAGAGCCTTACCAAGGGCAGATTGGTGGTGTGGATAAAATGAGAGTTTCTGTGGCCAGGATTCTCACTTGGCCCTGGTTAACTAGCTCACTGCACACTTGTGAGCAATACATGGCTGTTGACTCTATATAAAGAGCTCCTCCCAGTGCTCTGGGTGACATGGTGGCAGGGCTGCAAGGCTGCAGGAGAGCAG
Source organism: Manis javanica (assembly GCF_040802235.1). Classification (NCBI taxonomy): domain Eukaryota; kingdom Metazoa; phylum Chordata; class Mammalia; order Pholidota; family Manidae; genus Manis; species Manis javanica. The sequence goes on along the minus strand of NC_133170.1, from coordinate 11,502,897 downwards.
AGCAGAGGCTGGAGTGGTGGCAGCACCGAGGACAGAGGCCCAGAGGACGGCTGTGTGGGACAACTGTGCAGAGAGGCCCAGAGGACAGCTGCGTGGGACGACTGTGCAAGAGAGGCCCAGAGGACAGCCTTGAAGACAGAGGGGCCCAGAGGATGGCTGTGAGGACAGAGGGGCCCAGAGGCAGAGACCAGCTTGCTGCATGCACACTCGCTCTGAGTGAATGGGATTCTAGTGACTGACCTGCCACCTGGAAATAAAGTTGGGTATAACCCTTTTACCCCAAAGAATGTTTTGCTGTCAATTTCTTTGGTCACACTGAATCCACAGTGAACTTGCCTGGGGTTGAAACCCATTGGCAAGACAGTGGGAACGGTGTGCCCCACTGCAGACAATAAGGAAAAGCAATGTCTGCAGAAATATCAACAAGCACAGTACAACTGAAGAAAAGTCAGAGAGCTTTTTAACTCTCATCCAGCTCCAAGAATTCTACATTATGTAAGCAATAAAATGGTCCTTCCCACAAGGGCTGACTGCCCGCCCCCAAGACCCACCCTAGACATGCCATTCGCTGTTTTTAAGCTTTGACTCAGGAATTCCAGTAAACATTGAGCATTTCTAGTAAAACTTTGGGCTTGAGAATAGGACATTATCAACTCCAGGAAAACCAAAGAAGTTGTATGAAAAGTAAAAATAATACCTATATCCTATTTCCAGCGATAAACAACAATTACAGAGTCAAAATAAGTGTGTTTGCTGAACAGATCTAACCAAAAAAAAAAAAAGAAAAGAAAAGGATGAAATTATATTGGAACAATGGGAAAGGGAACATGTAAGGTTTTAGGAAGTAGGGGTAGCGGAGGAGTGGTTTAGTTAAGCCAAATAATAGGAAGTGGATCGGTGACTTAGGAATAAAGATGTTATTCAGAAACACAGAACTAAAAGGAGTAGGAATGTGACGGACATGATCATCAGTAAGACTGGGCGCTATTTCATTATATAGCTTTGAATTTTATACAATGTACACACATTATTTTAATGTGCATTTAATTGATTAATAAGATACTGAGCTCATATCTCAATTCACCTAGAAAACGTTTCCCAAACTCCGCTGTGCTCTCAAAATTATCACTATGCCTATCACACTGATAAGAAATTACCAGTTTATGTTACTAACCCCCCCTATCAAATAGAGGTTCTTGGAGACAAGAACCAATATTTATTTATACTTGTCTCCCCTGGCAGAAATGGTACTGAAATTTAAATTCAACTCTGAATTCAATAAATATTTACTGAGCTCTAAGTAGACAAATGTAGCAATACAATACAGGTTTCTGATTTCAAAGAATAACATTTATAACCATAAAATGTCATCTGATGGTGGAGCTCATTATGTGCCAAGGATTGTTTTAAGTACTATGCATCATTCTCTCACTGATTCTTCACAACTTCTTTATGAGGTAAACATAACTATCCCCATTCTGCAGATGAGGAGTTAACAGACTGAGAAAGGTTAAGAAAATTGCCCAGCTAAAAAGGGGTCAGTAATGGTCTGAAATAGGAATATAATATTGAACTAGAGCACCCGCATTCCTAGGCATAAACTCACACTCTCTCTCAAAGGATATGCAAGACATGTTCACAACATGCTCACAATAATAGACAACATAATCAAAAGATGTAAATGTAGTTATAGATGGAAATATAAGATCAGAAAGAGAATTCTTTGGCCAGTATATTTTGTGAGGATGACATGCAAAAGTAAAATTTAATTGAGAAATTATAAGATAGGTAGGGTCTCGGGAAATCTATATGAAGGGATGATACATGCAAAGGCATGAATATGAAAAGGTGTGTGTGTGTGTGTGTGTGTGTGTATATGTAGACAGGAGGCCCTGTATGTTTTGTGTCAAATCCTCCTGAATACCCAAGGCCAAAGCAGGTACAGACCCAGCCAGCAGAGCTCCCGGGAGAGGTCTGGACTTACACATCTCTTCCGAACCTATGAAACATGGGAACAGTGGCTATACCAGAGGGACTATCCCATTAGGTTGGTGGAGAGGGAACTGGGGGAGGATTACAAAACATCTGAAACTTAGCAGTTTTCCCTCCCTGTTGTTTTTATTTTTCTGAAATCCTTCCTCTTCCCTCCATGTCTAACTCTATTACTACAGCCCAAGGTCCACGGCACCATGTTTCTTTTGCATGAGTAACTTCAATAGCTTCCAATCCTGCCTCCATTCCTGCCTCTCTTAAATCTGATCTACATACCACAGGTTTTAATTTCCCTTGCTTAGAACTTATTCAATGGGTTCCTTATCCTTATTATGAAGACTCAGCTCTCAAACGTGGTCCATAAGGCTTAATGATCCAATCTCAACCTATCTCTTCAGCCTCATCTCTATCTATTTCCCAGTCATTCTGTTCCAGCCATGTTGGCTTCTAATACCAAGAGCACACCCTTCTCCCCCTCTCTTTGGAGCCTGTGCACGTGCTAATCCCTATGTCTCCAAAGTTCTCTTCTCTTGTTCTCTTTATGTCACTAACCATCCTTCAAATGTGACTTCCTCACGGCAGCCTCCTCTGACTAGCCCCCCAAATATGTCAGCTACTTCTATATGCTGCAATACTTCAGTGAAATATTTTTCCACAGTCTGCAATCATACAGGCAGGTAATCATTTGATTAAAGTGTATCTTTCCTTAAAGACTTTAAATCCTTGTGTACAAGGTATAAGCCTGTTCCACACATCTGACTCTCTAGCAATTAACATGGTACCTGTTTCACAGTAGGTGCTCACACAGTATTTGCGGATTATTGAATGAATGAAGGGGCAAAACAAAAAGAGAAAGCCAAATTACAGAGACAGGTGGGCTGGGAACTAAGGAAAGTCAATTCATGAGAAGGTCTGCAGCAGAGGAAAAGAGCAGCCGTGGAAGAATTCCCTGAGCCAGAAAGGATTCAGATGCGAGCAATGTCCACCACCTCTGGCATGAGCACTCCGAGCAGAGCTGATAAGGCTGACATGTTGCAGACAGTTTGGGAATCATCTGGGAAATTGTGTTCAGCTTGAATCCAGTTCAGAAGCAAACTGTTCTTCTGGAAGGGAAGACTTCAAATATGAGCCTGAAAAGATTTAGAAGACTTGGAGACTGACTGGACGGTCCTTAAAAAAAACAGATGTAAGAGTCTGGGTCCCATCCGTGTGTAGTAATCAGGCACTTTTATTTTTTAAACAGAGCCACATGATCCAAACAGCATGTCACAAAGATTGACCCGACAGTGGTAAACAGAGCAGATTATAAGGAGAAATCCTAGTTGGGGGAACTTTGCAGTAGTTCAGAGAAATAAGCTACAGAGACCCTGTCCTGGAGTGACAGAAGTGCGAGTATAAAGAAAAGGGAAAATACAAGCACCATTTTGAGAGATGACTCAACAGGACTTAAAATATACTTCCTATATTACAAGGGGGAAAGGCCCAGGCTTCAGAATCAGCCCACTGTGGATTCAAGCCTCAGCTCCACCACTCCAGCTCTGCTACTTCGGGCAAGCTCAATTTCCGTATCTGTATAATGGGGTAACATTGATCAGAGAGGTACTGGGTGGAATCAGTACAAATAAACTGCTTGGCACAATGCCTGGCAACGGAAGCCAGCAATCAATGTCAACTGCAATTGCAAGCTAGACATGAGAAGAGGTACAGTGATGGCGTGCCAGGGAACTTCTTTTCTGTGGGCATGTCTTCACATCACAAGAAGATAGGCACCTATATATGAGGAGTTCATTCCCGTCCTGACCTCTGCCTGATCTTTACACTGCATTCACCTTCCTGGCTTCTGGTCTGAATTCATGCCAAACACAACCTCCGACAACTCTTTCAGGGACCTTCCTCTTCAAGCTGCTTGAGCCATTTCTAAACGTATGCTTCCGCCATTTTTTTCCAATTTACCCTCTTACTCTAAGGCTGCCCCCTAAAAGCAACCCTAGATACTAAACTTGGAGGTGAACCCCGGGTGGCTAAACACAGCACTTCTCTCTTCCCAAGAAATGTCTGAAAGATATTGTGGAAAGCAAGCACAGTGTTAAACTTGATTTTTTAAGAGTTAACAGAGAGGGATTTTTTTTTTTCCTCCAAGGATAGGTAATAGCATCAGATTCTGAAATTAAGCACAGCAGGAAGAAAGAGGCTGCATAGATTTCACAGAATATCACAGGCCTCTGCAATAAAGCACTTAAAAACGCCTTGTATTGCTAATTCCTTACACAATCTCCTTTTATTTCCAAAGCACTATGAGGGGCTTGAGCCATAAGACATGCATTGATGTTAACATTACACTGCTTGAATTAGAGCCATTTTTCCACTGAAACTCCGGTTAGGTTTAGAATTACTTTTTACCTTTTTTCCCCCAATATATTTTCCAGCCTGACTTTTCAGATCCAATGAACAGTTGTCTTTTCTAAATACTGGGCCCACCTTTGCAGTCATTACCTTAGCAAACATGCCTTCCCTCAAGCTTCTAATAAGCAGGCCTTGAGTTACATGGGAAATCTGCCTCCGTAGAGATGGCTGGATCATACATCACTCTGGGAATTCTAAGTCAATGAGGGCGACTTTGTCTGCTTTCAAGTTCCCAGCCAACCCCCTCCCAGGCCCCAGTCCATACTTGTCATTCACTGATTGAACTATTCCACAAATCCTTCTTAAGCCACAAATATTGGCACTGTGCTAGGCACCATGGTGGGTTTTCAAAGCAGTCAAATGAAAGTGACATTAGCACCAAAGTACTGCTCACCAACTGACGCACAGTCAGGAGACTTTCCTAAACGCTAAAGAGACAGACGCTGTGGTTCTAGGAAGATGGCCTGTTCTCATGATCACCCACCTATATATTAGCCTTTGTGAGGATTTTTTTCCTCTTTTTTACAAGGTATATTTGTGTCATTTGAAAGCTTTCTTTTACAGTCCATGTGGCAACCCTGTCATTTGCTCAATAAATATTTACTGAGTACTAGGATTGTATGGAGAACAAAACAGCCTGGTTGCTAGCCTCATGCAGTATTTGCTGCTCCCCAGATAATACCTACAAACAGTAGCCTGATGCCTTGATACCCCACAAACCTCAGGTTTGCTTATACATTTTGTTTGTTTGTTTGTATGAAGGTACTTTCTTGTAAAGACCACATTAGCCTAATTAAAACCTTGTCCTTGTCTTATCTCTGTAGGGTTCCTTTTTCAGCCTGCTCTTTCTCTACTCCTTTATCCACAGTAATCATAATCTAACTATTCTATTTTCCATATATTACTCTCTCCATCTGTCTGTTTGATTCCTTCTGTAAACAGAAGTCTTTAAGCACCTGCTATGTGCCAGCACTAAGTATTTGGGATACAAATCTGGATCAATAAACCAACCTCTGGTCTTCAGTTTACGTAGCCACCTTACATTAGTTTTATTAGAAAACTCTTCTAGGCCTACAATGCATATAACTGCCACCCTTCCCCCTACACCCACCCCTTTGTGTCACGTCCCCTCACTCCTGACTTTAAGCATGCTAAATACCCTAGACAATCAAATTTATTAAAGGTTCTTTCAACATTATTTCAAAACCACATCATCAGAAGAAGTCCTTCGCAGTCCAGCACTCATTTGCGCTTGATCATGGCACCATCACTACTCTTTGAGCATCTTACATATGCGACTTACTACCAAACTAAACCCACAAGTTTTTATCACTGGTTCTCAAACTTTTATGTGCAAAAGAATCATCATGCTTGTTAAAAATGCAGGGTTCCAGGGCTACAAACACAGAGATTCAGAGTCCCTGCATCTGAGTAGGAGCCAGAAAGGTTGATTTTCAACTAGGTGATTAAGTGATCATCTTTGAAAAGCACTGTTCTATAATTTCCTTCTATGTCAGTTTTTATATATTAAGAATCTAGGCTTCAAATCAATGTATTTCCTATTAACTAAGGTTTAAGCAACATGCATCAGTGTTCAATAAATATTTTTTGGCTAATAAATGGATCCATGGGTACTTGGTAACAATAATCAACAACTAGAAATTATTTTACAACTCAGGCATCAATTTCAGTGACCACTTCTCACCACTTCCTCCTAAATATCCCCGTGGCAGACAGGCAGGTATGGTTCATGCTCCCATTTTACAACAGGAACACCACACCACCATCTAGACCACGCAGGATGGAAAGACAACCAGTGGCGGGGTCAAACAGACTAAAATCCAGGCGATGATTCTCCTGTTCAGTAGCAGAGGAAAACGCGCAAGCCCCTAACCCATTGGAGTTTGTTTTCCCAGCTGTGGAAGAGGGATGGTAAGACCCACCTAACAGGAGGGTTTTGAAGATTAAACAAGGTTGTCCTTGTGAAGCACCCAGGGCCTGGCCTGGGACTGGTCATTGCTCAACCACTTTTCCCGTGTCCCCTTCATGCAGGGTTATTGTGCCTAATCAAAATGACATTTTGCAAGATATGGTCATTTGTTCTGTTGCTGCTCTGTTCCAGCAATTGTGATTACGTGAGAGACACAACACTGCACCTTCATGGAACTGACCTCCTAATGGGAAATGTTTTTGTCACCCTCTTGTTACCCCTTCCGAACTAGGCAGCAATGTATTGAGCACACCTTTCACTTCCCACTTCATCCAATGAGATTACCGGAGTGGTCATGTGGATAAAGACTCTGGCCAAAGAGAAAGGTTAAGAAAAGCCCAGTAAGTGGGAACAGGGAGAAGGAGGCAGGGAAGGAAGAGCATATTGGGAGGCCAAGAAAGCTCCAGAAATAAACAACAGACCCTTTAAGGTTCTTTACATACTAATAGACTTGTTTGGTTAGTGTGCACTAAAATTATCACTTTATTTCCTGATATTATGTAGAAAAGACACTAGGCTTCCACTAGCAGTAGAGGTACAGTGGAAATGAGGCAAAAGAATGAAGTAAGAAAAGTCAAGACAGAATTGTAAGAAATAGTGTGCAAATCAGTCCCCCGCAAGAGCCAGTTAATGAGACTGACTGTGCCAGATACATGTGAAAGCAGTCAGTACAGGAACCCCAACATCACCAGGACATACATGCAAACCTCAGCCACACCCCAAACACATCAAACCCCAGCTTCCAGGAGCTGTGAATTACACCAGGGCCTCTGAGCAAACATCATACTTGGGCACAGGCCTGATCCCAGAATGAGAATGTACCAGCAGCTCCAGGGGGGATGCAGCCAGGCACAAGGGGAAATGGAATCGAAAGTTTAGTGGGAAACAGCCTCTAGTAAACATGCCATCGAATGTACTAACATGTTCTTCTTTTCCTCTCCCACATGTTAAGTACATCAGCTTTTTTAACTAGAGACAGTGGAGCAACCAGTGCTCACTATTTGGGGAAAACTATGCCAAAAGCCTCTCAATCAGCTGTCCTTATCCTGGACACAGATTCCCCAGAGGGGTCACTTGTCTGAGGAATGTGTCAAAAATTAGCTCTCTTTTCCTGCCTCCTCTCCTCCTTTGGATTCTGAAGTTGTCCAGGTACCAGGCTCCCAGAGTACAACCCACAGAACCACCTCAAAACCGGGGCTAAAATACCGGTAGTTCCCTGAATCCCACTTGAAACTAGTATGTGAAGTCAGTGGCTTATGCCCCCAGAATGCTGCCTGGCTTGCACAGAAGGATTGCTCTCCACTGTATTCCCGGGAGTCACACTGAGTCTAAATGACATGGTGTTCATCCTCCTTTGCAGCTCCCCCTCACGCTGACCCAAAAAATAAAAAAAATAGCAACAACTCAATTCTCAGTCCAATAACGTCTTTTCTCAGATGTTGTTCTCCCAGTGGGTAGACGAATGAACTGCTGCAATGCCACCAGCTCCTCTACTGTTTCTTTTAATTTAAAGTTACAACAGGAGGGAAGAAAAGAGACTTTCTATTAAGGGACAACTCCCTGAAGGGTCTCTTAGCTGACAATCGAAGGACTGCTCATGGCAGTGATCAGATCTAACGCAACAAAGTGCTGGTGGCTCTGCGACTCATCACAGCAGGAGCTAGTGCTGAGGGCCACTTGAGTTCAGTGCTTTGTGTGCGGCAAGTTCGTTTAGGAGCAGTGACATAGGGGAGCAAAGACTCGCAAGGTGTTTGAGGCTCAAGATAAAATAAGCACTTACAGTGCTTCTCAACTGAACAGGAAGCCCAGAGGGGTAAGGAAAGGAAGAGAGGGTTCTGTCTCCTCATGCTTTAGAGAAAATTACCTAAAGATGGTCGAGGTTGGTTGGTCTATCTGTTGTCAGGTTCATAATCTGATTAAAAATAGGGTTGAAGCACTGAGAAATAAACGGAGCTAGTTATAAAAGGCACACATTAAGGATGTTTGCTTGCCTACACAATGCCTTCTAATCGCATGAAATAGCTATTGGTTAAAAATATTTACAATCACCTGATACAATTCAGCTACACCTCTCAGCTGCATTTTACAAGTACATTTTAAAAAGTGCAGTACTATAATCCTCCCTTAGCTGAGGTTTCGTTTTCAGTGGTTTCAGTTACTGGTGGTCAACCACAGTCTAGGAGCAGGTTAGCAGATTATACATCTGACAATATGTCAGAAGGTCAGTAGTAGCCTAACCTTACATCACAATGCCTACGTCATTAACCTTATTCATCCCATCATGTAGGCATTTTATCATCTCATATCATCACAAGAAGAAGGGTGAGTATATAGTACAATAGGGCATTTTGAGAAAGAGAGAGACCACATTCATATAACTTTTATTATAGTATACTGGTATAATTGTTCCATTTTATTAGTTATTGCTGTTAATCTCTTAATCTCTTAAATTTATAAAAATATAAATGGTATCTAATTTATAAATGAAATGTTATCATAGGCATGTATGGATACGAAAAAAACAAAGTATATATATGGAATTCAGTACTATCCATGGTTTCAGGCATCCCCTGAGGGGTCTTGGGATGTATTCCCTGCAGGTCAGGGGGGATAACTGTGTATACTGAGCATTTCCTTTGTGACACACACAGTGCTACGGATGTACAGGCAATCTCATATATCCCCATTTAATCTTGACTAGGTCTCTGTGAGGTGATATTATCATTACACTCATTTTACAGTGGAGGAAAATAAAGCATCAGAGGGCTCAAAGAAATTGCTGAGTCTTTTTTTAGTGGCAGGTCCACCTGACCAGAGCGCCTCCTACTAACCCCTGGGCTCTCCTGCCAAACCACAACTATACCACTCAGCAAGCCTGTTGCGAAAATATAATGGACTCAGTGCCCCCCCTGCTGCCACTATGTCTCTAGCACCATTGGTGCGCGGAGGCCATGTTTCCGGGAGCTGCTCCTGGCCAATGAGTGAGCAGAGTGCAGAGACAGAGGACTCAGCGGCCAATGGCTGGCTCTCATCTGCCTAGCCCACCTTTACTGGACTGAAAATCCTTCCTGCTCAATCCTCCTTCCTTCTGCTGCTCCTTGTGTAAGTGCCAAAGCTGGATCACAGTCCAAAGGCTCTCCAGCCTTTTGCTGTCTCCCCAGTAAACTTCTTACATGGACCCAACTTAATGCAATAACCAAGTCATTCATTTGCTTTATTAAAAAACCTTTCCTTTATCTTTGGTCAGTTGTATAGGCTTCCTCAACTATCCAAAAGTTGGCTTTACACCATTTCACTTTTGTGAAAAACCTACATTAATACCTGTCTTTTCTAATCGAAAGAAATCTGAAGGGGATTTTCGCTTTTATGAACTGGTAGTTGCTTCTTTGCATTATGCCATTTTGTTTTGGCATATAAAAGGTTTCATAGGAACACTGTACTTTTAGATAGTGGAGAAACCTAGACTTACGGAGAAATCTTCTGTATCACTGAAAGGAGAAAACAACCACTAATATTTCCATATTGCTATACATCATCTCTCCAAACAGGCAATGGTGATTTTGCTGTACATTTCTCTTTGCACCCACTTTAAATAAACAAACCTATGAGACTCTCTTTGAAGGAACTCTTGACTCCATAGGGCAAAACATTACAAAGACAGATTTATTTCTTTTTCCAAGTGGAATTTTTCTCTGCCTCAGGTACTATAATTTAACATTACCCAGAGGTGGATGACGGTCAATGGATAGCATCACAATACAATTTCACTAGTTTATATCTCTAACAGGGAATCAAAAAGGTTGACAAGAAGAGAGAGCTACAGTTAGGTCCTAAAATTTTTGTGTGCCGTTACCTATTATGTAGGATTAAAATGTTAAGTACTGAAGGAACACTTATATGAATAAAAGATAGAATTCACACTTGCACCAAATACAGCATCTTAATAAAACCACATTGTCAGAGATCATATATAGATGTTAACCGAATCACTATTTTAAAGTGTTGATCTCAGCCTCAAGAAAGTGATATATTTTTCTTCTTGGATTTAAGTAAGTTCAAAGCAAGTACAAAAGGAAGCTTCAAACATTGCTAATGATCAAAAAAGACTTGATTGGTGGGAGAGAAGAGTGTAACTGACGTTTACTGAATACCTAGCTCATGACAGACTCTATGCTAGGAAGGTGACATACATAGCTAGTGTAATCCATGCAATATCCCTCTAAGATAGAGCATAATATACAGCATTGAAGGTTAAGAAAAGGGGCACAGCACTGAATGTTCAGAACAGCAAGTCTTGGAAGAATTTTAAATAGACCTAATTCAAGAAGCCCCAAAAGTTAGTGAGATTGCCTCTTTTGTATCCTGGTTCCTTTCTCAATTCCCTACCTCCAAGACTTGAATTGGTAGTGCAGTAAAAACGCAATACCTAAGTTTCCAGGCAATGCCAACTGAAGATCAAACCAAGCCCTCCTGTCTCTATGACTGCTGCTCTTTTTCTCCCCTTTTGACATGAGAGAGCACATAATCATAAAGTAACTGAATGACAAGAAATTGAACATTAGAGATATCAGGGTTTTTTACTTATAATCAGGGTCTTATGAAGCAATCAAGAATAAATGGATCTATACCTGTAGAATTCAATACCACCATCACTACCACCACTCATGGAGATACAATTTTCTTTTTTTTTTTTTCTGGGTGGTTCTCTTTTTTTTTTAAGGCTCAATTTTTAAAGAGTGGTTCTTTAATGTATTCCTTAAATGCATTCATTTTTCCCCTAATTTCCTCAATTTGCTGCTCCTACTGAATGTCAGTCACCCTTACCTGTAAGCAGAATGATTACTTACCTATAAAATATGATTCGAGTGGTACTGAAAAAAATCCCTTTATTTATAAATATTGTTCCCTGGCTGTTTTCTTTGATACTTGTAATCTCAAGTCTTTCTCTAAGGAATTAGATGGTCATAATAAACTGCACCAGTAATAAAACAACATCTAATTAGAGAATTAAACCATAATGATCTATAAATACCTTTGAATGAATTAGTTTATGGGCCAGAGATTACATTGGGCAAATGGGCAGGAATTTGGCCAGTCCAGCAGCATGAACCAGTGCCATCCTAAAGTCAGGCCGCTGATCAGGAGAGCATTCAAAACAGCCATGTGGGAGGCTGCAGGGGTACAGGTTTGGAGGAAACAACCAAAAAAGCCCATTTCCCTTAATTTTAAAGACAAGGAAATTGATACAGTAAAGTTTACTAGATAGTACCACAGAAATGCCCCAATATGGTCTAGCTGCTAGTGACTAAACGCGCGTAAGTGTCTATCCTACTACTGAGCCTGAAGTGCTCCATTTCTCCCCTTTGACCTATCTAAGATCATTATTTTTAAGCAAAAGTTTAAGTCCTTGCTTCATCTTCTTCAAAATTTTGGTTTACTCTTCTGTTAAGAGTAACTTTTCATGCAAATGAACTCTGGGTTTAACTGAAGATCATTAAATGACTTCTGTACGCCTAAAATCCTCTCCTAAATGTGAGGTATGAGTAATTATTTATGTTACATCACACACGGCAAATAAATAACAAAGACCCCACTCACATTTGAGAATCATTTACCATTCCTACTTCCCAAAACTCCCTCAAATGGGAAATGGAATAACAGACTGATCATAATTGGATTAAGAACTACAATTCTTTAATTCATTCATCAAATTGAGGCATGTGGAAGAGTTTATTTACAGAGTTGTTTAGACAGTTTTGTGTGGTGTTTTTTAAGATATACCAAAATGCCTTTCTGAAAGAAGTTTCAGATCCCAAATCATTAACATATGAAAACCAAATGTAGACGATTTACAAATGGGTGTTTTAAAACAATGTTTGGAACAAAATTGGACTTCTATTTTATTAACTATCTACAAATCTAAGTTCAGGATGTAGCTGATTTGAAACAGCCAAGCGCTTTCTTCGCCTTAAAATAAATCTGCATTTCTCAGGCTAAAAATTTGTGATGAGCACAAAAAGCATTGACTTTAGGCCTAGACAAAAATGTTTTCCAGGTCACTTTCACAGCTCTAATTATAGCATTCTCTACCACTAGAGGTGGTTAGATATTGGATGAAACATCCAGATTATGCCAATCAATCACATCCAACAATTTTACCTGCTGGAAATCTAAAATAATGTCCAACATTAGAACTCTCAGTTATGTGAAATCTAGTGTATTTTTAGAGATTACTAAAAACAAGTTTTATCCTGCCCTGTGTATTACTTTTTATGTAATCTGAACATGCCTTCAAAGCAATGACTACCTATCACTCAGTAAAAGAATAGAGTTTTTTCAAGAAGACACTACCTTCTGTTAATCATTATATCATACTTTTCATTTGCTTTATAAGAAAAAAATTATTCAAGCATTCAAATTCATTCTTTTAACTGGAAAATAAAATTTGAAACTCTCTTAACTAGTGCCTTTCACCTAACAAGGGCAAAAAAAAAAACCATCATACCTGAGTATAAACTTTACTCTTTTGTTATTTACTATTTACATCACACACTCCACAGATAACATCTTCCTAAGTGTGTATTCATTTTTTTATTTTGCAAAACCATGTGTCAGTCTAAACAGGATATGCATTTACATGTATAGAACTAAGTTAACTTGAAATAACCACTAGATCTCAAATGCCTGGTTATTTACCAAATAAGTTTGAGAGTTTTGATTCCTGTATATAACATGCCATTCAACCAGAACTATTTAAGCTCAACAGCAAAACTAATACAGGGTTTCTGTATTAAGAGTTGAAGCTCTTTTTTCCTGAATTAAGAGCTTACACTTTCAGGTCTATGTCACCTTGGTTCAGTATTGCCCATTGTAAAAAGCTACCAAAAGAGATTTTTAAAAACCCACCAGCAAACAAAAAACTCTATTAATTCTTCATGTACAAGGATGTTAAAGACCATTGGAAAGAAAGAAAAAAAAAAGAATTTCAAGCGAGTATGCTACTATATAATTAACACAAATAACTAAATAATTATGCACATCCCTTCCCACCCCCACAATTAAATGTTTTTAAACAACTCATGTGATGAAAGATCTACCTTTTAGGCAAACAAAAGCAATCTTAACCAGTGTAAGGATTTAACGCTGTATTGCATCAGTTTTAAGTGATGCTTATGATTTTTATCTTGTATAGTTCTTAGGAGTAAACTGTTGATGACATCACTGGCAGAAGAACTTCGCACAATGCCTAAGAGAACTTTCAGTGTAAGTATTTATGATTTCAAATGATTGTGGCTGAATTTATCTGGACTTCAGCCTCAGAACTATACTTAAATCAGGAAGACGCACCCCCAGAAACTCTGTCCCATGTATCTGCATTTGAAACCAGATTCCTTCCCTATCAGAGCTAACAGCAGTTCGAACACAGCTGAATTCCTTCAAAATTAAACAGATCAAAACATTGCATTTTTGTAAAGACTCTTAAGAAAACGTCCTACTTTTAAATTCTATAAAAGTCAAACTTAAAAAACATTTCCGTATACTTTAAAACCATCTGGCCCTTAATCTAATCACTCTTGGCAATCGAGCCTCACTCCTGTAATCCTGATCAAAAACTCTGCTCTGGTTTTTCTGACTGAAATGTCCTTTGCCTACAAATCTCCCACGCGCCTCCTCCATTGGCCTGTTTTGTTTGTGTGGTTTTTTTTTTTTTTTAGGATACTAGGGGCCATTATTTATGAGCAGCAAGGAAACAAATCACTCTGTCTAGTCCCTTTGCAGATTCCCACACTTATTACCCAAAATCCCACAGATCTCTCTTGGTCTAGCCCTTAACTAAAGGACTGTGCTGAGCCTGAATACCGTCCCTGGGGAAACAGGCTCATGCCTTTCTTGACAAACCACTTTGGGTATCTGGATATTGTGAGGATCTCAACCGGGAGAGAACAAATCCCCAAAGTTTTTTCAAGAAGTACAGTCCACTGCCACCGATAGCGCCTGGCTTGGCCAACACTGAGAATAAAGCTCTGCAGATTCACATAATTGTTCCTCATTTTGACCTGCTTTAGTTGAAAAGGAAAGACTTTAAAATGAATTCACATTCACCACACTCTGAATTTAGTCACAGAGGCCAATGTCTTCAGATATTAACCAGGGTCAGTCTATTTATTAACATACTCGCTTTGCAAAGTGTAAGGAAATTTACTATTAAAATATGTAAACAGTGTTTCGTGTGCATGCGGTGCCAGCAGATCAATAGTCAAGAAACTGCTATCAAATGCGATTCCCAAATTCGATTTGATTTCAGCTCTGTAACCCTGTTCTCCTTGCTTATTACTGTAGCCCCAAAGTGCAGGCGAGATTTCCCAAACCCCGCGCTTAAAGTGACACAACACGTGAGTGGTTTCACTTCGTACACTGAGTAGGGTGGGGGGGAAAGTAGTTGCAATTAAAATTAAAGCTTCCGGTCTCTGAAATCCCTGGAATCCTGAAGGATGAGACTTGTTTCCGAAATTCCAGGAGGGAGGAGGGGGAGCGGTACCGAGAGGGGTGGCAGAAAGCGAAACAAAAAGACGACAAGGGGGGGAATTAAGGTTGTGGGGTGGGCCCGGGGTCGCGTTTGGATTCTGAGGAGGGTTAAGAGCTTTGTCCAACTTTTAGGGTCCGGCGCTGGGCGTTAGCCGAGATGCACAGAGCAGCCCGGGGTTGCCCCTGCCCTCCCGCCTCATCGCGCACCACCTCCACCGCCACCACTTAAAAACAATCCCCGCGACGGCACCCGGCGCCCCGGCAGGGAGAGAAAGTTCTCCCGTTTCCTGACCCGGGTCCAAGCCCACCCTCCGGGGTCCCGCCGCTCGGCCGCCCCCGGGGGTGACAGGGCCCCTTCCCGCCCGGAGCCGCCCCGCGCTGCCGCCTCAGCCCCGGCGGGTCCCCCTCCCTCGCTCTTGAGGAAACTCGGGGGGCGCCCCCGCCCCCGCCCCCCCGGCTCTCCAGCTGGAGCGGCGGCCCGGCGGCGGCGGCGGCGGCGGCGGCGGCGGCGGCGGCGGCGGGGGGGAGCCCGCGCCTTGGAGGGCTGCCCGCAGCAGCCCCGGGACCGGCAACAAAGTTCAAACGCTGCGGTTCACGCACCTTACCGGCTCTCCGGACCGTCTCCTCGGCGCAGGGTGCCAGGGGGCGCCGGGGCGGGCGGGGGGCCCCGGGAGGACACTGGAGACGGATTTGGGTGGCTCGCCTTTTCAGTGTGTGTGTGTGCGCGTGTGTGTGTGTGTGTGTGTGTGTGTGTGTGTGTGTGTGTGAGTGAGTGTGCGCGCGCGCGCGTGTCCCTCTGCCCCCGTCTGGCTCGCTCGCCCGCGCTCCCCGAGCGGCTCCCAAGGACGAGGCGGGATCCCTGGGCTGGTCCTGCGGCGGCCTCCGAGACACACACCAGCCACACCGCGAGCGCCAGTAACAAAAGGCGAGAAGACAGTGGGAACAATGGGGGAGGCGAGGGCAGCGCACCGGCCCGGCGGTCAGCGCGGCCGGCACGCGCCCCGGGGCTGCGCGGGGACGGGGGCGGGCGCGGGGGCGGCGCCGCGGCCCGGCTCCCCGCAGGTCGCCCCCGGCGCCCGCGAGCCCACCTGACCTCCCGCCCGCCGCCGGGCGCCCTCTCTGTGCATCCGCAGGGAAGGAGCCCGGAGTTGGCGTCCCCCGCCGCCGCAGAGTAACCCAACTGCAAATAACGCGGGGACGGCCCACGCGTGCAGGAATGTTTTAGGGAAAAAAACCTGCCCTCCACTTACAGGAGCGATAAAATGAGGCGGCAGGAGTGGAAGGAGGCAGGGAGAGTGGGGCACCTCTCCATCTCGCAGCTATAAATACGCATTCGTGTTTAGTCAATTCGCCTTTGTCAACTTCTTCCCTGCGCTGGAACCGCACCCGCTGCCCCGTCACCATGACCTGGGCCCCTTTCTCGCCCGCCGCCCCCCGTTTGCACACAGTCGGGCTCGCGCCCAGGGCGCGTGCGGAGGGTCCGCGGGGCCCCGGAACCTTCTGGGCGGCGGGCGAGCGGCCGCCCGCCCGGCGCGGAGGCTGGAGCGGCGAGAGGTGCGGTTTGGAAAGTGACCACGACCTCCCCGAGCCGGCTGTGCGCCCGCGGTCCCCACCGGCACGGGGCGCACCCCCACTCCTCGGGGGGAGGGAGAAAAGTTTTGAGGCGCTCTCTTCCCTGCCTCCGGGGAGGTTGGACTGGTTTTGTTCTGTGTGGGCAAGCCCAGGGCCCGAGAACCAAAGAATGAATTGGAGGGGGTAAGGCTCGGCGCTGGGCTTGGACTCCTTGGGCGACCCAGGAGTGGTCGCGTGGAGGCGGGGGGGAGACCCTCGGAGTGGCATCACCGCCGGAAGGAACTCCGTAGGCAGAGCCGGGCACAGACGCCGCGGGGCTGGTGGCAGCGTGAGCACTGACAGCTCCCGGCTGCCCCGGCGCTTCTCTCTCCCAATCGTACTTTCATTGACTTATAACAGCTGCCGGGTTGCCAGGGGTACAGAAAAAAAAAAATCCTGTTACATCTCCAACTAGTGGGGAGGGAGAGTGATCCGGACTGATGGCTGATTTTCCTGGAACTGGTGTCCAGAAAGGCGCAAAGGGAGGCAGCAGGTCTGCAGGAGGAGGATGGGGAAGGGGACTGAGACACAATACGAGCAACACGTTTCTTTTTCTCGCCGTTCCCTCCTCTTCTCCAGCTGCGTGCCGATTTGCCTGCTCTCTTTCCTCATCTCGGTGATCTTGAGATGCGCAACCATTGACTGCGCCGCGTCCCTGGGCACCCCCAGGCTTTCCCAGAGTGCACCACCACCACCCGGAGATCAATGACCGCAGTCTGTTTATTCTTCACGCGCCTGTAAGAGCAGGGCACTGAAGTAGCAGGGGAGGGAGGTTTGGGGCTCGCCTGTCTATGCGATCTGTCTCCGACTTTTTCTGGCTCGTTTCTAAACTGCAGCTAGTAAGCAAATATACTTTCTTAATGCATGCAACACATACCAATCACAGTATATTCGCGTAGAAGAGTGACACGTCCTTTCTCCCCCTTTCCACGCTTTGTAGATTTGTTTCTGGAGGTGGGTTGCTAATACCTGAGCTTTTACACTTGTCAAGAGCGGAAACTTTCTGGGGTGTTTGATGATTGATTATTTGGTACCTACTTTCTAAAAATGGCTAAACACCTTTTCCTTGGAACAAAAGTGAGAAATGCAAATCTTAATAACTCAAGGCAAAAATTTCAAAGTGTAAGCACAGTTATTACCCACTCCCACAAAGAAAAGCTTCCTCCTCCACAAATATTTGATAGCATAGAGCCCAGTAATTAAGAGAACAGTCAAATATTCCCAGGCTTTAAGCATGAAGACTACATACATTCTCACGTACTTAGAATTTATAAGCAGTGTTAATCCTTTGCCACTTGGATGTAACTCTAGATATGGCATATTCTGCATGTGTATTTTTAAACAACGTTACTGTTTTCTTAAGTGTTTAATGAGAGAGACCATGGATGATAATAATATTTAAACTGCTGGATCAATGTGGCCTCACCAACTGTGTGGGAAAATTCTCTGCATGTATGCATGAAACACCTTACCTCTGTGTTGCTTTTCCTCACATTTCCTATTTCATGTGAGCTTCCAGTCAGAGTCACTGCATAATAAGAATATAAGAATTCATAAGAATCTATCAACAATTGTACTGTACTTTGAATTTAAGTGCTATTTTTATTTTAAAGAGTTCTTGGCATACATTAAATAATTGATTCCCATTGTACTTAATGCAGTTGCTTTTCACCACTAGCTATTACTGTGTCAGGCCTATTCCTTACATAATGTGTGAGAAGCAGATCGGGCCCAGCAACAAAAAAAGAAGGCCCCTTACCTACCAACTGTGTGAAGATACATAACATTTGAAAAGAGATTGTCATGTACGGTGAGTTCCCCTAGATTTCAATACATACTCAGTGAAAATAAAGGGACAGAGCAAGTCCTTTTCCCTGGGTCTTGGAGTAACAAACGTCCCTGTTGGGCCTCACCCCATCAACTTCTTCCCTTTTACTCCTACAGGCAGCAAAACTTCCAACCATTATGATTATTGAAACCACATGCCCTGAAGACTCACCTATGATCATTACATAGCAACAGCATAGCTAGTCAAAAACTTTCGGTAGGATGTTTGTTTGTGTTGGGCTTCAAAAAAAATACCCACACTTGAAGTGGAAATGACACATTAAAAAATCGGGGTTTCCATTTATTGAGCATTTACTATGTGACACGCTCTTGGCCAAGCGCTTCTTTTATATATTTCGTCTCTACTTCTCACCACAAACTTGAAAGAATTGGTACATCCTTGTTTTGCAAATGAGAAAACTAAAGCTCAGAAAGGTTAAATGATTTGCCCCAAATCATGCAGCTTCTAAGTGGTGTGCAAGATGTGAATCCAGACTGCTCCATCTTCAAGCGTGTGCTGTTCCAGTTCACCTTGATGCCACTCACACTTTATATTACGGCCAGTTTTTAGGGAGAAATGCCAGTTTTTAGGGGTAGATTTGAAATGCCAAGTTTATACTGTGTATAGTCCAGACATGACGTACATTGGGATTCTCCCTCACTGGCCATTAGATAACTGAAATTTCCAAGAAAATCTTAATGTGCCATATATGGAGTATACATAAATACTATACTTTAAATATGAAAGGCATTTAGCAATATACATTTATCTTATTTTGTAGGCCAAGCAATGAAAATCTGTGACCTGAGAAGTTGGGAAAATTTAGGTGATTCAAGAGACCAAAGATGCCATGTCATCTTAATGGTTTTGAATTACCCATTCTTATTTTTCTTGGGGTAGTTTGTCAACCCTCACTCCATTAACAAGAGTGTATTATATAATGGTGATTTAAGTTTAGTAATTAGGGACCCAAACAGTGATACCACTCAAAGGAGTCTTAAAATGTTTGATTAAAAAATTCCAAGTACATGAGCGGTTTATCCCATGTCTATTTTTACCTGTCCCATCAAACAAATAAGCATATCTAGGTTTGGAAGTGAGCTTCTCCAAACCAGAAGTTTTGAGAAAGTATTTTGAGGTTTCTTCTCTTTCTCTTCTCCCCCTAATTACATTAGGAGAGACTGCCTATGAAAGGAAGAGTAACAGACAAAAATCTTCCTTCCTCGGCACCCTTAATCATGATAGCCTCTTCTTTAGATAATCATAATATCTTACTGTCCTCTAAACCATTAGTTTTACTGGGCCTGACATGACTCTTCAGAGCCACTGGAATAGCCATCCTGTACCTACCAGACGCCACACACTAAGTTCTTACTTAAAAAACCCAACTTTTAAAGCCCTATTACAGATACATATGTTTTCATTTAAAGACTACTATGAAATCGAGTGTTCTTTTATTTAAACATTCCCCTGTGGTTCTACCAATTAAGGATCGGTAGTACCATATTTACAGTTGAGAGCCTGACTGAACTAA
This sequence comes from Manis javanica, assembly GCF_040802235.1. Lineage (NCBI taxonomy): Eukaryota > Metazoa > Chordata > Mammalia > Pholidota > Manidae > Manis > Manis javanica. Next base: position 11,483,013 of record NC_133170.1, on the reverse strand, counting down.
CCTGGTTAAACACAGTTGGTGAAACGGCCAATACTGGTTTTGTCACCAAAGTTGACTGAAATGTGAAGCACCATATATATTTCAAAGTGAATTCTAATTTTTTTAACTTTCTCATTTTGGTAAACATTTAGAATAAAATTTTTATTTCAGGGGCAGTTTTGTAAAGGGGAAATCATGTCTAAAACCCAGATACTTTTACAACCAAAACCACAACTGTATTGCTCTTATTAGTGAAGTGTGTTTATTACTGTGATTGTTAAATTTTCCTTTCCTGGGAGAAAAACCAAAGAGATCAAGACTGGTTCTATTCAAGTGAAACAACTTGGAGACCTCACATCTTGTCTCTTAATTTACCAGTTTTCAGTTTGACTTCCGTCCTTTAATTTTAAATAATGAGTATACAATGTGGGTAATTTAAACATGTAAAAATAATGTTTTTAAATATGTGGATTTCTTTCAGGCTTAGCTTTTATAACATATTCTGTGTTCTCTATTGCTACAAAATTTGCATCAGAAATATGTAGAAGTTTACATGCAATGAGATACTCTGATTTCATTTATAAGAAAAGGGTTATGACTAATGTATTTTGTGGATTAAGAATTGGTAACAGAACTAATTGTTAAGCAAGGCAACAGTATTTTAAGCTTGAATCTCAGGAGGGCTTAGGTATTTGGATCTATGAACTCATGACAGTTCCTGTTTGTAACTTCTTCCAGATATTTGGCACTGTAATACCAATTGCATAGTGTAATATGTAAAATACAGTAGACAAGTGAAAGAATGCACAGTTAAAAGTCAACAAAAGCACATAAAATAAAAAGGGTGGTTTTAAAAATAACTAAAAAATGCCCTTCTTATTTGAATTCCATTAAATTATTTAATGAAAGTAAATAAAATTTCAATCTCCAGGTATCTGGGACTTTTACCACTCCCCACCCCCAACTTTTACTTGATGTTGATATACTTAAATTTAGAATTTAATTCATGGATTAATTTGTTTTAAGAATATGTTAAAGTATTATACTCTAAACTGTTTTGCATGCTCACAATGGCTGTTTTCCAGGTAATTTGCTCCAGGACAAAAGTAATCAATTGGATCACAACCCCATTGGTCAGATTTAGTTGTATCACTTCCAGTTATTTTAACCACATCTTTGTGCAATATGTTCATTAATTTTTCAGCTAGTTTTTATTTTTCCTCTATAAACAAGTAAATGATCAAGCATTTATGCAATAAGAAAATTTGATTTCTGTAGGCAGTTTCTGAATTCTGAGTGTTTACCTGAACGTAGCCAGGGCCCACAATGTGCTTTTCTGTCTTCCTCTAGCAAGAAATTACAGCATATAAAGCCTCACAAATTTCTCAGTCCGAAAGAAATGAATGAAATGGTGAAATGATTTGTCCAAAAGAGAATGAAGGACAATCGACATAATTGAGTGTGATAATGTTTGTAGAAAAAAAAATTGCTTTAAGAGAATTATCCAGTACACATAACTAAAAGTTCTGAGGATGTTGAATTGACTTTAAAAAGATGAGAAGATATCTTCAAATTAACATCAGAGGGTCTGGGTCTACATGTACAAAACAGTCTGGACTATAGAGAAAAATGATAAAACTGAATAAACCATTGGAAACAGAAACAACGTGCTAGCGACAGAGGACACAGGTGATGGGTGATGGAATAATTTTCCTCATGAATGTTTTAAGATAAAAATATTAAACAGCTGGTTTCCAACTTCAAAGGGATAGAACTAAATACAACATAGAGTTCTGGAATTAGAAGATCTGGATTTGAATTCCAGCTTATTAAAAATGAGAGGTGTGGATCTTTGCTACAGTTTTAAATTAAAGTAAGAACAATGAGATAAAGGGATAAAAAAGCAGGGGAATAAAATGGAAGCTGGAGTAAGTTCACCACCAAATTCACACCCCACTTTGCAGTTCAGCACCCTTCATTAACATTATTTTTGAAGACCTCCTTGTGCCAAAGACTGATTTCAACCTCTGCTGCAGCCAAGAAGGAAGAAAGTGTTCATTTCCATATTTGCAATTGTTAGGGAGAAGCTCAATTGCTCCTTACATCAATATCAAACCGAAAATTTTCCTGGGGAGACTCTTCTCGAGAACACGGAGTAACATCACACATACTTCCTACCGAACTCTGAAATGAGTTTCAGATGGCTGTTTCCTATAGTTCTGTTGGGAGAGGCACTGCCCCACGGGCTCTATGTTTCTCAAGGCATGTGGGTAGGCCAAAAATGCAATACCCACTCTTCCCGGGCCATCTCTCAGGATTATGTTTACAACAAGCAAACTCCCAAGTATGAAATAATGTTTCCCTCCAAAACAAAAGGTAGGTTGACTTACCAATTGTTAGAAAAGCAGTAGACGCTCTAAGCTTGTTCCTAACCCACATGCATATGCACTGCATGCAGAGCACCTAACCTGACCATTCTAGGCATGCCAAGTCTTTCTTTCCCTAACAGCACCCCTGGGCCATTCTGGTTCTCCCCGTCTCTGGGTGGCAGCCCAGACGAAAGTGGATGTAGGGAATTCAAGCTTAATTCTGGTGCAGCCACCCAGGCTATCTCTCGGGATGGACAGGGTCCTGGATCATAAGGGTGAGGACCACTTGATTTGGTAACATTGCTCATTGAGCTCCCCTGCATGGCACATGTGGCTCAAAATAGGAGAAGACGCAGTAGGTCCATGTAAATGTAAAGATTCCTTGTCTCGTGTGCACCTCATCCTTCTAGACAAAAGGTCTAGGTCTAAGTCAGAGCTGATTAAGGACAGGTGAAGTTGTAGCTACTGGGGTGGACACATCAATTTCATGGCAATGGAAGAACAACAATCCTGACACTTGGAGAGGAAACACCTGAGTCCAAAGAGGTGCTAAGGATGGAATCGGAAAAAAAGTAATGCTGTCATTGTCTCCTACGTGCAGCACCACGTTCTGGCACCACAATCTGAGCTGCTGCTGGCTGATTATCATCGTCTATGCGCTGTGAAAACAAAAACTCATGTAGACTTGCCTGGTCCCAACTGTTCTGCAGAACCTGATGCCATCATGAGCAGTTTCAAATGTGACACCTCGAATATGTACAAACACATACACTGACACGAGTTCGTTGCATTCTGACTGATAAAAACTCAGATGCTTCTCCTGATGCCCTAGTATCCTCGGGTTATGTCATGTATAACATCAAGACTGCAACTGCCTGGTGACACTGCTCATGTGGCTTAAACAAAACAATGCAATGGTGATCCGAATCCAGTGTCACAGCACATCTGGTAAATGGAATGACTTGGAACATGGCGATGAAGTTAGAGGTTAGAGAAGCCATTTTGTGACCAAGAGTAACAAGTACATATGAAGTCTGGCTCAGAAGAAATAAGGAAGTGATTTGGATTCTAGAGTGATTAGGTAGTTTCCCAAGATGCCTTGACCCCCTGCCTGTGGGTTTCTCATTATGTGAGACAAATGAAACCTTTATTTTTATTTCAAGATTTTCTGCTACTTTCTACTATTTGGAACTGAGTATAGTTACTGAGTAAACATTTCCCGTGGGTCTAGCATCCTCATCTTCTGGAAATTGCTCTCCACTCACACTGTGAGCAGGTCTTCTCACTGCCTTAGTTATGTAGTCCTTTTCTCTCATGCTCTACCTCCTTGGCAATAGATGTAGGAAGAGGCCCTTTTCTTCAGGGCTCATTTGCGAGAATTTAAGCCCAGTAACTGCTTTCAGCCATGAATCCAAGTTTGTGGTGGCAACAACCTGAGAGGATAAGGAAGACATTCAGAAAGAGACTGAGACGGAGAAGGTTCTGAGAGCCTTTGAGGCCATTATTTCCAATCTGAGCCACTCTAATTTCTGTTGTTCACTTTTTTGGTTCTAATGTGAATCCACTCTAGTAACTTTTCAATAGATTTCACAGATTTTATTTTTGCTTCAGTTGGTTCAAGTTCAGTTTCTGTCATATGCCAAAGTATAGTAACAATAGGAATTAGAGTAAGCTCCGTGTAATAGACTGAATGTTTGTATACCCTAAAAATTCACATGTTGAAATCCTCACCTCCAATGTGATGGTGTTAGGAGGTGGGGCTTTGGGAGGCAATTAGGTCATGAGGATGGAGCTCTCATGAATGGGATTTAGTGCCCTTATAAAAGAGACCCCAGAGAGCTTCCACACCCTCCACCATGTGAGAATGCAGCAAGGCGACCTGTCTATGAACCACGAAGCAGGTCCTCTCCAGATAACGAATCTGCCGGCCCCTTGATCTTGGACTTCCCAGTTTCCAGAACTGGGAGAAATAAACGTTTGCTGTTTAAGGCACTCAACTTATGGTATTTTGTTTAACACAAATGGACTGAAACACTCTTAAATGACAGGCATAGAGTTCATTGCAGAGACACTACCCTTCAGCTTATTCACAGCAGACCCAGAAGTAGTATCACAGAAAGAAGTATTTATTGGTGCTCCCACTGTTTGTCAGATATTATTTATTCTAGGTGGTATGGGTTCAGTGATAACCAAAAAAAAAAAAGATTAGGTCCACCTAGCTCTTTGAGATCATGAATCCTACAGGAGCAAGACAAGTGCTAAGGAAATAAATAACAACAACAAAAAATATCAGAGTGTGATACGTGCTTTAAAGAAAATAAAAGGATGTACAATGATAGTGATTAACAGTCAAAATTATTTTGGACTAGGAATTGTTTTTAATTAGGAAAGACCTTCCTAAAACAGTGACGAATGTCATTTTTCTCTCCAACTCAGAGTCAGTCCCCTGCTTTCTGGAGTAGCCCTACATTTGACTCTCCTTACACCTGCTCAGAACCAGATTCGTTTTCTTCTTTGGGAATGAGAATCCTGGAGACATAGAATGTAGGATCCTCTCTGTGTGTCTCACCAAGAAACACCAGACCCCTTATGTACAAACCATTCCCAGAAGATGCTTTGATACCCATGGTTCTTGATAAGCATGCAGATCTGGTTATATCTTGAATAACAACAGCTGCTTGACCTTCCTCATTCATATGTTCTAGACCTTTGTCTAGAAGGGGAAGGTACACGTGAGACAAGGATCTTTTACAAACCTTAGACAGACCCACTATGTCAGCCATTTTGACCCATGTGGACCAGGCAGGAGAGCCCAGTAAGCAATGTACTAAGCCAAGTGGACCTCATTCTTATAATCCAGGATCTTGTCAATCCCAAGAGGTGGTCTAGGTGGCTACACCAGAATTAGGTTTGAATTTCCTTTATCCACTTTTGTCTGGGCAGTCACCCAAAGACTGGGAGGAGCCAAAATGGTCAGTCACGGGGTGCTCTTAGGGAAAGAAAGATCAAATAAGATGATGGTTACAATTTTGTTACCTTCAAAGATGATTACAAAAGTGCTATAGAATTTTAAAGATCATTTTTCAAAATTAAAGATGATATACACCCTTTAAAATAAAGAGGTTTTAGAATTCCATTCTTATTTATTGAAAAGAAAAGCCTAGAAAACCATCAGTCTCTGATAAACTTTTAGATTGGAACACACCAGGGGCTGGACTAGACAAGCCTTTACTGTCCCATCAAGTGTCAGGCTAATAGCTTAAAAGGATTAAACACTAAAACATTTATATATATAAAAATTTACTGTAAAATTCCAGGAGAAAGGAAATTATAGCATTATAAAAAGTGAAATAGACTCAAAGAATTGAATGTAATAAAATTGGCAAAATTTCTGACACAGAGGCTAGATTTCTTCTCTTTTCTACATATAAATGCAGAAAACCTGCCACTGAAAGTTCATGGAAAGACTTTAAGATTCAGACATCCTTTAAAAGTTGAACTTCCTGAAACAAAGCCTGATTTGCCCTGGTGTTTGTCATCATTCAATGCCACAGTTTTCCAGGGAAAATGCTTCCCTAAGGCATTGTCAGGACTTCCGGCGTTGGCCCCTGCTGTAAATGGAGCTCTAGAAATGAGCTCACAGTTATGCAGTTCTGAATCAGGCAAGACCTTTTTTGAAATTGCTCACCCCATCTTCCTTCCACCACCAATACCTCAGTACAACACAGAACTAACAAAGTCGAGAAAGAGAGGACGACTTCCTAGGACAATAAAATTAAAATAAACCAGCTGGAATCTTTTCAATGTTAACATTTCTATCATAACTGAAGATGAAAAAGCTTGTTCTCTTTTTTAAATTTCAAAATTGTGCAAAAAATTAGCAGAGGCGAATACTTAGGGCCTTTCTCCAAGGGCCACTTCCCTGTTGGATTGATCTGAAGCTATTGTCTCTGCTATATGATGCTGCCAGCATGGGGCGGGGTGGGGGAGACAGGAGAGTTCAGAGAAATTAATTCAGTGAACTATGGCTCCAGCACACAATTAGGGGATGACATTTCATCTGGCCAAGTTCCAGGGTGGTCAACTCAGCAGCTTCCACATTGTACCACCAACTGTAGGTCAAAGTGCATAAAATAATAAAACAAAGAATACAGAAGTGAGAATTGCATTTTGAATAAATATTTTTTACTCCATATTCTCTATCTGGAACATGAGAGTGATAACAAAAGTGTTAATAAGAAGTTAATATTTAATGAGGACATTTTTTGTGACAAGTATTTACTGTGCTAAGCCTTCATATGTACATTATCTCATTTAATCTGCATAATAATCCTAAAAGACAAGTACTATTCATACTCTATATTACCAATGAGAAAACTGGGGCAGAAAGAGGATAAGTAACTTTCCCAAGTTCACACAGCTAGTACCTGCCTCACGGAAATGCTAGGAAAAGCACGAATAACAAATCCCCATGATAGGCATTGGTATTCAAAAAATGGGACCAGATATTTGAAGACATTTTAACATTATTATTTTATATCTTTAAATTTTATATTATAAATAAACAAAAGGAAATTTAGACTAAAATTATTAAATATATTCCAAATGGATTCCTGGTTTTCTCTCTGATGTGTTAAGCGCTTAGAAGTAAGTCATCATGCCAAACATCCTTAAGACAAGAATGGTGGAAAAACAGAAATTCAATTACTTTTCTTGGATTCAGTCAGAGAACTGAGGTGACAGGGTAAACTGTCACTCCAAAATGAGTGATACATCCCCAGATGTGGGAGATGGGCCCATCCCAGGAGTTATAATCAGGATTGTCTTGCCTGATCAGAAGATGCTGGAGAAATAGACTCAAAGGATTACTTAAATGGTCATTTTAAGGACATGCAGGAGGCTGTATGTGAGCCACAATGAGAATGAGAAACTCTTATTCCATAGCTCCCACCAAGAACCCCACCAAATTCTCATGAACATCCATTGCCTAATGGTTCTGGCAGGGGGAAAAGATAAGTAATTACTGTGAAATAATCCACTCGTAGGCTTCTCCACAACAAAGGTCTGCTCTTCAGGGGAAAAGACTTTATCAGAGCTTTATTCCAGGTGGAAGAAGGGCATTCCTCCCACTCAGCCTTCATGGCTCACCTAAGAGGGGCAAAACAGAGTCAAGAGGGCTTCAAGGAAACAGATGGGGAGCCCTACAGCTAGGGAAGGGAGCATGGGGCTGGGAGGAAAAGCTCTACCCCAGGAGAGACACTTGCGAAAGCCACAGCATAGCCCCAACACACAGGCCCACTGGAAAACTGAGATTCAATCACATTAATAGGACGCTTTCCCATCCTCTATACCTTCACACCACTGTAGCAGTGGATTACAGCTGAAAGAATTTTAAGACAGGGACTCTATCTGAGGAGGAGTGTTAGGGAAGCCCAAAGTCAGGAGGGGAGATAACAACAAGAACACTAGAGGAATTTGAAGACTCCGGGACCTACAGGAATTGCAAACACAAACCCAGCCCGACTCCTAGCTCTATTAATAGCAATTCTCAGAGTAATGCCTTATTTACTCCAGTTTATAACATCTGATACAACATGTCCAGTTTTCAACAAAAAATAATTACAAGACATGCCAAAAGGCAAAACAAATACACAAACAACAACAAAAATAAACAGAGTCTCCAGAGGAAAAAACAATCATTATACTCAGACATGTATATTAGAGATGTTGGAATTATCAGACAGAAATGAATATACTGTGATCAGTGCATTAAGGGCTGTAATGGAAAACAGTAGACAACATGCAAGAACAGATGGGTAATGGAAGCAGAAAGGTGGAAAGTATAAGAAAGAATCAAAAGGAAGTGTTAGAAATTAAATATTCTGTAACAAAAATGAAAAATGTCTTTGATGGGCTCATCAGTAACTGGGATAGCTGAGGAAAAAATCAGTGAGCTTCAACACAGGTCAATAGAAACTTTCCAAACTGAAGCGCAAAGAGAAAAAAAAAGATGAAAAAACAAAGAATATTTCAGAACTATGGTATTATTTCAAAGGTTGGCACATATGCATAATTAAAATATCGGAAGGAGAAGAAAAACAAGCAGAAAAAATTAGTATTGGTTAATAACTTTCCAAAATTAATTATAGACAGTGTATTGGCTAAATAGTATTCCCAAAAAATTCATTTCCACCCATACATGCAGAATGTGACCTTATTTGGAAGTAGAGTCTTGGTGGATGTAATTTGTCTAGAGGAGAGCATACTGCGTTTGGGTGGGCCCTCAATTCAGTGAATGCTGTCCTTTGAAGGAGGGGGGGCAGGGAAGGGGGTAGAGAAACAAAGAACAAATGCAATGGTAATATCTAATATGTATTAGATATGATACATAATAATCGAATTATACTAACAATTCCTTAAGTGTGAATCATCTAAATATACCAATTGAAAGACAAATATTGTCAGGGTAGATTAAAAAAAGGTACTACTATATGTTATCTATGAGAAACCCGATTTAAATGCAAAGATTCAGGATAAGAATAAAGGAATGGAGAAAGGTATACCATGCTAAAACTAATTTTTAAAAAGCTGGAGTAACTATTTTATTTCAGACAAAGCCAACTCCAGAACATGCAAGATTATCAGGAATAAAGAGGGGCCCTACGAAGGGGTCAATTCTTTAAGAAGACATAAATCCTAAACATGTAAGCACTGAACAGCAGAGTGTCCACATACATGAGGTAAAACTGACAGAACTGAATTGAAAGAACTAGACAAATCCACTGTTACAGTCGCAGACATCTCCACCCCTCGCCGGTAACTGATTATAGCAGTAGGCAGAAAAGCAGCAAAGACAGAAATGACCTCACCAGCACTAGCAATCAACTTGATCTAATTGACATGTACAAAATACTCTATCCAATAACCCAGTAGAATATACATTCACTGCCAAGTTCATATAGAACATTCAACAAGATACACCACATTTTGATCATAAAATGTACTTTGACAAATTTAAAAATATAAAAATTCTGTGATGTATGTTCTCAATTTTATTGAAGTCAATATCAGTAAGAGGAAAGATAAATGGAAAATCCCCAAATATTTGGAAGTATAAATGTTAAACAGGACACTTATACATAACCTATTGGTCAAAGAAGAAATTTCAAGAATAATTAAAAAGCATTTTGAACTAAATGAGGCTAAAATTGCTACTTAATGAAATGTATGGGATATTGCTTAGAAGTGCTTGGAGTGAAATGTATAGCATTTAATGTATATATTATAAAATAAAAAATATCTAAAAATCAATACTTCAGCTTACTTTGGGAAATTAGAAAGAGAAGAGAAACTTAAGTTTAAAGCAAGCAGAAAAAAACAATAATAAAGATTAAAGCAGAATTTAATGAAATTGGAAACAGAATACAATAGAGAAAATCAACCAAACCAAAAACTAGTTCTCTGAAAAGATAAAAAATATTGACAAATCCCTGCCCTGGCTAACCAAGAATAAAAAAGGGAAGATAGAAATTATTGGCATGAGAATTGAAAGAGGGATAATCACTATGAATCTCATACATAATAAAAGGACAATAAAGAAATGCTACAAACAGTGATATGCCTATAAATCAGATAACTTAGATGAGATAGACCAATTCCATGAAAGACAAAGACTATTGAAACATACACAGAGGCATAGGTAATCCAAATATTCCTGTATCTACCAAAGAAATTGATCAATAATTGACCTTCCAAAAAAAAAAGCACCAGACCCAGATGGTTTCATTGGTGACTTTTACCAAACACTGAAGGAAAAAGTAAGACTAATTCTCTACCATCTCCAGAACATTGAAGCAGAGGGAACATTTCCCAACTCATTCTATAAGGTTACCATTACCCTAATTCTAAAACCAGATAGAGACCTTGCAAGAAAATAAACCAGACTAATTCTCTTATGAACATAGATGCAAAAATTGTAAACAAAATATTAGCAAATTGAATCCAAAAATGTATAAAGAGAATTATATCCTTTCAAAAGATGTAAAAATTTCATATTTAACTTAGTATTTCACTCCATAGGTCGATCAAGGTTGAAATGCACAAGAAGGAACCACATTAGAAAGCAACTCTATAGTAATAACTACAAGGTTAATTTATCTAAAGGAGCAAATATTATATGGTTCTGGTGTTAAATTCATGTATATACGCCTTCATTCATTCATTCTAGTATTACCAATACTAGACTATAATGCCCTGCTCTGAGTTAGGTACATATAATTCTTTTATACATGCCTACACTACAAATATCTCCTCAAAGGATATATATATGTTTATTTTGGTATGTGAGTCAAGCATTAAAACAGATATTTTAGAGGACAAAGAAAATAAAGTTATAATCAATTATCATTATCAAAGATCCTAACAAATAAAATATTTGGTAGTAGGTTGGGAGGAGAATTCTGTAAAAGTAGTATTTTAATTATTTCAGGGAAAATAAAGTAGGAGAGGTATATAATGCAATCCAGTGAACTGTCCAGTAAGCCCAGATATGAAGAAGTTAATCATAAATTACAAAGGAACTGAGATAAGAAAGAATACAAAAGAATGACATGAATGTTAAAAATAATGTCAAAAAAATTGAAAGTCCAGCATAAGCTAAGATTATTGGGAAAGGAAAAAAATCTTGAAGCCAGCCAAATAATATTTTTAGTTACTGAACAGAAAAATAAAAAGGAAGAATTAGATCTCTTGCTCAAGATAATCAATATAACTGACAGATGAGAGGGTGGAGGAAGAATGGCATCATTCCTATATTGCTTCCATCTTTCTGTTAAAAAGAATAATTTTCAAAACATGGAAATAATAGGTAAATGTAACCAAAGACAGCTGAATTTCAAAATATGCAGAAATAACAGAAGAGTACACATTGCATTAAAATGATCCAGATCTTCCCATCCAGATAAATCACATACAAGGGCTCTACAAGAATTAATGGACAGCCTGCTAAACTACTACTAGTAATCTTCATAAATCATGACAACCAATGTGTGCACATATATAAAGATCTCTAATGCATGTCATCAAGTGAAAGAGCAGTGTATATTGCAGGATCTCATATATGTAAAAAGTAGCAACATGTAGGTACATCTATATTCATCTATATTCATTAAGAAAGAATCAGAAAGGTGCACATAAAAAATTCACTACTGGTATTATTTTAAGATGAAAAAATGAAAGGAAAAACAGTAAGTAATGAGATACCCGTGCTATAGAAAAACATGGAGTAGAAGAAATGTGGTGGGGGCAGAGATGTTCAGTTAGAGAAATGGTAAGGTCTCTTTCACTTTTAAGATTATACATATATCGGGAACAAGACAAGGATGCCCACTCTCTCCACTTTTATTCAATATAGTTTTGGAGGCCCTTGCCACAGCAGACAACACAAAGAAATAAAGGGCATCCAGATTGGTAAAGAAGTTAAACTGTCACTGTTTGCAAATGACATGTTATTGTACATAAAAAAAACCTAAAGAATCCACTCCAAAACTACTAGATCTAGTATCTGAATTCAGCAAAGTTGCAGGATACAAAGTTAATACACAGAAATCTGTTGCATTCCTATACACTAACAATGAACTAGCAGAAAGAGAAATCAGGAAAACAATTCCATTCACAATTGCATCAAAAAGAATAAAATACCTAGGAATAAACCTAACCATGGAAATGAAACAGTGGAACCATCATTCTCTCGTAATAACTCATGAGAGAAATTAAAGAAGATACCAATAAATGGAAACACATCCTGTGCTCATGCATAGGAAGAAGTAATATTGTCAAAACGGCCATCCTGTCTAAAGCAATCTACAGATTCAATGCAATTCCTATCAAAATACCAACAGTATCCTTCAATCAACTAGAGCAAATCATTCTGGAATTCATATGGAACCACAAAAGTCCCTGAATAGCCAAAGCAATCCTGAGAAGGAAGAATAAAGCTGGGGGGATTATGCTCCCCAAGTTCAAGCTCTACTACAAAGCCACAGTAATCAAGACAATTTGGTACTGGCACAAGATCAGACTAATAGACCAATGGAACAGACTAGAGAGCCCAGATATAAACCCAACCATATACAATCAATTAATATACGATAAAGGAGCTATGGATATACAATGGGGAAATGACAGCCTCTTCAACAACTGGTGTTGGCAAAACTGGACAGCTACATGCAAGAGAATGAAACTGGATTATTGTTTAACCCCATACACAAAAGTGAACTCAAAATGGATCGAAGACCGAATGTAAGTTATGAAACCATAAAACTCTTGGAAGAAAACATAGGCAAATATCTCCTGAATGTAAACAAGAGCAACTTCTTCCTGAACGCATCTCCTCGAGCAAGGGAAACAAAAACAAAAATGAACACATGGGACTACATCAAACTAAAAAGCTTCTGTACAGCAAAGAACACCATCAACAGAACAAAAAGGCATCCTATAGTATGGGAGAATATATTTGTAAATGACATATCCAACAAGGGGTTAACATCCAAAATATATAAAAAACTCACATGCCTCAACAACCAAAAAGCAAACAACCCAATTAAAAAATGGATGGAGGATATGAAGAGACAATTCTCCAAGGAAGAAATTCAGATGGCCAACAGACACATGAAAAGATGCTCCACATCGCTAATTATCAGGGAAATGCAAATAAAAACCACAATGAGATATCACGTCACACCAGTTAGGATGGCCAGCATCGAAAAGCCTAAGAACAGCAAATGCTGATGAGTATGTGGAGAAAGGGGAACCCTCCTACACTGCTGGTGTGAATGTAAGCTAGTTCAACCATTGTGGAAAGCAGTATGGAGGTTCCTCAAAAAACTAAAAATAGAAATACCGTTTGACCAGGGAATTCCACCCCTAGGAATTTACCCAAAGAAAACAAGTTCTCAGATTCAAAGACATATGCACCCCTATGTTTATCGCAGCACTATTTACAGTAGCCAAGATATGGAAGTGACCTAAGTGTCCATCAGTAGATGAATGGATAAAGAAGATGTGGTACATATACACAATGGAATACTATTCAGCCGTAAGAAACAAATCCTACCATTTGCAACAACACAGATGGAGCTGGAGGATATTATGCTCAGTGAAAGAAGCCAAGCGGAAAAAGACAAGTACCAAATGATTTCCCTCATTTGTGGAGTATAACAATGAAGCAAAATTGAAGGAACAAAACAGCAGCAGACTCACAAACTCCAAGAAGGGGAGGGGTGTGGGAAGGCGGTAGAAGGGGATTGAAGGGTATTATGTTTAGTACACATGGTGTGGGGGGTCACGGGCAAGACAGTGTAGCACAGAAAAGGCAAATAGTGACTCTGTGGCATCTTACTACACTGATGGACAGTGACTGCAATGGGGTGTGGAGGGGACTGGATAATATGGGTGAATGTAGTAACCACATTGTTTTTTCATGTGAAACCTTCATAAGAGTGTATATCAATAATATCTTAATAAAAAAAGATTATACATATATAATACGTGCACATACACACACATACATATACACATACACATACTCATTTTATTTTCTTTAATGCAGGGATTATGTCTTTGGAGAAAGAGATGCTGCATCCTGCGAATGTGAGTTCCATTCTTGAATGCTAAGATGCCCTGCGATGTGCACTACTTTGTACCCTTCCTTGTCCACTAGCCTGGATGCATCATCTGTTTTTGTTTTCTTACAAGGACACCTTTTCCTATTCCCTGTACTCTACCTTCCAAGAGTCCTAGCTTCTCCATGTAGTTATCTTTATTTTAATAGGCCACATTAGAAGCAATGACTTAAAAAAATTCTGAGTTAATTAACTGGATTCAAAATTATATGTCAGGAGCTTGTCATAAGGTTGAAATCAAGACCTATATATTTACTCTTTCTCTTCTGCATTTTCCCAAGGTAACATTAATATTCACAAGAAATAAAAACTTTCTAGGGACTTAATTGGCTATAATTACACCACAGTCCCAGCTAGCAGACTGTGAATGAATGCTAGGGCTTCTTCACAGCTTCTGTATCATGCTAAGTGGTATAGATAGGTCAATGATAGATAATGATATAAAGATAGATAGATAGATGATAGAGATAGATGATGATTGATAGATAATAGATAAAAGAGCAAAGTAGCCATAGAGAATATTGGAAGGACATCCAATATAAAGATTATCCAATCAAACATAAAGTTTTGTTACAAGGGATTTCCAAGTTCCAGAGTTGGAATGGACTTGAGTCTTAAAAGAGCACAAAACAATATTTATTAAATAATTAATCTGTACTAATCACTGTACATGCATTTCTTACTCTTCCCAATAATCCTGAATTAATTTCTATTATTTTAATTTTATAGATGAGGAAATGGGGAACAAAGAAATTATATATTTTATCAGTGTCAAATAGATTCTAAACGTTAGATCTTTTCTGACTTCAGAGAATGTAACTGTATGGGCTATATTATACTGTCTCCTAAGCCTTAAAATTATTTAGCACATTTATCTTTCTGATGTTGGATTCTAACATCCAATCCAGTGGTTTTCCAGCCTATCCTTGAGTTTCCTCAGTTGGGAAACTCTAAAACAACCTAGCTTAAGTTCAGACAGTCAGTATCTCTTGATATTGAGCCAATATCTGTCTCCTTGTAATGCCAACTTATTAGCTCTAGCTCTACCATTCATGAGAATACCTCTCAGTTCTTCTCAATTTAATACTCTTTCTGATATCGGATGAATAAGTTGAAGTGAACTCTCATTGCCCAAGAAGCTTCTCTTCTCTAGCCTAATATTTCCATGTCCTTTCAGATTAAACTCAAGGAAAATTGTTTTGGGCTTCCTTATTCAAGGATTATTCCCCTTTGAAAATAGATTAGTTTGTCTGTATTTCCTAGTTCCTCAGAGCTGAATATAACACACTAGGATTATCCCAACCATCCCCAGGGAGCAAGCCACTCACTTTCGTGATTTGAACTATTATCTGTCTGTTACCACACTCAAAAGGTGCATTAGCTTTTTCAGTAGCTACATCATACTGCTGGCTTTTATTGAAACAAAAATCCATAAATCTTTGTTATACAAGTGCCAATAAACCATGCTCCTCCCCTCAACCTATAGAAATGTACTTGTGTGTGTGTGTAAAAGAGAAAGATACCCAAGTGTTAAATTCAAAATTTATGCATATTACATTTCATATTATTAGATTTGACCCTTTACACATGGTGGAGTTTTGGGGGTTGGTTTTTGTGGATCTTAACTCCATCAAATATGGAATTTGGTCAACTCCAAAAATTTTGCTCAAATGCAAATTTGATAAACATTTCTTTATAACTTCATGTAAGTTTCTGACAAAAAAAAAAAGATCTGGGCAAGATAGAGCCCTCTGGCTTGCCTCTAGAGACTAAAATCAAGGGCATGTAGCCCATAATTCTTTATCCTATCAAGGTTCGATAAGTGCCATGCATGAAAAATAAGCAGGACACAGAGGAAGAAATAGTTTCTTAAAGAGAAGTACTCTCAGTCAACACAGCTGATTTATATGGGAGACAGATTTTCAAGACAGGACAGTGGAGCAGCTCTCCTGCAGTTGCTAGAAAAGCAAGTCTTCCCTCTTTCAAGTTGAAAAACTTTGGGCCATCAGAGCAGATCTTCTTTATTCTTCATTAGTTTGGGAAACAAAACAATAAAAATTTTCAGTGGAACTCCCACTGTGTCCCTCGCCCCATACACAAAACACATGTTAAGAATTTGGAGTTATATGTAATATTTATTTTCAGCATATTCCAAGTTTTTAAAATTGTATCCCATTTATCGAAGTGTATTATCACCAAGAAGTCATTTAACTAGGGAAAGAACTAGTTAGGGAAGCAAATTTTTGTCTTATAAAACTGCACGTGAAGCAATTATCTACGATTCTGGGTCACAGGATTTTGAAGTAAATGGATTAAAACTGTTACTTATCTGTACCTGTTTCATGGTTAGCTAATAACTGAACACTTCATGCAGGAAGGAAAAATGTCTCCCAGTCCCAGTGAAATGACATTTGGTACTCTATATCATCACCTATGTAGTTTGGGCAGAAAAAAAATTGTCTGGGACAATTTGGAAAGAGCTACAATACACATACAAATTTTCTGTCATCGATATGAAAATTTTTCCTCACAGCTTGCAATTTTCGTGATGCATAATTTATTTTATTTTATTATTTTTTATGGTAGATCTCTACCTCCTTAACAAATTTTACATGCAGTATTGTTGATTATAGGTGCCATGTTCCTGGGCAGTTCCCTAGAATTTACACATCTTGTTTAACTGAAACTTTACGCCGTTTCCTCCCACCTGCTACCCCCAGCCTCTGGCAATTGCCATTCGACTCTTCGATTCTACAAATTTGATTATTTTGGTATAATACAGTGGCGCCACACAGTATTCATCTTTCTGCACAGGCTTATTTTACTTAGCATAATGTCCCCCAAGGTCATCCAAGTTGTTGCTCATTACAGAAATTTCCTTCTTTTTGAGTTTGAGGAATAACTCCTTGCATGTTATATAAATTTATTTTTAAAAGACTTTTATTCTTAGCCCATTTTCTTCCCTAGGACTTATCTTTGCCGCACCATTCCAATAATCACATTTTTCCTCGTGTGTGTGTGCTTGCTGCCTGCTCCCTGTAGCCGCGGCTACTCTCACTCGGCTGGACTCGCTTTTCCCTGCAGCTGATGGCCAGCTTCTCCCCCTCACCTATCCTGGAAAGAGCAGCGTGAACCCTCTCTGCTCCCAGGATGACTGCCTGCAGCAGCTGGTACTGCCCATCACTGGGCACCTTGGTGGGGAGTGGGAAGGAGAAGGATTCCGTCTCTCCTCCACCTTTCCAGTCCTCATCCTGTTTCTTCATCTCCTGCTTTCTTTCTGGTCCACTTTCATCAACGTTTCATTCTCAATATTTTTGGTCCTCTTTTTATCTTTTTATTCCTGTTTTTTGCTATTTTTAAAAAACTTGTCCTGTCTCTTCCTGTTTTTAACTTTCTTATTTCCCATCCCATATTCCTATATTCCTATCTATGTCTTCAGACAACTTTATCCTCCACTCTGCACCACCTCCTATCTTTTGTGTAGGCTCCGGGCTCTCATATTCATCTATTCTGATTCAGTTGCTGGGTTTTGTTCATTCACTCGTCTTCAGTCACTGGTCTTTGATTAAAAGATGTCTTTTCTTCTTTCATTCTTATTTTATGCAGTTTGCTTATTCAGGGAAGAACCAGCCTCCAAACAACAAAATAAGTGAGCTCATTCTTGGATGAGAGGTCAGATAATTGATACTCGGCACATTGGAAACGTTGACAAAGCCATAAATAATACACCATTACCTAGGGCTGCCAGATTTGGGAGGAGAAAATACACACACACACACACACACAGTGTTAAATCTTATTTCAACTTCAAGTAAACAATGAAAGATTTTTTAGTGTAAGTCCCATCAATATTTTTACACTAAAAATGTTTTTGCTTATCTGAATTCAAACTGATCTCAGTTTCCCATATTTTACCTAGCAAAACTACCACTACTACATTTAGTGATATTGTCAGTTACTAAACAAATACTAACTGAATCTGAACCGTGTGTCTAAATAGTATAGTAGACAACGTGAAAGATATCACATTACAAAATTAATCCCTGCCTGCAAAGAATTCACAATGTGAAGGGTTAAGAAATTTAAAAAACATAATAAACAACTAGAAAACAATGCAAAATAGCATACAATTAAATGTTTAACTGGTTCCAATGATAAGTTTAGTACAAATTCAGGTACTGATCTGAGTGAAACAGCTCAGGAATTATTCCTGGAGCAGAGAGTATGATTTGGGTTTAAGGGACAAAATATGCTCCACAGGAAAATAGAGACAGAAAGTGTCTCCTGGCCATCCCCATGTTTTCCTGCCTCTGCGTTTTGTACCATTCCTTTCTCTAGAAACAGTGCTACCTGGACTTCAAGGCCCATTCATTGTCACACACCACATGGAGACCTTCCCTTCTTTAAACCCTGTATGGCACTTCCCACCTCCACATGTCAAATTCATCATACCCTGTATTGTTGCTCAGGCTGATTTCAGACATACTTCTTAGGGATTATCTAGTTTTTGAAGGAAAATGCCATGTATGTGCAGATGAAGTACTTTATAACCTTTGAAGAAATAAATGAATTAATGAATCCTGGAACTATTTCTGACTCTTCAATGATTGTTCACAACTACCACCTTCACCATCTCTGGACTTCTTATAGGCAAAGTTGGACACTTTTTCTTCTGCGTACCCATAGCTCCCAACATTGTTAATATCTGCAGGATTTACTACAACATTGCAGTGATTTGCGTACATGTTAATTCTTTCCACTGGCCTGTGAGCTACGCCCTTTTGCTCATTGTAACCCCAGTGCCTTTTCAGTAAGTTGTTAAAAAATGGGATAGAAATGATTCCCTAGGAGAAAACAAATGGATCTTTTTCTGTTTTATAGTAACCTCATTCTTATATTGATTAAAGTAAATCATGTACTGTAAATTAATAATAACTATCTATAATACATATAGAAAATCCTATTTATAGTGAAATAAATTATAGGTGGCACATATTTCATTGAAAAACTGGCTGAATTCTTTTTAGATACATATAATTTAACTTCCTAGTTATTGTAAAAGCTCCATTTGAGTAATGACCTGACTATAATTTGTTGTAATATGTATAGTAGATAAATATATTGCTTACCTTTAAAATAATTATTTTTTATGGTAATATGTTTACAAGAACACAGTAGCTCTTTGTAAGGTTTTGGTCTATCTGAAATTATTGTTTGTAAATATTTGTTCTTGTCTATAGCAAAAAATTTTCCATGATGCTGCAAATTCTTACTACAAGCCTTTGTTAGTGGTATTTGGACAATCGCCAGGCAGAGCAGATTACTAAGAAACAATACAGGACTTCAAATGCATGTTTATTTGCAGTGTAATGTGGAATTCACTATCACATATAGGTATTTTGAGGCCCTTGCCTTCATTCATTTAATAGTACATATTCCTATAAAAAGTCATAATAATTTACTATGATTTTCTTCTTTTGCCTTCAAAGACTTTTTACCATTGTCCCTTCTAGGGGTCAAAAGCAAGGAGAAAAGCCTAGTCAGATACAATCAACCCCTTGTGCAGGGCAGTGATGCTCAACCAGGCCTGCAGATTAGAATATGGAGATTGTTTCTTACAAGTCCCCATGCTGAGATCCCAGCCCAGATCTACCGAATCAGCGTCCCTGCAGGGGGCTCTGGGCATGAATGTTTTCAAAAGGTGTATGGTGAGTCCAGTATTCATCCGCTATTGGAAGCCACGACTGCAGCTATTATTCACGGGGCATAATCTCCAGGAACTAGAAATATATTTTATTTTAGAAAATGATTAGAATCACGAAAAATACGGTTGATGTAATATACTCGCTTTTCACAAATTATATCTCTTCTTTTCAACTGAACTAATTATTCTGCATTTTGATTAGGCTTTTTCTTATTCATAGAAATAACTAAACAACTGACCTAATAGCACAGTTAATTATAATTATGACATCTCATCAGTTTGGCAACTGGTTATTTCTAACCAATTATTTTGATTATCTTTTAACAACCAAATATGATTGGCTATTCTGCAATTCAAACTATTTTTTCAGTAGGTTTAAAGAAAAAAACATTCTTGTCTTATTGACTTGGAATTTATTAAAGGAAAATCACTACCATGGTAAACAGTGACTATTATATATTTATATATAAAAAACCCAGTTCCATATATTTGCTATTGATCTTCAAGTATTCCAAGCCCTGTATCACTCACTAGTCAACATGTTGTATCATGTCTAACCCATGTTTTTGTGATATTTATTATAAACTTTTGTAAATCTATTTGATTCACCCATTTTTTTCTTAAATACAGCCTTAAAAAATAAAGAGGTGATTTGCCTCCTTGCTGAACCAAACAGACAACAATCCAACTATGAACTCGGATGAGGTGATATTAATCAGATGAAAAAGTACTTTTTGCAATGATCCTTGAAAGCATTACTTTCTGTAAAATTTCCTCTCTTAACTAAAACAAATTTACCCATTTTTACAAACCACAGATTTTGCAAAATTTTAGGATGGGCAAGAACAATAACTATTTCTGATCTTTGTGTCACAAATATTTTTGAAGCAATTTTCACTTTTGGCATCCATTGTATTATATATTTAATTAATCTGGTTTCAAAAGAAATAAGGTCACTGTGTACATTTAAATCTTGGGATAATTCCATGTCCTTTTAGGATGGAAGAACATTACCCCCTCTAGTGGATAAAGGCAAAACATGACCTAGATGGGTAGAAGTACACTGGTTTTCTTTAAATAGTCATCATTTAATAGGTTGATAGATTAATTTCCCTAGTTCACATTTCATTTTAAGCATATTGTCTTGGAAAAGGTGCTATGTCACACATATTTCTTACATTCAAATGTATAACAGTATTTGGAATTTAACACAGTGCAGTAAAGGAAATGCAGTCCATGCCAGGCATCGTGTTTCACATTGAAAAGAATGGACTTAGAGGACATCATCCTAAAATGTTCACTTCGAATAAGCAAAGCACCATTAAAAAATGTTCTTTCTAATCAGAGAAAAGAAAATATAGTGGAAATAAGACTCACTTTTTTTTTAACCAAGGTTTAGCCATTACATATAACTAAAGCACACTTAAAAAATGAAGTCCGATGAGTCAGCCTTCTGACTCTACTATCTTTATTTATAAAGTTGTTTAGAATATATCACTCAAAATTTTCTACAAAAGAAACACATTTGTTTTAAGAGTTGAGTAGAAAAATATATAGTATATAGATACATACACACACAGATACACAAATTTGGGAGCTGGTTTATTTTCTGAAATTCATCTATTCAGCAAATGGTCCATTAAGTTCTGCTCAAATATAGATACTTACAGTCACTCAACCTACTATAACTGTTGGCTTTAACTTTGGATAAACAGGATAAACAAATCCCTGCTCAAGTATAAGCTAGTTTTACATTCTCTATTTAAATCATCAAAGCCAAGTTTCAAAGTTAGTGTCTAATGAGTGTCTGTCATTATCTTGTCTATTGTATTTATTAACCAGTGAAGTGGAGTTATCCTCAGTTGCCTCATCGCTACTAGAGCTTTTAATAATATGCTGCAAATGGTTTTGAATTACTCTTAATATTTTCCCTTCATTAGGGAAAATTTGATTCATTTAAATATATTTTAAAATATTTGCAAACAGGACAAATCTTATTTATACTTATGTATATACACCCTGAGATAACTGAAATAAAATGAGGCTTCTCTCTTTTCTTTGGTAATCCCTCCATACCCTCTTTACTGTCAGGTATGTGGCTGCCACCCAATAAATGAAAATAGAGAAAAGAAAGTTTCCAACTCCTCTGATGGAAAAGTAAAATCATTCATCAACTATCATGTAAAGTATATATCAAAATAAATCTGAACATATTTACAGAGCAATTACTAACTCTAACAACTATCATGGGAAGATATTTTCTAAACAAATACATAAAATCATTTATGCCTTAAAATTATTTAAAATGTAGTTGGAGAATATTGAGATTGTATGAAATAGAAGATATAGGAGGTCACAAACAGGCAAAAATTTTGTAGTTGTGTCTTAGTTTGCAAAACATTTCCATACAAATTATTGCCTCAGTTTCCTTATCTGCAAAATGAAAATAAGACCTCACTTTATCACAGAATCACTGGAAGACTTTAATAAAATAGCAAGTTACCTTATTAAAGCTAACAAAACATTTGGCATATAACAAGGAGTCAATAAATAATAGTTTCCTCTCATGAAGACTCTATAAGATTGAGAGGTTAGATATTATAGAACTTCCTTTACAGTTAAAAATCAGATTCAAAAGAATTCCAAGAAGGCTGAGAAGCAGCATAAAGCTTACATTTTAGTTCTCTCCCCTCCTTTCTCACTTTCTTTCTCACTCTGTGTGTGTGTGTGTAAAACCACTATGAGCAAATGAAAGGCAGTGGAAAAACAAAAATGGTTAAGGAGTGGTGAACAAGCCATTTGGACTGAGAAAGAAGCCTTAAAATGAGTGGCTGCATATAAAATGGTAAAGACAGGTTGAGGACAAATTTAATACCTAGTTAAGGAGTTCAGATTTTATCCGAAGCCCATCAGGGTTAAAGGTCTGCTGCAGCACAAATTGTACTTGAGGCACAACAAGGGCCTGAATTTAAATTTTAGGAGCCTTTACATTGCACTAAAGGCATGGATGATATGATCAAAATGATGGTGTAGTGTAAGTTTTCAGGATGGATAAAAAGGAAGGAAATACTGAAGGCAGGGAGATGAGTTGAACTGTTGATACATTGGCTCAGATTAAGTTGGAACATAGGGAAAAGGAAGGGATTGTAAAACAGGTTGAAAAGAACATGGTCAAAAATGCAATATGAAAGGTAAGGAAGAATTGGAATGTAGAGTCAAAGGTGATTTTTGTGGTTTCAAGTCTTGTGTCTAATACTATTTATAAAAATAGGGGAGTTGGCTTGATCAGGGAGATGAAATTTCCAAATTTATATGTATCTTAGCATGTTAAGTAGTTTCTTTGAGAGACTGGATTTTGCCACTGCAGCATTTCCTGTATAACATTTTTTAAATGGTGAGGAAAACTTGTTTTCAATCAATGAAATCATAGACTCTAGGGAATCCTGTATTTCTCAAGTCAACTTCCCTCTTTCAATGCCACTTTTGCACACTTCACCAGCTGTGGTTGAGGTTGGACACCTGCGGGCACCACCAGCGCCAGTTTTAGGCAAAACTGGGGTGGTAGAGTTGGATCTGGCAAATCTCTTTTCCCTTATCTGCACCTCTCTCCCCCTTTGGGCACCCTCACTAACTCGGTGTCCTGCTGCCAACGAGGCCTGAGCGGAGCTACTCAAGGGATTCATCTCAAGATTTCCATCACCTAGAAAAGTGCTTGGCATGTAGCAGGTGCTCTACAAATTTCAGCTGTAGGAATCAGTGAGATGAGGAATTAATGAAAAAAATTAATGAGTAAATAAAATACCTAGCAAACTTATTCACACTGAGATTTGGGGTATTAAACTAGATCATGCCTCCCCAAATAATCTCTGTTGAAAAACAGCCATCTGGAGAAGTATTATTTACTCCAATGAAAGGAATTATTACTGATAGATTTCAAACAACAGCAGAGACTGAACTTTGTCAGTGAGGGCTTCCAGTTAACTGCATATCATATGATGAAGATAATCATCCACACATAAGATCAGCTCCTTTAACAGCAGTCCTCATTAGGATGTCAGCTACTTTAAACAACTGCTGATGAAATGACATTATATTACATGAAAAGAGAATTCTGTATAATGGGTAACATTAATTCATTATCACTATCTGGGCCTAAAATATGGCTCTACTCTGAATAGTGCTTCCTATAATAGGCAACCTGAGCATCAGGTTGAATGTGAATGTCAGTTTTGTCCTGTGTCTATAGAGTATATCAAGAGACTGCCCTTGTCACAATTGCCAAGTTTCGTAGCCAGGGACCATCAGTATGATGATTTAATTTGGGCTTTGGTTGCTTGAGTTAGTCATTGAGGAGACAGCAGACTAAAAATTGAACCAAATTTCAAGTACCGCTGGTAGCCCATACATAGAAATAAGTCACAATATTCATGGTCACTGATTTTTATTGCTTTCAGATGTTTTAGTAACATTTCTTATAACCAGTGATGGACAGATACATAATAAATATTTGGAAACAGTTCTAATGGATAGTCAGGGTTTTCCATGTCTCTTAATCCCTCCTGATTTGAGATTGTGGCTGGAAGTCTTAGAAGAAGGACTCCGTTTCCAGTTCTTTTCAACAATGGTTTTTCTCAGTTTCTAGTGCTTTTGCTTGTGGCTGTGCATCTGGCCAAGAACAGGAAGGGGACAGAAAGTGCTTTAAGTGTTCTGAATCACTGAGGAATTTGAATGAAATTTTGCTGCTCAGTTTCTTGGACTTAAATGGCAACTGCTGGGTGACTATCTAGTTGTTATCATTCACATTCTTGGTTAAAAGAAAAAGGTCACACATTTAAAGAAAATCTATAGCATGTAACATTAGTATCCAAACACGTATGGGTTTAGATTTTCTACTCTAAAAAAAAAGTACAGAAGTATGAACAGTAAACTAACATGTGGATCTTATAACTATCAGTTATGTATAACACTACCTTTAGTTATATTTATTTGAATTTTAAATGCATTTAATAGAACCGGGTAAATTACAATTTTTATATTTTCAAGTATAACAAGATATTAATGAAATAACAAGCATAAATTTTAGAATGTGATTTCTCAATATGTTTTAGATACCTTTTTAAGATGTGCAGTTTTTACTTAATTTATGCATAGTTTTAAGATCTGAGGCCTTATAATAAGTCTCTCTGATAAATTTGAAGAAGGTAGTAACTGAGGTTCATATGACTTGCTAAAGATTGTTTGATGAGTCTACTGCTGTTTCGTTCATTCTGTTTTGCTAATTTTAGAAAAGACATAAATAAAATAATAGAACTTGAAGTTTAACTCAGTCATCTTTATTTACAAGGAAGCCAAGGCCTGAATTTGTGTATCCCAATAGATATATATATTGAGAGACTTCCAAACCACTTTATGGACTTACCAATTTTTTCAAGTTTTAAATTTTTATGTATGTGTTAATTCTTTTTAAAACATTAACAAGTTATGTAACTCCTTAGGGAAGCAAATACTCAATAGAAAGTATTTAATCTCATTTAACATAGGACTCATCTTTAAAAAGTTCAATATTTAAGTGCTGTTCATAATGACATCCATTGGAGGCCCTTTCTATCAGTATCCAATGTTCAATCCCATTGTATCGATGAACAGTAGAGAGTATTTTTCTATGTTAAAATATGTCAGACCCCTTACAACAATAAAAAATAAGGTACATAAGAAAAAAAGTGTATTTGAAGAGAAATATACTTGAATTTTAAATGTGTTTAATAATCATCTGCATCACAAATTTATAAAAAAAAGAGCCTGAAATGTAAATTAGTATAAGAAATAAAAATGCTTTTCAGTTTAATGGATAATTAAGTGTAAGAAATATAAAATATATATATATCTTGAGAAAGTAAAAATAGGTGGCAGGGGGGAATAAAAATGTAAGGAAAGGTAGAGGTCTAGTGACTTGGAGAAGGAACCTAGAGTAGAGTTAAAAAGAATGACCAACCCACATTAACAAACTGTCTGGGAATAAAATATTCTCATTGTATTGTTTTAGGACTTTGCTATAAGGACTCGAAAACCAAGTTGCCATTTTATAAATGTAGTCATAGATAGGTAGATATGCTTATGTATTTTTCCACCCAGATAAAAATAGTTCTGAAAGAACTGGAGGCTAGAAGAAAGCAGCTCATAAGGAATAATCATTACTCCTCTCACCATGAAACAAAGAAGATGACCCAACCTTTGACCCAGAAGTTGGGAACTGAACTCACACAAACCTAAGCACTTTTAGCTTAAGGCAGCCTAGGTGGAAGGAGAAAGAGCTCACCCTATATGCATGTTCTCTTAGTGCTATCCCTTCGAAGCTGAATGATCTTGTGTCATATATCTAGGTGTACCATGGTTCTTCAAGCCCTTCATTTTCTCCCCTGTGGCCATTGTATTTATTAGGGCACTTTTTATATAGGGCTGTCAGAAAGCGCTGGGGATGTGTTTAGCATAGAGTCAAAGCATGCACAGTACTACCAGACATCAAAGCGTATCACTGCTCTGACATTCACGTTTAAAAGTATGATATTGTCATTGAAGTTAGTCTCAGAATCAGCTCTGAAAATACTGTCTAGAAAAAGGTCAAAACATTGACATTTCTAAAAAAGTTCTAGTAGGACTGTACCTTCAGTAGTCTTTAGCATTGTTTTAATTAGCTTTGCCTACTTCCTAATTTGCTGGCTGCCTCTTTCTTATTTTATTATAGCAGATATTTTTAACCTAGAATCTATTTAAAGCATTAAGATAGGCAAAGAGTGGAAAATCATTACCGGAACGTTTAGTTGTTAAAAAAAAAAAAGATTTGCATCTTCTTTTTCTTTCTTTCTTTTTTTTTTTTCCTTCAAGGGATAGTGAGGACAACTTTTCAGAAATTCTAATAATGTTCCTGGCAAATTCCAGGTCAATAGGGTATGGTAACAATTTCATGGTTTAAACAAGGGATTGCACATGTTTTTCCTATGAGACTTCATGCCCATTTTAAAAAAAGAATAGAAAAATACCTCTTAAAAGGGTGTGGCATTGAAAGGAACCAATTTCCCATCGCTAAAAGTTATAACTGAAAACATACCATGACTTAACCATTGTTACTCATTTTTGATGAGGCTGTTCTGCCAATTCCTCCTCTAATCACTGTCTAGTGTTTCCTACCTTCACTCAATGATTTCAGTGAGCATTGGTGTTCTCATAAGATGCTCTAAGAGGACTAATTGATTACACTTAATGCTTTAACTTTTTAAATTTCTAAGCATTAAACTTTCAACCATTAATATGATCTAAGTTCATAACTATTCATTTTCATATGTGGTAGATTATATTATGCTTCCCAACTACAGTTCCCATGTTGTATAAATCCACGCCCTTTGTGTAACTTCCCACACCTCTGTAGGCAGCATACACCATCCTGTCACATTGTTGGGTTGGCTAAATGATTTGCATTGGCCAACGGAATGTGAATGGACATGATGTAAGCCACTGGTGGGCAGAAACTATAAATGTATTGTGATGACTCAGAGTGGCCTCTTGTATTCCTCTCTCTGCCATGAGAACAGCATTTCAAGATAAGGACAAGTCTGTTAGCCTTGGTCCTTCAGTCAGGGATCTGAAAATATAGAGAGAACAGGACTGAACAGACCTGAGAAGGGTTTGCTGGAGTCACAGCCAACTACAGACCCTGAACCAAATATAAATGTCCAATGTTGCAGGCCCCTGAGGTAGAGAGGATGTTTGTTACCACAGCAAAAAATGTTTAAATAGACCACACATTGTTTGTATGGAGAAAGACAGCACTACAAATTGGAGTTGAGATAAGAATAAAATGCACCCACACAAAGCTTTGTCTGGCACAAAGAAACCTACCTGCAGTGTATTTTGCTTCTTACTCTGTAAATTGGATACTGTCTATTAGTTTTCTATCACTACTTAAAATTTATCCCAAAACTTAGAAGCTTAAAACAACAAACATTTATTATATCATGGTTTCTGTGGATCATGAATTCAGGTGTGGCCTAGCTTGTTTTCTGGCTCACAATCTCTCATGAGGTTGCTGTCACGCAGTCTGCCAGAGCTGTGGTCTCATCTGTAGGCTTGACTGGGGCCTGAGGGGGAGGATCTATTTCCAAACTCACTCATGCGGCTGTTGGCAGGCCTTGGGGCCTCACCGCATGGATTTTGCATGGAATCGCCCTACAGCACGGCAGCTGTTTTCCCTCAGGGCATATGATTCAAGAGAAAGCAAGACAGAGCACTCAAGATGGGAGCTGCAGTCTTTTATAATCTAATCTCCAAAGTGACAAACCATTCGTTCTGTCATATTCTGTTAATTAGAAGTCAGTCAAGACATCCAGCCCACACTCAAGGAGAGGGGAATACCCAAGATGCAAACACCAGAAGGCAGGGATTGTCAGGGGCCATAGATACAGTACTTGATCTCTCTGAGCTTCAATGAACAAACCTGTAAAATGGGTATAATTGTACCTACCCTGCTTACCTCACAAAACTCTTAGAAGGTCAAATGAGCAAACATACGTAAAAATGCTTCACAAACTGTAAAGCATTATATGAACCTAAGATGCTTTGTCAGTCTGGGTCTTACAAGAAGTAGAAGCCCAGATGGGATTTAAAGGTGCAATGGTTTTATTAAGGGAAATATCTGAAAAGAAAGGAGGAGGAAGGATTCACAGAAGCTTACTATGCTGTCTACGGAGAGTATCGCAGGGCTTTTTAGAACCAAAGCAGCCTGTCAAAGTAGCCCCACATCTCCCAGGACATGGTAGTAGGCAAATGCACTCAGTCACTGGCAGGGAGCTGCCCAGCGGAGGCTGACCCTTGGCACAAACATGGTGATGACTTCATCCTCATCAGTAAGGGTAACTAGATCCCATTCTTGCTTGCTTTGCTTGAGTTCTTCCTTGTGCCATTTCTAATATTTCCAGTTCTAGAACAAAGGCTGTCTGGAAACCACTGCTAGGGGCCTACTGACAAGTGCTTTTCTGCATTTCCTATCAATGCTCTTGCTTGATTTTTTGGAATCCCCAAACTCCAGGCTGAACCTCTTTGGATCTGATTGCTGGACTGTACCACCCCCCCCGTGAAGCACTGCCACACCCTCTGGACACCATGCTCTGCCCACAGGACCAAACTTCCTCCTGCACCTGAACTTGGGTCTGTCCTTGCAGAGATCAGCTCCATCTTAAGGGTGGTTTTCATCTAGATCTGGGTCCCTCCCAGGGTACTCTGTTGGGCTGTGGTTGTTAATAATAGTTGGAGCCAGATTCCTTGGGTTTTAATTCTTGCTGTGCCACTCTCCCCTCTGCTCTGGACCTTGGACTTTACTAAGCTGAGTCATAGTAAAATGGGGATGACAACAGTACCTATCTCGTGACATGTTTTGTTTCGTAAAGTGCTAAGACAGTGGCAGGCACAAAGAAAGTGTTCTATAAATGTCAGCTATTATTATTATTTATTATCTCAAAGACTCCACAACATACAAATAGAATACCCTATGCCATTTAGATTCTTGTGGCAACTCTGATTTCTGTGAATTCAGTTTCAGATTTGGATAAGGAGATAAATAATCGTGGGGAGAAACAGATAGGAAGAGAGGAGAGAGAACATTTTTAGGTGCATTGGGGCAACTTCGGGAAACCTCAGTTGTGCTTTAGGTACTGATGGACTCTAAGACAATTTGGCTTACCTTCCCGTCTACTTTTTGAACTCTGGCTGGATTACTTCATTGGCTAGCTTCTTCACATGGTTTGGTGCTGGGTCCTGCTGTCAGACCTGGCCTGCTAATGTCAGGTTCCTACTCCCAGGTCCTGGAGCTGAACTCAGCTCCAAACCCAGTCAGAGAGACTGGGGGAGGTGAGGATTGGGGAACAGCAGTACTCATTTTTAGGTATTTTTGTGCAATTTGGTCCTTTCTTCATCTGCTTTTACAATACGTTTGTTTTCCTAATTACCTTGTTACTGCCTGAAATAGGACCATCAATAAGGAAAAATGGTGTAGAATTTGGTCTGGAAAAGATGGAGGTGATTTTGCTGGTCCAATTTGTTCCTTTTTATTATTATTATTATTATTATTATACCTGTTCCCAAAGGCACTAATTCAGTATTGTGTTTAAGTTTCATGAACACTGGAGGGAGAGGTTTAATTAAAAACACTTTTCAGAAACGGCCTCCTAGCTTAACACAGAACTTCCACTGCCTCCTGGTCTCATGGCAGAGCTCCCCCCACTGCCCCTTTTATCACTTCATTATCTCAGGCCAAATGTTGATTTGGTCAATTTCCTGTTTGAGTATAAGCCAATCCCTTGAAGTTATTTCAGTATTGTGGCTCTTAAAACACAAGGTTTCCCTGTTACATTTCCACCATTTTAACACTTCGTGTATTGTTTCTTTTTTCTTTAATGACAAGCACCAATGGATATTTTTAAGCCTACCTCTTAATAACCCCATGTGTTTTTGATACCCTAAACTCCACTGGTCTGTGTTGATAGTGACTAATTCTCAGAACTGTTAAAACATAAATAGAGGTACATCAGAGGAACTTTTTATATGAAAACTTTATTTAGGGAGCCACTTTCTTTCCTGTATTTGCTTATTCAACCTTTCCATTTCAACTTGTTTTGAAACACCGTCAAACTACATAAATCAGAGTTTCCGTTTTCAGTTTTATTAATACAGCCTGATAAAATGGAATCAAAATTCTTGATGAAACGTTTCTCAAAATTGGCTATCCTTGATAGGAAAACACGGAAACCTTTTGTCAATTTCAGAGGTGTAAAGAAAGGTCACTTTGTTTAGTCTCTTTGTTTTATGTCTGGGGAAACAGGGTCACACAGGTTATGTGACTTGTCTCCGATCACCCATTTAGTTAGTAAGACAATGATATTTTCATTCTAGCACGCAAGCTCCCTCAACTGAAAGCATGACAATGCCTCTGTTGGTCTCTTTAATGCCTTCCTTCACTGGTTTTATTTTCAAATTCAGTAACTTTAAGTCAGATTTAAAAAATCAGACTTATTTAAGTATAACTTTCATGAAGTAAAGTTAATGAATTTTAAGTGTATCCTTTGGTAAGTTTTGACCAATGGATACGGTTGTATAACCACCACCACAATTGAAATGCAGAACATAGTCCTCGCTCCAGAAAGTCCCCTCATGCCCCTTTCTCTATAGCCTGGCCCATGGTAGTCACTTTTCTGTCCCTATAGTTTAGTCTTCTCTGAAATTTCATTGAAATGTTATCTCACAGCATGGATGTTGTTTTCTATCTGGCTTTTTCCACTCATGTTGTATACATCTGTAGTTTGTGTCTTTTTATAACTAAGTAATATACCACTGTGTAAATATACTATAATTTATCTGTTCACCAGTTCATGAAGCTGTTTCTTTCCAGCTTCTCATAATTATGAATAAAGCTGCTGTAACATTCATGTACAACTCTCTGTGTGGTCATTTGATGTCAATTCTCTGCAGTAAAATCTTACATATAGGATTACTGGGTTGCCTATTAAATGTATGCTTACCTTTATAAGAAACTGCCTGTTATTTTTCAAATTTGTTGTACCATTTTACATTCTCACCAACTGAGTGTGAGTGTTCCAGTTGCTCTGCATTCTTGTCAACACTTAGTATGGTCGGTCATTAACAACTGAGCCATTTTAATTGGTTGTAGTAGTGTCCCATTATGGTTTTAATTTCTCTAATGAATAATAATATTGAGCATCTTTCATGTGCTTGTTTTCCGTCTGCTTGTTTTCTTTGGGAAAAATGTTTATTCAAATCTATTGCCTATTTTTAAAACAAGGGGTTGTTTGCCTTCTTAAGGTTAAGAATTCTTTCTGTATGCTGGACTTAAGTCCTCTATCTGATATATGATTTTAAAATATTTTGTCCCAGTCTGCAGCTTAACTTTTCATTTCCTTAATGTCTTTCAAAGAGTGAAAGATTTTAATTGATGAAATCCAATGTATCCAATTTCCTTTTACAGTTCCTGATTCTGGTGTCCTCTCTAAGGTTTTTTTGGCTAACTCAAGATCTCAAAAACTTTCTTCTATGTTTGGCTTTTAGGTTTTACATTTATGTCTACAATCTGTTTACAATCTGTTAACTGTTGTTTGTGGTTTTGAGTCCATTTTGAATCCTTACTCTTCTCATCACAGCACTGCCCTCAGCCAATTCTATCTCCTGCTTCACCTACTGCTTGGACCAGTCTCTTTCCTGATGCTCCACTTCCTGTTGCTGAATACTTCAGACCTAGATTCCCGAAGTCTGCTCCAGATGGCTCCTGCAAGTGATGAGACTGTACCCCCTTAAAAAAATTCATCCCTTCCACAGACTTCTTTTCACATTTAAATGCTCGTTCTCTGACAATTACATGTTTGTTGTAGAGCTCAGGGAAGTAGCCATAACAAATGCCGTTATGTGAAAATGCAGAAGACCCCAGTTGGAAAAAAAAATCTATAGGATGAAGGTCTTTTTAGTTAGGTTGACTGGAGCTCAAAGAATATTAAAAAATGTGTCCCTTTCTCCCACTCAGTGAAAATGGTAACATCTCAGATAGAAGATACTATCAAAAGTGATCTTACTGAAGTCCCAGTTATGACTACTGAGTCTTTGGGTATCCCATGCAGTCTTATTCCTCGGATCTTGTTCAGCATCCATAGTACCTGAATGAGGAACTCAACTAGAAAAAAATGGGATATCCCTGAGAGATAGAGAGGTTTTGTGATACACAGTTCTGTTTTTCTTACCACAAGGAAGATGAGAGAGATGGAGCCTCCCTGAGAGTGTGAGATGGGAATCTCCACCCTTATAAACATCCTTGTGCTCTTCCAAGACACTTAGTTTGTAATATGCACTCTGAGACTTAAGGAGAAGTTTGCCAAACTCTAGTGGGTGCCCCATCAATGGCTACATTTTCAGATGGTTCTAACTTTGCTCCCGTCCAACCTTTGGTTGCTGTAGCCCAAACAGTTTCTCTTGGAGAGGTGGAGATACCAGAGCCACAGCCACAGCGGAGTGTCCGAGAAAAGAAGCGACCACATACGAGCTGGCAGGGAGCAAAGAACTCACCGTCTCAGAGGCACGTATCGCCGCTCACCCGTGAAGAGGCTCCACGCCTAGTGTCACCCCAACAAACGCTGGCTTTGAGAAATGTGAGATGGGTGGCTCACTTTTCTTTCTTTTCCCCAAGAAAATTAAGGTTGTTTTCTCAAGTAAATGAGGAAAATCTCATGATTTCCTTTCAAGCCCACCACACCTCTCAGAAGTGAGAGAAATGTAGTGGAAGTAGCTGTTCTGTGTACTTTGAAATGATTTTCCATCACAGGATTCTCAAATCTTAAGGCATTTTCTTGGACAAACAGACAGAATCCTATTGTAAAGCAGGTAAGAAGATTACACTTGAACAAATAAGGACACCTGGTACAATTTGCAGACGTATAAGTTTACATATATCTTTCTGGAAACACTATTACATTAAGTGAACATTCCTCAAAAGATCTAGTCTCTTTTTAATAGAGATACTTGAACACAGGAATCATGTTCTCTTAGGCCCTTCTCTGACTGTCATTTCCAAGCACTTTGAAAGTATTCAGTAAATGTTACCAGATTAATCTCTCTTGAGGTACACAGATCATAAACATAGGTTGTTACTTAACCTGGAGAAAATGAAGAATTACTATTCCTAAATCTTCAGTATTCATTATTATTATTTTTCTGTCTCCTCAGCAGAATTACTTATATACAGGTAATTCTATGTAAAATTAGCGAATGCTCCCAAAACATGATACTAATACCACTTCTCTTCCAGTGGCATTGAGCACCAGCCTCTGTCCCCGAGTGACAAGGAAATTCTTGTCATTTGCATCACTGAGATTTAATAGTATCCTAACAGGCCCTTAGTCTATAGAATGATTTAACGTAAGATTGTATTCCTTCTTTCCCATTTGTTTTATTGTGAGCAAGGGGAAAGTAACATTATTCTAAACTCTTCAGCACTTTTAAAATAAATTTTCAGAGTAAAAATTTTGTGATTGGATAAAAATAATACAAACAATAATACCAGCTTGACGTGTGAGTGTTTGCACTCGTGTGTGCATAATCACCATCAAAAAAATAACAACAAAAAACCAGAATCCCCCCCAAAAAACAGAATCAATTGGTGAACATTAATATAGTTGAGGGCTGAAATTTAACAGATCATGGATTATTTAAATCAATATAGCATCTCCAGAAGTTGTTAGTATTATTGTTCCAAGTTAGGCTGCAAAAAGACAGAGGGATTAATTAAGCCTTATATTGGCCAAGACTAAAGCATGAATTAAAAGGCTCCTTACTGTAAGTCCATGAGGAACACTTACCAGCTGAAGGTCACGCTGCTGGTCACACAGCTCGATTACTCACTTTTAACTGTAAGCTAACTAGACTATGTGAGTCAGGTTTGTTTCCCTTCTCTTCTCTTCTGGCATCCCTGGGGGGCGTCTCAATTCAAAGAAACTCTGGGGGAAACAGGCCACTTACTGTGAATAATCTGAAACAATCTATAAATTCAAAGCTGGCTGAAATTCCTGGAAGAGATTGAATGT
This sequence comes from Manis javanica, assembly GCF_040802235.1. Lineage (NCBI taxonomy): Eukaryota > Metazoa > Chordata > Mammalia > Pholidota > Manidae > Manis > Manis javanica. Next base: position 11,448,653 of record NC_133170.1, on the reverse strand, counting down.
TATAAGAATCAACAGGTTAGTATTTTAAAGACAGAACTGCCCTTGTTTAATATCGAGGGAGGATTAGTGGGACACAGGCTTTACAGTGACTTTCATTATTTATGTAGCAGTCTGTATCACTCCATACCTCAGGAAATGGAGTCCATGCGCTCAGTCCAAGTACATTCTGAAACAGAAGTTTTTCCTCTTTCCTTTCTTTCTATTTGGAAGATAACAAATGCAGCATCTATAACTAGTTTTCTGGTTTTCAACTTATGCCACAATAAGGCCAAATACACAGAACTCTTTTCTAGAACATTTAGACAAATTCGATCTATTGTTTCAAGAGGGAAAGATTGTGTGTGTTAGTTCACACTTCTTGAGTTCAAAAATCTTTGATCTCCAAGGACACCATCAAACTCATAAGAATGGACATCTTTGAATACATATCATCATTGGAAGAGAGAAAGGAGAGAAAATACTGAATTCTATTTTTATTTTTAAATTTGTGCAATGGAAATACTATTTCTTAAGACAACACATGGAATTGAAAAAAAGTTACATTCAAAGAGAAGCCAGATCAGAGGAATATGTCAAATTTAATTCATTTCAATTCTAATATACATTGAGATTTTGCTTAATATAAAGTACTATTAATAGAAAGGCAAGCAAAGTACAATTCCTACCCTAATAGAGGAACAATATCACTAGAAATATACAAATGCCAGAATAAATCAAAATACTCATTTTATAGGAATAGGTACAAAGTATTTAAGAATATAAAAGAAAGATTTCCTGTTTAATTGGAGGTATCGGAAAAGGCTTTAAGAACCAAGGATTAACTTCAGTGGTACGTATTCCAACGTGAAAAAGTAATAAAGAGAACACGATGGGAGGAGGACCAGTGACCAATGGGACAAGTTTTGTTCAGAAACAGGGCCAGGTGCAAACTGGTTGCTAGAAGGATAAGAAGAAGAGAAAATATGTGGCTGAAACGACAAGTAGTTTGGGACCAAATCTGGCTGTGGTGCTTGTCGGGTAAATGGCAGAATTTCCAGAATCTCCCACCTAGCCTTAGTCCATTTACATACCAGTGGATATTTCAGTCTCCGGTAGATCCCGGGCAAAGGGTGCAGAGAAAACGGCCATTCCCTCCTCCCCTCCGTTCCTGGTCCCTAAGGGTGCATGAGCCGTGGCCAGAGGGATGGCTGGAGCCAGGCTTGGCTGGCAGATCCGAGGAAGCTGTGAGCAATAAAAACGGTTTCTCCCCAGCTGCGCTTCCCCTTGCCTTACTTAGGTTTCACTGGATTCATAGGGGAGTTTGTTCCAGGAGGGGAACCCCCTTTCTCCTGGAGCGACAGTACCATTTTATCAAGTTTGTCTTCATTTGGTGAGTCATCAGCAGCCTGTCTTTTGAACAATTGCATGGAGAGCCATTATCCATTAATGGATTTTAGTTGAACTGGACATTTGCCACAGTACATAGCTTGAATATCCATTTTTATGTAGAGATTAACCAGAAATGTTATTAAAAGACTGATAAATAGTTCTAATATACACTTACTATCAAGAAGAAGGGTTATAACAAGTATTATCTAACAAACACAATGTTGGCCAATAGTCTACATCATATTGGGGGTAAACATACAAAGCTTTGTACATCACTTAAATAAATTAATCCAATCCCACTATAAAACAGAGCTCAACAGTGAGGCGGCCACTCCTTTGCTTAGTCCTGGAATTGATTTCTGAAGTGGCTACTCCCTTTCTGATCGACAGTCCTCTTTTGTCAACATTTGCTTGAAGTCTGCAATTACCAGTATTGCTGCTAAACTGGGAAGGGAGGGGAGAATGGCTTTGCACGCTGGGAAGCAAAGTTGTCGGAGTCAGGGTGTGTTCTGGAAGCAAGGCATTTGCATGTTTTGGATTTACTTTGTACTCTTCTGGCAGAAAAATGGTGACAAATGCTTCAATTATCCAGAAACAAGCCCCTCCCTCATATTGTACTGTGACACAGTGGGAGTAGATTTCTTCTGTCTGGTAAAGCCACATTTGTGTATTTCTGTTAGATAGTTTAAGGCATGTCTAGCTAGTGGCTATGCATAAGGACCTGCTTTCCTGTTTAAGATCTGAAAAGATTCTTGCAGCCCCCAAATGAAGAATGAGGGGGACCGAGGGAAATCTGCATGCCCTGAGCATTGGCAAAGAGCATACCTGAATAACTTTACATTTAAGAGAAACGATAAATGGGGGCTGGAGGTGGGAGGAAAGCTAACAAGGAACTTATATAGCAATTATTCTTGAAACATTGTGATAGATTCAATCACCCTGTCACCTTCACAAGTTATTCCTAATCTCTTCCCTTTTGTTGGGAAAAAAGCTAAAGGAATCAGGGATGGTGCCGTGCTGATCATTTGTCATTTCATTAACTTCTGATACAAGTTGCTACATCAATAGAAAGGAATTTTAGAAGATAAAAGTTGGTGTTTAGCCAAAGGCTAAGTTGGATGGGCTCATCTGATTTGGTTGTACTCATGGGTATGATGCTTGACCTTTGATGAGGATATTGGGAGGTGCATTTCCCATAGCATGTTAACTCCAAAGTGCAGTATCCTTCAGAATCTCATTCTATAGATCTGGCTGCATTAACTCAGAAAAGTACCCTACTCACAGGTATCCAAAACGAGGTTCTATCATGTAGATAAATAGGGAGCTAAATGCGTAAAAGCCCAGTATTCAAGTCATATCAATATTTCCCAACGAAATGCCCTTTTCTGCACTGTTAGCAACCTTGATGAAAGCATTTCTTTTTTTTTCTTAATAGGAAATATCTTTTGGCAGTAAGAAAATTTAGATTTGACTCTTCAGTATTAGATGCTGCACATTATGCTCCATTCCCCAAAAATACGTTGCTCTTCTCCTAGCATATATACATAGAACAATGTTCTAAAACAACTCTATTTCATATTTGACATGTATATTAATGTACATGATACCTACATAGAGCAAACATCTGAATTCATTCTTAGGCAAAGGAAGAAATTCTCATAACCTTAATAAGCTCATTCCAGATGTAATCTTAGAAAAATACATGGCCCCTCTCAAAACCCTAGGTCCGCTTTTAATTTTGGAAGGTGAGAAGGTCAAGACCATCTAGGTCAGATACAACAGTTGCTGATGTAGCTTCATTCTGCATTAAGTGATAGCACTGCCAGGGAGCTGTTTTGCCCCCCACCCCATCTTTTCCATCTATATCCACTCTCTTCCGTGCTCTTTCACTGTCCACCCTGGTTCCCTCCTCAATTGTTTCCCATTGTATCTTCATTTTTCTATTTGTTGTTGCTTGTTTGTGCCTCCATTTCCATTGTATCCACATGCATGTGTTGTGTGTTGATACATGCATTTATGTGTAGGTCCATCTGTAAATCTTCATTTATTTAAAAAAATATATATATGCATGTGTGTGTTTGGCTATGGAGATAGAGTATGTAGATATTAGGCTATATAGGGGCACATGGGGACTCAAAAAATTGTAATTATTTCCTCAATTTATAATGGATTCAAAATGTTTGATGCGAGGGGACAAGATCTTTCAATTTTCTGCCTCTCCATTGCCTTTTCAAGCACAGTGTAAGGAATCTTTTTATGGGCTAAACTTTGGCAGAATGTGAATATTAAGATCATGGTTGTTTCATGGCTGCATGTAGGTATATATAGTATCCTATTCAACAACCTTAAGAAAATTTTCAGTGATCAAACATACAATCTATTGATTAGTAAATTATTTATTTAGATGTTCTCACTTAAGACAAAGTAATATTTGAAAGCTATACTGGTGATGTCATTTCTCAAGATATTTAAAACTCTCCAGATGGAGAAACTATCTGGAGATGGTTTTGCTATGCTTTCAAAAGTCACTTTTACTTAGCACTGAAAATGCTAGGATTTCAACTGATCTTAAGGCAAGGGATAAGTGATTTCTTGACAATTCACAGAGTTTATAGAAATCATTATTTTCTCCAACTACATTTAATGTATAAATTGTTTCTTTTATAAAGGTCTAAAATACCTTTCTTTATAAGAGTAGAAAATTTATAAAGGTATAACTAATTTTTTAAAGAATGTTTTTAACGTTGGGTAAGAAACAATAAAGTTTGTGTGATTGTTACAAACATTGGTTAATACAGAACACAAAAAGTATAGCAGAATTTGTTATTGTACTTGAAAAACTGATCCTAAAATTCACAAAAAAGACAGACAATGTACAAAGAGACAAAGACTAGCCATGGAAGCTTTAAGAAAAGGGGAAAAAGTCAACACTGGGAATTTGCCCTTATGAACCAATGCAAAATTTTAAAATATAGAAATTTAAATAGTGCTGCTTGGGCAAAGAGATAAATACCTATTTGATGGAATAGAGAAATCAGAGAGAGAGATACATATATATAGACATTTAGAGGTGGCTGCATAAGGAATCAGGAGAAATTATGCAATAATAAATAGTGTTTGGAAATTAGAAGTTCATTTAAAAATTAAGTTAGATTCCTATAAATCACTTAGATGTTTTGTAACATCTAACAAAATACAGGCATACCTCATTTTATTGTGCTTCACTTTATTGCACTTTGCAGATATTGTGTTTTTTACAAATTGAAGGTTTCTAGCAGCCCTGTATTGAGCAAGTTTGTATTTTTCCACCCACATTGCTCATTTCATGTCTCTGGGCCACGTTTTGGTAATTCTCAATATTTCAACACGTACATCTCCATTATTATTATATGCATTATGCTGAGCTGTGATCAGTGATCTTTGATGTCACTACTGTTACTGTTTTGGGGTACCACAAACTCTGCCCCTACAAGTGGTGAACTTAACTGGAAATGTTGTATGTGTTCTGACTGCTCCACCCACCAGCCATTCTCCTGCCTCCCTCCGTCTCCTCAGGCCCCCCACTTCTTGAGACACAATGATATTGAAATTAGGCCTATAAAAAACTCTATGATGGCTTCTAAGTGTTCCAGGGAAAGAAAGAGATGAATGTTCCTCACTTTAAGTCAAAAGCTAGAAATTATTACACTTAGTGAGGAAGGCATGTTGAATCGAGATAGGCTGAAAGCGAGGCCTCTTGTACCAACTAAGCTGTGGTTGCAAAGGAAAAGTTCTTGAAGAAAATTAAAAGTACTACTCTGTGAATGCATGAATGATAAGAAAGTGTAACACTTTCTTGCTGATACAGAGGAAGTTTCAGTGGTCTGCATAGTTCACACCAGCCACAATGTTCCCTTAAGCCAAAACTTATTCCAGAGCAAGGCCTAATTCATTTCAATTCTGGGAAGGCTGAGAGGCAAGGAAGCTGCAGAAGAGAAGTTGGAAGCCAGCAGAGGTTGTTTCATGAGCTTTCAGGGAAGAAGCTGTCTCTCTAACATCTAAGTGAGAGGTGAACCAGCAAGTGCTGATGGAGAAACTGCAGGAAGACCTCCAGAAGATCTAGCTAAGATCATTAATGAAGATGGCTATACTCAACAACAGATTTTTAGCATAGATGAAATAGCCTTCTATTAGAAGACGATGCCATCTAGGACTTTCATAGCAAGAAGAAATCAATTCCTGGCTTCAAATTTTCAAAGGACAGGCCGACTCACTTGCTGAGCACTAATGCAGAAGCCAGTGCGCATTGACTATTCTGAAATAGCCTATGGCCTTTAAGAATCATACTAAATCCACTCTGCCTGTGCCCTATGAATGAAACAACAAAGCATGGATGACAGCACATCTGTTTACAGACAGCATGTCTGTTTACGACATGATTTACTGAATATTTTAAACCCTCAGCTGAGGTCTACTGCTCAGAAAAAAGATTCCTTTCAAAATATTACTGCTCATTGAGAAAGCACTTGGTCACCCAAGAGCTCTGATGGAGACGTACAATGAGATTGATGTTGTTTTGTGCCTGCTAACACAACAACCATTCTGCAACCCAAGAGTCAAGGAATAATTTTGACTTTCACGTCTTATTATTGAAGAAATACATGTCAAGGCTATAGCTGCCATAGATAGTAATTCCTGCAATGGATCCGGGCAAAGTAAATTGCAAATCTTCTGGGAGGATTCACCACTCTGGATGCCATTAGGACCATTCATGATGCATGGGAAGAGGTTTAAGTATCAACATTAACAGGAGTTTGGAAGAGGTTGATTCTAGTCCTCGTGGACGACTTTGAGGGGTTCCAAGACCTCAGTGGAGGGAGTGACTGCAGATGTGTTGGGAAGGACAAGAGAACTAGAATTGCAAGTGGAGCCTGGAGATGGGACTGAATTGCTGCATCTCAGGATAAAACTTCATTGGATAAGGAGTTGGTTCTTAGGGATGAGCAAACAAGGCAGTTTCTTGAACTGGAAACTACTCCCAGTGAAGATGCTGTGAAGATTGTTGAAATGACACCAAAGGATTTAGAATATCACATCAACTTAGTTGATAAAACAGCGGCAGATTTTGAAAGGACTGACTCCCATTTTGAAAGAAGTTCTATTGTGGGTAAAACACTATCAAAGAGCATCACAAGCCACCGAGAAATCATTTGTGAAAGGAGAAGTTAATCAGTGTGGCACTTTCATTTTTGTCTTGTTTAGAGATATTGCCACCACAACGCTGATCAATCAGCCACCATCAACATCGAGGCAAGACCCTCCACCAGCCAAAAGATTATGATTTACTGAAAGCTCAGATGATAGCCAGCACTTTGTAACAATAAAGTATTTTTTAATTAAGGTACATATGTTGATTTTTTAGTCATTAAAATATGTGCTACTGCACACTTAACAGACTACAGTACAGTGGTCTATAGTACTAACATAGCTTATATATCCTTTTTCTCCACATCCCCGCCAACACCTGTTGTTTCTTGTCTTTTGGATAATAGCTATTTTAACTGGTGTGAGATGATATCTCACTGTGGTTTTGATTTGCATTTCTCTGATGATTAGCAATGTGGAGCATCTTTTCATGTGCCTGTTGGCCGTCTGTATTTCTTCTTTGGAAAAACGTCTGCTTTGATCTCTATTATGTTCCTCCTTCTACTAACTTTCAGTAGTTAAAAACATTGGGAAACCAAAAAGATCATTTGACTCACTTAATTGAGATATGCACTATATTGCATTGGTCTGGAACCAAGCCTTCAATATCTCTGAAGTTTGGCTGTACATAGAAATAATTATCAATAGATTAAACAAAAGAATGTTAAATAATAAACAACTGAATTAGAAGAATGTACAAAAGAAAATTTTTATAATCTTAGTGTGGTGAAGGCTTTATAAGCAAGACACAAATCCAGATGATATAAAAATAATCACAGATTTGGTTACCTAAAAGTTTTAGAATTTTGTATGCTGCAGCATCATACTTCAAGGAAAAAGACAAATGACAGAGTAGAAAAATATTACTAAGTATATAACTCACCAATAGTTAAAATCTGCAATCAGTAATAAAAAGGCAGTTTAGTAGAAAAATAAGAAAGGAACACTTGTAAGCAAGTCACAATTTATGTATGTATCTGATGGCAAAAACATGTATTTACATAATGTGGAAGAAAAATAAATCACAAATAGTAACTATGAAAATTCAAGTAAAACAATTATAAGAAACTAGAAAAAGAGGAACAAATAAAGCCCAAAGTTAGTAGAAGGAGGAACATAATAGAAATCAAAGCAGACGTTTTTCCAAAGAAGAAATACAGATGGTCAACAGGCACATGAAAAGATGCTCCACATGGCTGATCATCAGGAAACACAAATCAAAACCACAATGAGTTATCATCTCGCACCAGTTAAAATAGCCACTATCCGAAAGACAAGAAATAACAAGTGTTGGTGAGGATGTGGAGAAAAAGGAACCCTCCTACACAGTTGGTGTGAATGTAAATGGGTGCAGTCACTGTGGAAAGTGGTATGAGGTTCCTCAAAAAACTAAAAATAGAAATACTGCATAACCCAGTAATTCCACTCCTAGGAATTTACGGTAAGAAAACAAAATCCCTGATCTGAAAAGATATGTGCACCCCTATGTTTATTGCCACATTATTTACAATAGCCAAGATATGGAAGTGACCAAAATGTACATCAATAGATGAATGGAGAAAGAAGATGTGGTACATATATACAATGGAATATCATTTAGCCATGAAAAAAAAGAAATCCTGCCATTTGTGACAACATGGATGGAACTAGAGGTTATTAGGCTAAGTGAAGTAAGACAGGTGGAGAAAAACAACTGCCATATGATTTCAGTTATTTGTGGAATCTACAAACAAAACAAAACAAAATAAAATGAACAAAATAGCTGCAGATTCATAGACAGTGAGAAGTGACTAGTGGTTACCATGGGGGAGGGGTTGGGGTGGGTGTGTAGGGAGGGTGAGAGGAATAAAAGGGCACAAAAATTATTAAGCCTAATATAAGTTGGTAACAGGGATGGTAGGACAGCACGGAAAATAGAGCCAATGATTCTGTGACATCTTCCTATGTTGACAGAAGTAACTGCACAATTGAGGGTGAGGATTTAACAATATGGGTAACTGTTGAACCACTGTGTTGTATACTTGAAATCAATATAAGATTGTATATCAATGGTATTTCAATAAAAGAACAAACTATATATATATATATAGTATGTGTGTGCATATATATATATATATATATACATGCATGTCTGTGTATGTATGAAATCCACAGTGTCAGAAATTTAAAAATTATACTATCTAGTATTGATAAAGATAGAAATGTATACAATATACATTCATTGTGGGTACATTGGTATAGCATTTGGGGTAGTGTTTTTAATCTAAGTATTCCACTTTAAAATTTATTTTACAAGAACACATATATATGTACTCAGATATGAATGTGCATTTCAGCATAGCTTATAGTAAAAAATAGCAAACCACAAAAGTAATCATATTAAGAACAATGATGAATAGATTATGGTATATCCGTAGTACACAGAATACAGTGCATTGGTTAGAAACAATGCAGATGTTTATGGATAAACAACAATCTCCTAGACATATTAGTAAGTGGAAAAAAAATCAAATTGCAGAATGATGTAATCTCATTTATGAGAAAAACAATATTTACTTATATGTGTGTATGTATACACACACACACACACACACATCATAAAAGGATATATGCCACACTGTTAATAGCAGTTCCCTCTTGTTCAGAGAAATGAGAAATGGGATCATTTGAAACAGGAATGATGGAGGTCTTTGAGTTTTTAGTCCAAATACTTTTGCAAATTTTAACTTTTTGCAACATGCATATATATTCTATTACTTATTTAAATTTAAAACAACACATTTTGTTGCCCAAATTCAAAATCTGATGAACAGTTTTATCATTGTCATGTTTTGCTAGCTGCTTATGTTCTGACCTGTACTAGGAAAATTATACTGACATTGAAGTTCAACTAAGTATCATAAAGATTTTCCAAGTTGTGGTTTCATCACACTGCTCCTAGACCATTTAGTCTTATTTTGTTATGATCACCAATTCTTGAAATCACAATGGAAACAATGCCTGATGTTATTTTCTAGTTCCAACCAAGATGTTGTATTATATCATTAATATCTAATTATCATTTTCTGTACAATTAAGAATCATACCATTGTTTGACACAAAAACTCTTTTACACTTCTTCTACAACTTAGAATGTTAGGCTTTTAAGGTGCTCCCTTTATTTGTCTTCACCTAATAGTTTTAAATTGTCTTTATTGTTTGAGATTTAACAGTTTGACTTCTCCTTATTATATATAACTCATTTGTCAAAGTTAAAAAAAAAAGAGTGAGGAGTGAGAAGACAAAACATTATCTAGAAGAATAATCCTGGTAATTTCCTAAAGAAAGACCATCTTTCATTTTCTAGATTCTTATGACAACTAGAAGTACGCAAATTCTACCTGTCAATGGTAGGAGCGTTAGGGATGGGGGGACATGGACGGATAGAGAATGGCTTCTTTCTTCTCCGCTGGACTGATTAAGGTAAGATGAGTGAACTCCTAGGCAAGAGCTGTCCTTATGCTCCAGAAACCAGCCCGAGCATTGATTCCTGATGTGCGTGGTTGGAAGATCAACTAGAAGCATCACTGACCTTTCTGGGGGTCCTCCAAGGTAAATGAGTTGGAAAATTATGTCTGTCAGACTGGAATCTCTTTGAGGGCAGGGACTTTGTTTTATTTTGGGATCTCCAGATCTTAGTATTGCATCAGGCATTTACAAAAGTATCTTTAATAAAGTATTAGTTTAATTAAATGAATTAAATATCATCTGTTTAAATGAATTAATGTATACATGAATGAATGAAAGAATAAATGAACCAATACATACTGGGGCCTCACAAGATGGTTGAGCCAGTTGTTACTATTTGCCAAAGGGTAAATAGAGGACTTGAGACAAAGGGTGCAATATACTAAACAGGGTTCACCAATGCTTTCCTGGTAGGTAGCCATAACTGACGTCCTAAAAGTCTAATGAAAGATCTTTTAGTTATGTATTCTGAAGGTCCCAGAACATTTATTTCATTAGTGGGCAAAATTTGGCAAACTAAACAATGCTTTTCCTTCCTGAAACATAGTCACGTAGAGTCTATAGGAGCATTTTATCAAACTAAGGTTATACATTTGCCTCCAACTACTAATAAGCTGGGTCAATCCAACTCTATAATCTCTTGCTAAAATTCTCAAGAATAATATAGAGTTAATATCTAGAGATGGTTTATAAATTATATTTTTCCCTTAAAGCCCCTGATCACATTTGCATGTGTATTTATGCTTTTGTAACTCATAATTTATTTCTCTCTTCCCTCCTCTCCGACAGTACAGCCTCTGTCTATTTAAATAGAAAGAGCTTTAATCTAAGCCAGAGCCAAGCCTTGGGAGTCAGGGGGAAGGCAAATCTCCCCAAGTTCAAAATCAATTTGGTTGCTATTAACAGCCTCACTCTTGTACCAGTTTCGGCACTCAACGCTGAAACTCAGAGTTCTTTTATCTGTAGCTGCTTATTTTGTCTCAGAGTATGGTGAGGGTCCCCAAGAAATGACCCCGAATCAAGTGCTGGGGAGGTACTGAACTTTTATAGCCTGAGACTAAACATGAACTTGAAAGCAAATTTCATCATTAAAGCTAGAAGGAATGACAATAGGATTCCTGCTTCTTCTAAGAGCCAACACCAGAACACCCACCGGCAGTGAACACCAGGTACTGAAGATTTTTTCCTTTTAACAAAGGTCATCTTCTTTATCCAGCTGCCTTTTTGTGTGGTAAGACAAAAATCGACTCAGCTCCCACAAGATTTACTTTATGTTTCTCTTGAATAAGAGACTTTAATGTAGGCGATAGAAGCTTCACTTGCCACTCCTGAAACAAATTACTGTTTGCGATTTTGAAGCTGTTCTGATTTCACCAATAATAAGTAGAATATCAGATTTGTTCTGCAGTTTATGGTGCATTTAATCAAGAGTTTGAAAGTTTATTTTCATGGATCTTGAGACTCAGGTAAATTGCAGCCATAAAGTATAGTTCGTGTTATGTATGTATTTGATAATTGTAAACTGAGGCACTAGGAAGTTGACTTACTTTCTGAGCACCGTGTAAGAGCAAGCGTGTATTTGAAAATAAAACTCCCAGTTTAATGGCTTGAGTCAACAATAATGAGTGCAGAGTTGGAAAGCAAAAGTCGCAAGGAAGAATAATAGATTCAAATAGAATTAGGTTATTTTGTTAAGAAAAACAGAGAGTTTGATCTACTATGCTTCACATGCTGATCACCACACAGATCCATTTGCAAAAGCTATGCTAAAAACTGTGAAGAACTTTCTGACCAGATGCATGGCAAGAATTATTTAAAAGATATTATAACATAGCAGGTAGGAAATTATCCATCCAATTTGCTTCATTTTGCATGAAAAAATGAATTAACTTCAGTAAGTCTCTTATGTTGTGAATCATTAGTACCATTGCTAATTCTGGAGACAGACTTTCTTAATTAACTAGGAAGAACTTCTTTTCACTCTTGACATAGACATGAAGACTGTGTGTTGTAGTTATACCCTAATGAATATCCAGTTACCACTCTGCTATATTATTCATAGGAGGGAGAATCTGGAATAACCCTCCAGAAGTAATTTAGCAACAATTAAAACAGTAATACGAAACCAAGAGAGCTCTTACCAGGTGCCAGGAAATTTGCAGAGCATTACATTTGGTGTCACATGTAATCCTCAAAACTTATTAATTAGATTAAATAGTTTTACCTATGAGGAAACTGAGATTTGGTGGGGTTAATGGATTTTCCTAAAGTCATCTGCTACTTTAGCAGGTGGCAGAAGTGGGATCTGAATTCAAGTGTGTCAGATTTTGGCACTTGTGTTCTTAACCTCTCAATATAGATAAAGATTTAAGCAGCTCACATTTCCTGACTCAGAAATTCTGCTTCTGGGACTCTATTCTAATAAAATAATCTTTAGTTCTCATGATGGAATGAAATTTCTTAATATTGGAGAGTTCTTCAATATCCCCCTGGTGTAAAGAGAAGTCTGTCATTCCCAGTTCAATTTCTGCCCCTAGTCTCTGAAGTGAGTCTACCTTGGCCAGAATGGCAATGTTACCCAGAATCTGAGCAAAGTAATCAAAGTCAAGAGCTAAAGGAAATTGGAGAGGGACAGAGAGACTAGCAGAGTAAAAGTCATGTGACTTATAGATAAGGGACAGACTGGGGAGCCTGGAAGTTTGTGGTTGAAGATTGGAGAATTTAGGGATTGAGAACTGTGGAGAAGAAGGTTCTGAAAATAAGAGGAGGGACATAAATTGATCCTTTTAATGTCTTTTAAGACTAATTCTTAAAGCATCAGTATCAATGGGGCATGTGTTAGAAATTCAAATTCTCAAGTCCTATTCCAGAATTACTGAATCAGTAATCCTCTGGTCTTTGTGGGTGGGGCCCAGCCATCAGCATTTTTACAAGCCTGTGCATACATATATTTAGGAAGCTCTGCTTTAATAGATGAGTAAAGAATGGAATACCTTTCCAATTATTTTTGGCCTATTAGGATTGTACCTCTTTAAATGTACAGATCTGAAACCAAACTATGTGAGTCACAACTTTAATAGGTTGATATACCTAATACTTCCAATCGCTGTATCACATGATTAGTTAAAAAATATCCAACAGTGTGCAAATGATTAGGTGGATAATGCTATAACCACTCAATAAAATATATTGTTACCATGAAAATGTCTTTACCATCTTTTAAGAAGAAAATAGCAGAGTACAAAATCATATATATATATATATATGATATATTCATATGTTATAGAAACTCATCAGAGAAAAGGACCCTGGGTAAATATATCAAAATACTAACTATCATTATTTTTAGGTAGTTGGAATATGAGTGATTTTCACTTCAGTTTCTTCCTATATTTCTGAGCTTCTTTAACTTTCTATAACGCAGATGCACATAATTTGTAACTTAACAGCTAAAGTGTACTTTCTGCCTTTGTATTTTCCCGGGAGTGAGGGAAGAACAAGGGTATAATGGGTAGGGGACCACTGTGCTTATCAACAAAACATAGACAAAAGTAAATAAAATTTAATTTGGCAAATTATTTCAATTGAACAAACAATTACTTGATGCTAATTTGGTAACCCTGGGTTGCATAAATAATTTGTAGACATAAAAATTTAACTCTTTAAGTTTTTACCTCCTGGTCTCTTCTAATCCATATTTTATTTCATGTCATCTTCTTACACAAAAATCAATTCATTTTGCAGATATGAATATTAGTCAGGGTAAGGATAAATGTCTCATTTCCAAGACTAGTATCTGCATCTTAAGGTATGGTGCAGGCAGAGAATAACAGAGGGCAGGGAAAGATTCTGGAGATAAGAGAGGCCATCTTTTTTCCTAAGTACACATAACCCTGATGGTTACGTGCACATGAGCTAAATGTTCTACAAAAGTTGGGTTTCTGAGATACTTTTAGAAATTTCCATATTTCCCAAAAATCTCTCTAGGACTTCCTAGGAGTCATGACCCCAATTTTGAAAAGACAACTATTGTATTATTTGAAACAGAACTCTGGTAGCCTATCTTTCACCTAGTTAAATGTTTAATTATAAAGATTAAACTACAAAGAAGAAATCTACATGGAACAATGGTTTGACAGTAAGTTATCAGTTTTTTGAAAAGATACTATCTTCCAGCTAAAATCCAATATAAAGGTTAGTACTCAAGAGAATCTTCTCCTTGAAAAATGGTGTAAATGAATTCAAAGAAAACTCTAAAATATCACCCCAGACATCAATTAAAGTGTCTCAAAAATAGAAGGGATTGGCTACTCCAAGGAGATATAAGGAATTTTCTAGTGGATTGGAGAGAAACCTGTGCTTCTTGCATTTTCAAGGGAATAAAATGAGTAGCAGTTGGAATATGCATGAAAATATTATCTTGTAGCCTTAAATTATGTGAAATTCATCAACTTGTGAATTTTAGGAATTTTAGTTTCCTTGATATGATCAGAATAGCTTCAGAAAAGCAAAGAATCAGAAAATAGGAAATGGCAAAATAGAAAGCACACCCAGTTGGTACCGTCTTCTGCATATGCAGACCTGTTTCTTTAGTCAATTTCTCAATGTTTTTTCCAATTGTGTTGAAAATGACTCTAACAGAACAGTTTCCACAAGTTTACTTGGCAGACTACCCCACGGTCAAATCAGAAAGCTTACCTGATATTAAAGTGAAATTTTCTTCACGATATATAAAAATTAACTCAGGATGGATTATAGACCTAACATAAACTGTGAAACTACAAAATCACTAGGAAAAAACCTTTTTGATCTTGGATTAGGCAAATGTTTCCTGGCTATGACAGCAAAAGAACAACCCATAAAAGAACAAATTGATAAATTGGACTACATCAATATTAGAGAACTTATGCTTTTTGAAAGAGATTGTTAATAGAATGAAAAGACAAGGCAGAGACTGGGAGAAATTATTTTCAAATTATGTATTTGATAAAGAGCTTGTATCCTTACTATATGAACTGATATGTCAATAATAAGAAGACAACAAGGAAACAATAAAAATGGACAAAAGATTTAAGGATACACTTCACCAAAGAAGATTCATGAATGGCAAAAAATAGAAGAAAAGATGCTCATATTATTAGTGTTTAGAGAAAGATAAATTAAAATCATAATGATGCTGTTGTATACCTTTTACAGTGGCTAAAATGAAAAAAGACTTTCCCGACCAAATGTTGGCAAGGATATGAAGGAACTGTTACTCTCAAGTAATTCTGGTGGAAATGTAAAACAGAGCAATCCCTGTGGAAAACAGTTGGCAGTGTCTTAAAAAGTTAATACAGCCATTCCATTTTCAGATATTTAAGAGAAATAAAAGCACATATGCATATGAAGACTTGTATACAAATGTTCATAACAGCTTTATTTGTAATACCTGAAATCTGGAAACAACTCTTCAACAGGTGGATGTATAAACACACTGTGCTACAGCCTTCCTAAGAACTACTACTCAGCCATAAAAAGGAATAAATGCTACAACGTGGATAAATCTCAAAATCATTACGTTGAGTAAAATAAACCAAAGGGAAAAAGAACAAATAGTGTGGGGTTGCATTTATATGAAATTACAGAAAAAGCAAGCAAATATACTGACAGACCACAGATCAGTGGTTTCCTGGGAAAATGAAGATGGGGTCAAAAGGGGGAGCCTGCAAAGGGTCAGGAGGAAACTTTGGGAATGATGGATATGTTCATTATTTTGATTGTGGTGATGGTTCAATGGATGTATATACGTCAAAATGAATTAACTTGCACACTTTCACTTTTTAATTGAAGTATAATTGACATACATTATGTTAGCTTAGTTTCAGATGTACAACATGATGATTGATATTTGTATATATTGCAAAACGATCACTACGGCAAGTTTAGACAGCATTCATCATCACTTTAAATATGCACAATTTATTGTATGCCATCACTACAACAAAGTTGCCTGAAAAATAAAGGAGAGGGTTCCTCTATTGGTTAACCACTCTACCATTTTAATACTGTATATTTGCTGGTATTCAACCTACTTGTACATTACAGCCTTTCAATATTCAGTTACCCTCAGTTTTTCCATGTTTAACTTACTATACTAATTCTCATTTTTAAACAATTTCCCTCAGGTTGGCTCTACTGTACTAAGAGTTGATTGGTCTGTTTCCCTTTGTCGCTCAGAAATTCTTCCATCTTCAGACAGTCTGAGTCTGTTTCCTATGTCTTAAGTGGAAGAAATAGCAATTTGTGTAGGATTATGAGAATAAATGAGAGTATGTTTTTCTAAACTTTAAAATACTATACAATGAGAGTTTATATTATGATTATTATAGTTAATGACTTTAGCATAATTATTATTATTTCTAGCCTCTAAACACCTACAGTTTTTCTATAATCAATAGCATCCCTGCAGTAAATTCAGAGCTGGCAGAAACAATGGTTTCTTTCTTTTTTTCCTTTTCCCATGACACCTTAGATAATTCTCAATATATAAGAGATTCAATAAATACCTGAGTGGTTAAAGTCTTCTCTTGATATATATAAGGGAAAACATCAAAAAAGGCATAGGAAGGCTTTTATTACATTTTGTTCTGGAAAAATTAGGATTGTATTGAAATATTGGTTATGGTTGAAAGTGTACTAGGAATGGAGTCTGTAAGTCTGGGTTATTTTTCTGAAAACAGTCTTGATGACATTTGACAAATGCCTGGCTTAGTCTCGATTTCAAATTCCTCACCTAAAAGGTGTTATGTTTCCAAAACTCAAATGCATTGTTTCTCATTACTACAATCTTTCACCATTCATTCATTAATAAGACCATAGAAAGTTAGTTTTTTATGATGAACATTTTGCCAACTTTAGTTCTGAAAAAATTGCACATTCATAGGGTGAACACTAACAGAGCTGGATCAAAAAAGATGATAAAGGAAGCTTGAAAGGTTTTTATACCTGATGGTTTTATAAAATTCAAATATACATCATAGTAAAAACCAGAACTTTATTATTCCTTTGTTTTTCAGTTTAGTATTTTTAAAAATCTTTATATTTCTGGGGAGAGGGTCGCCCTAACCTTTTTAGTGCATAATACTTCTACTGAACTGACTGGAAGGACCATTTATATAGTAGAACTATTTCTTGGATGGAGGGAGTAGTATGTCATAGGATAGATATGTTATATCATAATGGCATATTATATTATAATTACATCATATATGTTATAATTATATATCATAATTTATATTTATATTATAAAATAAGAATTATATTTAACTGGCCCTAGGATAAAAAGGTCTCATATTTCTGCCTAAATCTCCTATTGTAATTGTTCATTGTGGCATAGTGGTGGGTCATAGTAGAAGATGCCCTCATCTATTTTCTACTAAAATTAGCAGCAACAAAGTGACATTAGTTACAGAGAATTTTTTAATTAGGTGTTGATGGAATTAAAAGTTCAAGTACTAAAGGGCATGGCTATACACATTTGGGGGACCCCTTGGCTTCCCCATTTGTTAAATGAAACACTTACAGTTTTCAGTTCAACAAATATTTATTCAATACCTCTTACAGGCTAAGAACGGAGTTGTGGAAATTAACAGCATAGCCCCTGCCCCCAAACACTTCACGGAAGAGATCAGAGAGATAAATAAGCTAAAGGCGACCCATGCAAACCATGATCTCAACGTGCCCCAGCTTCAGAACAGTGACAGGAGCGTAGTCAGACAACCAAAAAGTATTTTTGGAATGAGTCAACATGTGTATCTCAAACTCTAGGAAACGAAGTATAAGATTTTTGTTTTAAAAATCTCTCTCATCCATTTTACTCGCACTGTGAGTCCTGCTTTTCTTCCAAACTGCCTGAATGCTTCTTCTCTCTCCCACTCAACTCCATAATCCCCATAACATTTTGCTTCTGAGCATCCTTATCTCCTGATTCTGCTTGAAACCTGCCTGAGGGAATCTTAGGAGTAACGGCAGAAACAGCTGCCAGGCCAGTAATCTCTCTGTAGGAGCCAGGAATAGAGAAAAGGCTGGAATTACTTCCATGCTATGTTTTGCCTGACACAAAGGTATCATGAAATACTGTGAAAGGTCTTGCAATAGAAATATGTACAAGGATGACTCCCAGCTCAGAGTAAATACAAAGAAGACTTCTCCAGGCCATTCTCTGCTAAGCTGCCTACGGGCCTTAGATTGGTCAGGAAGGTAAGGAGGGACTGTGGTGAAGGACAAAATTTCATTTATAATCATCTTTGGACTTGGGTTTATTAAGAAGACCAATAAAAGCCCTCGCAAATAATGCATTTCTTCCAATACGAAGCTTAGCCCCCTGCTGAAGATGTGGCAGAAGTGTGAACAGGATAGAGAACTGGACACTTCCTTTGGAACAGCTAGTATCTTACCATGTTTTGTACAAAAAACGATGATATGAAGACATTTTGAACATAAGAAAATTAAAAAGAAATACAGGGACAAATAGAATCTTTCTAATTCTAATATGTCATATTCATTATGTGATGTTGAATGTAATTCTAAACCACATGACATAACTGGCAGATCAACTGGAGTGGTATTGAGAGACTTCAATTATCGAGGGAGCCGCTAGGAAAATCATTCGGCTAAAAGTAGAATGTCTGATAATTTCTTGGCTCGCCTGCTGCCTGCCATTTCACAGAAAGAGGAGGTAGTGACAAAGGGAGCATCTCTCTGAAATTAATTCTGAATACAGGGAGAGCTTGGCCCAGGTGGGCATCATAGGGAACCGGAGGGAAAAGAATTAGTCATTTTAGAATTCATAACAACCAAATAAAGTAATGCTCGATATATTCGTACTTACGCTCTCCATTTGAAAGATTTTATTAAATCATGAGTAGTTATTAAGTACCTACTGTGTGCTTTACTTGCTTATCATGTGTATGTGTACATATGTGTGTTTGTATGTAGAGAATCTTCATCTTGCAGACTTCCAAAAAGTCAAAGGAAAAGAACTGAAGAGACCACACTGAATTTTCAAAGGTATCACATTCATGACGGATCTGGCCTCTAAGCTGCTTGCAGATTTCAAACTCTGCAACTTCTCCCCCAGAACACACACACACACACACACACACACACACACACACACTTCTTGGAGTATTCAGAAAAATGACCTAATTCTAAGAATTCACAGGAATCAAAAAGAGGGATTTGAATGTCCTCATGACATGGAATTGGGAGTGTGAGTCACGTTAGCCTGAAGATCTGAGAGCCCAGCTACGAACTCTGCTCTCCCTGAGAACTAGGTACGGACGGGGATGAATTCCAGTGGCAGCTGCGACCCTACACCATATGCAAACCGCTCGTCCTTTGCTGGAGAGTCGATTTCATCAGAGGTTTTGTTATTGGGCCGAGCTGACACCTGTCTGTGTCTCCTCATAGGTTTTCTCTGCCACAATGCGCCTCAGTCTGTCACTAAACAGGCTTTGAGAGGTCTTGCTGTGCTAGCTTACAAACTCATTCTAGGGGAAACCTCAGCTCAGGATGGGGAGTCCAGCACAAATAAATTTACTTCACAAAATGGCTCAGGTTAATGAGAGTAGGGGCACACTAGGATCTCAAATATAATTTTCTCAACATATGGCAAAAGAGCTCGAACAAAATCTTAAGGCTGCTTGGGAAGTTCTGTTGGGGTCCTGTATAAAAAGGATACATGTAAAAGAAACAGAAAAGGACACATAACCGAAAGTGAAAACAAGAGAGAAAAATAAAGCTACAGAATTTTATTAGGAAAATTGACCCTCAGAATAAGTTTGAGTATATAAGAGATCCAAAGAGCAGAGGCGAGAAAACTTCGAAAGTTATCTTAGAGTGAAAAAGGAACAAGGTAAAAATGAGCTCAGTGTTTGATTTCCATTTCATTATGTTAACAGATTAGAGCAAGAAAAAAAACTACTCGTCTCCTAATTTGCTTCCATTTTCTCTATCAAAGAAAATGATCTTCAAACTGAAAAGAGTGGAACAAACATGGTTAAGAGGAAAATAATGGCCAAATTAGGTGAAGAGATGAAGAGAGAGCTCCTAGCTGTTTTGAATAAATTGGGAAATTATTCCTAGGGAACGGGGGAATTTACAGGTGTGATCTCAGAAACACTGCCAGCAGTGGCGTTGAGTGTTTATGGAGAAGGGATGTGATGGCAGACAACTGGAAACAGGTAAATGTCCTGATTTTCTCCAAATAGAAAATCGTTTATTGTAAACACAACAGAATGCTGAGTTCATAAATAATCCTTAGATCTTGTTAGGAATAAAATGAGGGAAGGGAGTGGGATTAATAATGACTTAAAGAAGCAAAGTAGGAAAATAGGGGTGAGAAAAGAGAATGAAAGATCGAATTCGTACTTGGCTCTAGGTTGTATTTGCTAATGGTGAAACTGGGAGGGGTCGGGGGAAGAACTGGAAAGCATGCAGCCAACTGGGCGACAGGAAGGTAAAAGACTGTGTGCGTGCTTAGCAAGAAATGTTAAAATAAGCAAAAGTATGCTAATGCCAGACTGGACGCAGAGTGGATGCAAGCATTTATGAGTAATTCTGCTAATAGAAGGATCAATTAGTACAGGTGCACCATCTCTGGTCATTGACATGTGTTAATAATGTGGGCTTCATGTACATTTCTCTCTGGCCTATTTTTGGGGGGATACTAAACAATAATTGATTGAAACAGGATAGTAAATTATCCCTACAATTTTTCTAATAAAAGGGATCTTTGCCCTACTTGAAGCAGTAAAATCAGATTAGGAGGCAAATTTCTATTAAGATCGCACAGGTTGAACGTTAAAGTCATTTACTCTTTTTTTAATGTGCCACCAATTGAAGTGCCATATGATGCTTCAGACACCTGGATTTCAAGAGGGTATTTAGCAAGTCATTTATTTTTAGCAATGTATAAACTATTGACATTTTTCTGAGTCTTCTATATGCAACACGCTGATAGGCATTTTGTATTCATTAACTCTAATGCCTACAAAAGCTGTGCGTTGGTAGGTTCTTCCAAATTACAGATGAGGAGAGTGCAGCTCAAGGAGGGTAACTGAACTATCTGTGCAAATGGTGGGGGGTGGAGCACTTAATAATATGATATGAGGATTTCTAAATAAGTTAATACTTGTACTAACAGAATTTTGATAAATTTCAAGTATAAAACCAAGGTTAAAGTCCTTAGGCCTATTTAATATTAATATCAGTTACTTGGGTAAAAACATATGACATGAAGTTGAGAAAGATAACAATGCTTTATGTAAAATAATTCATATTTAAAAGTATGAACAAGGTGTAACAAGGGACGGAAGCAAGCTGAGTAAAATTAAATAGGGATTAAGTGACAAATCCTGCCTTTGAATAAAAAATATGTATTGAGAATTTTTTGTTTACTAGCAATATTTATGAAAAATACATAGATATTTTAATTAATAGCAGCTTTAGTAGGAGTTAGCAGAGTGCCATGTTGACAGAAAGAATTGAGGGTGGGATGAGAAATCTTAAGGCTGCATTAGTACTCATTCATTCATTACTGTATACAAATCAAAGGAAATAAAGACCATTTTACTCTTTCACGAAATATGTTTCATACCATATTTTGTATATGTGGACACAATGTTCCAGATGTAGAATTTAAAATGAACTGTTGAATAATTAGAATGTGACTTAGTAACAAGATATGGGAAAAATTCTGAATAATATGTCCATTGAGAAAGCATTTTATGAACTTAGAATGTTTAGCCTGCAGATTCCTCAAATATTTGAAGGGAATAGATTTCATTAAACTGGTCATTCATTGATTCACTCTGAATCACTGGACAAATATATATTTAGCTTTCGCTATGTGCTAAATATGTCAGGCACTGTCCTTGGTACTAGGGAGAAAAAATTTAATAAGACATGATTCCTGTTCTGAAAAGCCTTTTTTGTCAAGGGCAAGAGACAGACAAGGAAAAGCAAGCATCACGGTGTGTGTTATATCAGAGGTGCTCCTGGGGCCACAGAGAAAGAGCATCTAGTTCAGACTGTGGGGTCAGTGAAGGTCTCAGAGAAAAGTGCACTTGAGATAAGATTACAAAGATGAGTAGGTATTAACTAGCTGAAGCAAGGGGAGGCAGCAACGACATGGCAAGGAAAGGGAACAGCGTGTGTGAATGTATGGGAAAATCAAAAGAGCATAAAAGAATTGGTGAAAACACAAGCAGTTCTGCTAATTGGAGGAAAAGGATGCGTATGAGAGCAGTGGTAGGAAATGACACCCGAGCTGTTCTCTAAGCTAAGGATTTTGAGCTTTATCCTGAAAGCTGTGTGGAGCCTTGAAGCCTGGGCAGGGACAGGATTAGATTTAAGTTTTAGAAAGAAGCCTCAAGCAACAGTGAGGCCATGCTGGAGGCATTAGGACCATTTGGGAAGTACAGTCGATTGCTGCTACGTGTGGTAGCTGTGCTCTGTGAAGTCGTTGCAAATGCTGAAGTAATAAATACGGAGTCATGGCCTCTGGTCAGGGGTAAGCGCCTGTGAGCCTGCATCACACATATTCATCAACTGATCAATGCATAACCTTGTTTTCTGTGTAGTTATGTTTAAAGACACCTTATTTAATATATAGATATATATTACATATAAGTATTTCTTACAAATACTTAAATATATTCAGGATTTCTAGCTGAGACAGGTTTAACATTTTCCTGCCCTGGGTAACATGACCATTACCATCTTCGGCTTTCAGCCTCACCACATTGTTGTCTGTTATGCTTTTTTTTTTAAATCGGTCATAGTCTCATGAATCTGCAAATAAAGCCACTTTTCCAAAGCTTCATCATCTACTATAGATGTTCCTTAAGCATATTCTGGAGTGCATCGTGCATAGATCAACAAATGTCATCTTCCTTTCTCTGGAGGTTCTCTGCTGTTGATTCATTAACATTGAAATCATGACATCGGAGCACTGTCACTCATGTGTGAACAGTGTGCATCTAGCACACATATCTGCTCCTTAAGGCACGTCACAGGCTTCTTGGGAAGACAGCACTTCAGCACTTGGTGGTCACTTTACACAGCAGAATCACCAAAAAATGAAATAAAGCACAGAAATGCAAAAAATATAGCATTAAATAGACCACCAAAAGGATCCTTGCTTACAGTATGAGAACCGAAACAAGAAAGCAGAGCATTGTCTTGCTTGACCTCAGCTGGGAACATACTTCCTGGGTGACTCGAATTTTTCACCACTCTGAGCATGTCCAGGAATAACTGTGAATGCCTGCAAATATTGCCTTGGGGAGTTATAAGCGAATTTTAGCGAGTAGGAGAATTTTCAAGTATGAAATCCACAAATAATGAAGATCAAGTGTACTTCTGTTAATCTAACTTACAGCTGACAAACACCTGGGCTAGAGCAGCAGGAGTGGGGGTAGGTGAAGGATGGATCCATTCATTCAAAGTATTTATTGAGTTCCAATTATTTGCAAATGTTAGTGCTAAGAACCAAGAATATGGTGGAGCCTCTCAATCCTGAGGTATGTAGGTAACAAGGGAGACTTGCAGGGTAGACGGAGGATTGCAAGGAAAGTGTATTGCTTAATAAGAGGCAGATATCAGGTATAGCACAGGAGGCATGGGGAGAACTTCCAGAAGAGCTTGGTGATATCTTGAAATTTGCACTTTACAGTGACTCAGTCCCAGAATGCACTGTGGCAGGGCTTAGGAGGACAGGGGATAAGTGGAGGTTCGCATTAGCTCAAGAAACTATAAAGCCATGTGGGAATAATGATAAGATAGAGATCAATGGCTAGAGATTCCTACATGTTGGCCATTGACTTGAAAATTAGATTTTTGAGGCATAGTGAATTTGCCCCTAAAAATCTGTTTGTGAAGGGTAAACACTGACTGAATCGAGTAGAAAGATTTTTAAAGATTTAGAAATCCCATGGAAGGTTTCAAGGCAGACAGGTGAGGGACAAAAAGCGTCTAGATTTTGTTCCCAGATCTTTGGCTTGAGTACATGATGGCCTGACAGTCCTGTTCACCAAGATGGAGCAACAGCAAGAAGGAGGGATTGGGAAGGAAAAGGTGAGTTCTGCTTGGGGCCCATTCACTTTGAGGGGCCCATGAGATGTCCGATAAAGACGGTCGGCAGACACGGAAAGGACAGACAGAGCTGGAGCTCTCTGAGCACCCTGGGTGAGAATTAAAGAACTGGGAGTTGGTAGCTGAAGTCAGAGGTTTATGTAAGGACACACAGGACTTAGGTACCGAAGGAAAAAATCAGAAGACCAAAGGAAAAGCCTGGGAAATACAGTCATTTAAGGGACAAGCTGAGGAAGAGGAACTGACAAAAGGGGACTTGGTGAGAAAAAGCTATAGATATTGGAGGAAAAATACCAAGTATTATGGAAGCCGAGGATGATAGAATCCTAAGAAAAAACTTCCTGACATAATGCCCAAGGCTAGAGGGAGGTCAAATAAACAAAGAATAGTAAAGAGACCAGTGAGAAGATGGTTGGAAATGACAGGTGGATTGATTTGTTGCTCAATATAAAGAATTATCTAATAGAACAGTGGAAAAAGCAAAGAGGTTTCCTTGTGAGATGAATACGTTGTCACTGAATTGTGCCAACAGTAACTCAATGACTGCCATTGAACAGTGTTTCAGGAAGAATTCTTCCACTAGGGAGATTATATTAAATAATCTTTTCAGTCCACCCTTCCAACTCTAAGATAGCGTGGTCTGACCCAGGGGGAGAATAGGGAGATTGAAAGGGTTGGAGTTAGAGGTTGCACAGAGTTTAATTGACAAGGGCACTCAGGATTCCATATTCCCTCAAGGATTCCCAGAACCAGCCCTACTAGTTTACTGGGGTGGTCCCTTGAAACTTGGATGTGATGATGGCCAGCAATAAGTGAAGACGTCAGACCTTCTTTGGCCTAATATGGAAGCGTTAGAAGGCTCAGGGAGGTGTGAACATTTCAGCGGATATGTGGTGTAAGACGGAGACCTCACAACCTATGTTTCCAGAGAAGGCCAGAAGGACCTGGTCCCATGTATCGAGTGATCCATTACATGTAACGATTTCCAGCTCAGTAACACAGCCTAGCAGTACTTCCCCCTCTTTCTGGGTTTCTGCTATGCTTATGCCTCATTTCTGCTGTCTGCATTTGAGTTTAAAATAAGAGTACATCCACTCTGCTTCCTGGGGCATTGGAGTATAACAGTTTTATTATAATTACATTCTCAGGAAAAAAAAAGTGTTTTCTCCTGTGATGTGATGTAACAATAATATAAATAGCACCCATCGTTGTGTCTTATTCTGCGCCTTCTATAACTTCCTCCGTAATATCACCCATAGCACTTTGTTATAATATTGCTTATTTTTTCACTATTGTCTTGCTCCCACTTGAATGTTTCAGAGGAGGTGTTAGGATTCCGTTTGGTATTATCTGGCAAATCCAAATTGAGCCTTAGTTTTATTTCCTGGCTTTATTACTAACCACCCTAGGATCCTTTGTAGTCTTTCTCTTTCTTAACTGGTGTTTTCAGCACCTTCCAATTTTGCATTGTCTTGAGAACTACATAAATGTGAGCACAGTAGAACCCAAACAGCTGTAGGTATTTAAGTACGAGGTTGGATGCCTAATTCACGCACTGTTCATGCAGCCGTCAGGAGAGCCCTGAAAGGAGAATCTGCAGAGCTTCCAGCATATTTAATAATGACCAGCCAGACACCATAACCCACACCAGGGAGATGAGGGCCTAATTAATTAGGCATAATACCACTTAGCACTTACCATTTTCAATAAATATTACTACATGAATGAAAGAATCCTCAAAGGACTCCCAAGAAGCAGGGAATATTAATCCTATTTCATAGCTGGGAAAACAGAAGCAGAAAGGTTCTTGAATTTGTCCAAAGCCACAAAGAGAGGTGGCATCAATTCCCAATTTAGCTTTCTCAGAGCCTCCAGGCTATTTTCGGAGCATGGCTTTCTCAAAAGTCAAAGGGCTCTAATATATCAAAGGTACTCACACATTAAACTTTAAGAAATGTGTGGAAATAACAGTAGACTAGGTGCATGGAGGTGCTTTATAAGGAAATTGACCATTTGCCTCTCTCACTTCTCTTAGGGCAGGGATTTTGTGTTATATACATGTGCTAGCAAGCAGTCCCTGGTTCACAGTAGGTGCTCAGTAAATATTTGTTTATTCATTCTTTAAACAAAATATTTGTTAAATAATGTAGTATTCTAGGCATTCTCATTGCCCTCATGGAACTTAAGAGTCCAGTGATGAAGAATATATAATAAAGCAATAAATAGGCAAAATAGATATAATCATATAAGTGTTATGGTGAAGGTAACCTAAAGAGGAGAGGGTGCACCAAGAAAATACCTGGGACAAGAATGCTTCAGGTAGTGGGAACAGCACGTTTAAATTCCTAATGTAGGAGCATGCTTGGAATACTCAAGAAATAGCGAGGAGGACAGTGTGTCTGGTATAGAATGAGTGAGGGGAGAGTAAAATATGAAGTCGGAGGTGATACATGCAGTCTTGTGGGTCATTTTAATAACACTGGCCTTTTACTCTGTAAAGATAAGGAAATGTGGAAGAATTTTAAGTGGTGCTAAGGAATGAAGCGGCTTACATTTTAACAGATTTGTTCTTGCCTAGCTCTAGGGGGTAAAGGTGGAAACCGAGACTAGTCAGATTATTGCAATAACCCAGTTGAGGACATGTTGATTTGTACCAGGATTGCAGTGGTGGTGGTGAGAGGTGGTCAGATCCTAGGTCTTTTCTGAAGGTGTAGTGAAGAGGATTAGGCTAGATGGCTAGAATTTAAGATCTGGAAGAGAGGAGTCAAGGCTTGGTCTAAGGTTCTGACCTGAGAAACTGGAAGGGCAGAGTTACTTTTTACTGAGATGAATAAGACTATGAAGGAGAAAATTTCAAGAGGGAAAATCAAGAGTGTAGGTTTGGACATGTTCAGTATGAGATGCCTTTAGGCTAGCCAAGTTGAGATGCTGACGAGAAAATGATGTGTCCTGGAAGATAGGGAATAAAGTATTCCAAAGAAGAGAGAAACAGATCAGCTGTGTCAAAAACTGCTGATATGTTGAAAAAGATAGACTGAGAACTGATTATGCATTTAGAAAAACGGAAGGACATTGGGGATCTTGATAATATAACTACTGGTAGAGAAATAGGGTAAGAGCCAGATAGAGTGTGTTTGAGAGATAACATATGAATTCACTGTGTATGGAGATGTAGTGACAGATCTAGATAAGTCCTAATTCTGAAAATTGAAGGAATCTACAAACAAAAAATAACTCAGTCGCAATGAATTCCTTTATCATTCTGATGGTGGTCTTCAGATACTATTTCCCATGAAAGGTATCAGGGCTCCTTAAAGAAAAATCTGCTGTCCAAAATGTGCAAGATCAACCAGGGATAGCTTGTCCTACTGGCTATTGGAGAAGTTTCCTATTTCTAAGGTTGTGTCAAAAGGAGTTATGAGAGTCTGGCCATAATGGACTACCTGGTATCATACTAAGTCTCAGGCTATAAACAACTACAACACAGGGCAAAATATGTGAACCTCTGTTTTTGGATACTGGATAGAAGGCCGCACACGACTGGATCCCCTGAAAAAAATGGGATGCAAACAAGATTAGGCTCCCAAGCTTTCTATTTAGAAGTACTTTCCAGGGTCAGCATGGATAGGGGCAGCCCAAGAGGAGACGAGTAGTCCCTCTGAGTTCAGAAGACAGAGATTGGACTTTAGGTAGATGAAAAAAAAAGCTGGAATTTGATGGACAGACTCCCAGAGATTAGCTAAGTAGACAAAGAGCTTCAGAAATATGCTGAAGGTCTTTCTGAGTCTATGACTGAATACTAAACCGTACATGCATAGGGTGAGATCTGGGAGGCTGAAGGGAGAGCAACCACTGAGAAGCTGTGACCTGAATACTGCCGGGCTTGAACATACCGAGAAAATAAATAGTCAAGTCTTAACAAGCCAGAGTGGAGACTAAGCCACCCATTCAGTAATAGTAAGCTTTGATTTCTGGTGGAGAAAGTCATTTTAAAAGTGTTTTGGCTACTCTTGATCCTGTTCTCTTATATACAAATTTTAGAATCAGTGTGCCAAGTTCTTTGAAAAATGATTAGGATTTTAATTAGAATAGTATTAAACCCATGTATTAGATATTAAGCCTTGCTATCCAAGATCACAATGTATCTCTGCATTATTTAGATCTTCTTTAATGTCTTTAAATAATGCTTAAATTTTATCTACTTGAAATTCTTGAACACTTTTGTTAGATTTAGTCATTTATAGCTTACAATTTTGTTACCATTTAAGTAGTTTCTCATTTTATTGCATTTTCTAGGTATTTTTACATAATTTATAGAAAGCAATTGAATTTCACATGTTTTACATTCAGAAAATTTGCTAAGCTTTCTTATTAATTTTAATAAATTGTTCATGGAGTCTTTTAGGTTTTCTATGTAGACAATCAAATCATATGGGAATAATAGCTGTTATTTTCCTTAATAATTTTAGTCTGTTTTTTCCCTTTGCCTTATCTGCTGGTCAGGGATTCTTGTATGAAGTTGGCATTTTTGAACATCTTTATAAAAATACAACTTTTGGCTTTGTTCTCAATATATAAAAAATATATATTGTATTGATTTTTGCTCTTATCTTTATTATTTCCTTCATTTTACTTTCTTTGGGCATAACCTGTTTGTTTTTTTACTCTACTAGTAGTATGCTTAGCTTATGCATATCAAAACCACAAAAAGATTTCACTTCACATCCACCACATTGTCACAAAGGCTGACAAAAATGTAGCCAAGCATGTGAAGAGTAGCAACTCTCATAGGTTTCCAGCAGAAATGTACACTGGTACAATCACTTGAAAAAGAAATTGGAGTTTAATATACACCTGCTCCATGATTCTGCAATTGTATTCCTATACATATTTCCCAGAGGAATTCTTGCATAATTGGATCAGGAAGTGTGATTGTTAATTTTATGTCAACTGGACTGGGAGACAGGTGCCAAGATATTTGGTCAAACATTATTCTGATGTGTGTGAGGTTGATTTTGGATGAGGTTAACATCTGAACTGGTAAACCAAGTAAAGCAGATTGCCCTCCCTGATGTGGGTGGCCCTCATCCAATCAGTTGAAAGCTTACAGAGAACAAAAAGATTGATCTTCCTGCAAGTAGAAGGGAACTCTCTGCCTGGCTACTTGGGTTCAGACATTTTCCTGCCCTCAGACTCTAGCCAAAACATCGTTGGCTCTTCCTGGGTCTTCCACCTGCCAGTCTTCAGACCGGAACTCTCTTTCAGCTCTTCTGGGCCTCCAGCTTGCTAACTGAACATCTTGGGACTTGTTAGCCTCCATAATCGCATAAGCCAATTCCTTATAATAAATCTCTCCCCCCTCCAACCACTCTCTCTCTCTTTCTTTCTGTATATGTGTATATATATGCACACTACTGGTTCTGTTTTTCTGGAAAACCCTTACACAGGAAGCATGGATGAAAATGTTAGTGGCAATATAGTTCATGACAGCAAAAAACTAGAAACACCCCAACTGGCTCTTAACAGTAGAATGAGTATATAGACATTCATGATGCAGTGGAATAAATACACAGCAATGAGAATATGGTAAATATAGCTATAAACATCAGGGTGGATGGATTTTAAAATATCATTTGAACCAAAAAATAAAAAGTTACAAAAAAATAAAGTATGATACCATTTTTATAGAATTCAAATATGGGAACAACTAAATGCCTGTAAAATGCAACTATAAACAAATAAACTCTATGTAAATAATAATATACTAATAATACTAGTATTCTATATTAATATATATGTATATACTCTAAAGTGTGTGGTATATATATTATATATATAGTATGTTATGCCATAAGCAGCTATTGTAGTAGTAACCATATATAAACCAATATAAACAACCACACAAGACTATAGATGTAAAAGAAAAGAAAAAATGTAAGGGACCTATTGTCCCAAAATTTAGGGAAGCAATTATATCTGGGCAGGGGAGAGGAATGCCTTGGGGAAGAGCACACAAAGAGCCTCAGAAATCCTCATAACGGTCTGTTCTTCAGCTGGGAGGTAGACAGTAGATGGAGACTCATTTTATTATGATTCCTTTAATCTTATGTCTATGCTACACATAATCTTATATGTATGAATATGTCTAATCCTATATGTTTGTCACTTCTTAATAAAAATTATATCACAACTAAGAAAATCAAACTGGAGACCCAAATGGTCTAAGAACATTTCCTGGTGAGCACATTTTCTGACATAGCGTGGGTCCCCAACAGATACTGGATATTACAATGTGAGGCGCGTAGCATCTGCTTTCTACTTCAGGCACTGGCGATGGGTATTGTCCATCTCTCAGTTTGGCCACAGCTCTTCCTGGCTCCATATGATGTCATCCCCTCTGCCCATCTCGCTTCCCCTGAGCATCTCTCATCTCTGGCCACTTCCTTGTTACCACTGGCTGTTCCCCAGACACACAACTCTTGAGTTTAGACTCCAATTCTGGAAGTCACAGACGGTTCCTCTGTGAGCTAAATGTAATTTCTAGGCATGTTTTGTTTGGCCTTCAGGCATTTTTAAATCTTTGAGCATAACTAAGATCTCAGAAGATTGCATGTAAAAATCCCCAGCTTCTCTTGAAAACTAGGATGATACGGCAACACTGAGCTTCCATTCCTTCTTGCCAGAAACCGGCTGGAATCGCATGGTGGCTGCCTACTTTAGGCCTGTGTCTTCCGCAGTGTCGTCCCTTCACTCTCTGATCTCTGAAGCAACTGAGCGCTGATTATCATGTATCATCTCTCTTTCACTGTTTCTTTTATTATTTAGAGAAATATTTCTCAAGACACATATGCAAATCAAAACTAGGACAAGATGGCTGGGTGAGTTTTCGTTAAGCAAAGTCATGTCACTTAGTAAGTGTGAATGTTACGAGCCTAGACCAAAAAACGTTCACATTTACCATCTCTAGTCCACGTCCTTCTCTGACCACATCAGAGGGGATTCTCCCATTTTGACAAACCAGAGTATTGTTTTCCCCCTCCTGGACTCAAAAGGAGCTAAAGAAATTGCCTCAACTTATTCTTCTGAAAGAATAAGTGGACTAATTTCAACATCTAAAAATGGTAGGAGGCCCAAGAAGGTGAGACTAGCCTGGCCTGTGCGCGCCTGCGCTCTCCAGACGAGAGGGCTTGGACACCAGCCCCTCAACCTGTTTCCTCTCCCCTGGCCTTGACTTTCCTATGTTTTTTCCACCCTGTGTTCTCTTCTTGGCAGGAAACTCAAGCCTTAGAAATCGAAGTCTATTCATAAATGCACTTCTTTCCGTTACTATGGCAATGCTGAAGGAATCTGTCACGGCCAAACAGGATCACAAAAGGATCACTTTTATTTTTATTCTCAGTGTTCCCACCAACCAACAGATAAATAAAATGCTACAACTAGCCAGAGTCACATTTGCTTCTTGGGAAACAGCTCCCAAGGACTGACTCCCTACCGCCATTTCTTACTGAATTTTTCCTGTCCTCTTCTCTGCAGAGTTTTGTTTTTCCAGACATTCATTAGAATGGACCAGAGTAAATGGCATTCTTTGAATCCACAAGGCTTTTTTCCCTTACCTTTTGCTGTTACAAGTGCAGCCTAAGAGTCACAATTATTTCTAAAAGAAGCATTCTAGTTTCCCAAGATCACACAGTTAGAACTCATTTGTTAAAAACACAGGTTGCACATTCTCATGTCCGTGAACCATGGAAAACTCCCCCAGAAGCTGCTGGTTTGTCTTTAGCCCTAATCTTTGTGTGTCATCATGACAGCTGAGCATGAAATATTCCGAATGTCCTTATTTAAGGACAACAAAACAGACAAACTTCCCGCCCTGTCCTTAGGGCAGGGCTGGCAAGTTAAGTTGATGTTCAGATTAACGGAGGAGCATTCAGCCACTTAGCCAGCCACTTGGCCAGCCTCGGCTGCTCCACGGACTCTGTGCAGCTACAGAACATTTGCTCTGAACAACCTACAGTCTGTCAAATTTCACAGAAGTTTCCAAGGCAATGATATGTTCTTGGTCTTTCTTTTTTATATTGCACAATGCCTTAGGAATTGCACAACAAAGAAGGAGAAGCCCTTTGAACCCAGTGGGGGAAGATCCCCTGTTACCAAAAAGAGGTCGCCTTACAGATGGATTCAAATTCTTCTTGCTTCTTAGAGGAGGGTACCAGCTCTACTTCCTCTGGGTGTGGGGGGCGACACTCGAATCTCTAACCTCAATGCACATTTCCAGAGAAAGAGTTTATCTGGAATATCACTGGCAATTGAACGGCACTGATGGCCCTATGTTCACATAGGTGAAGGAAGGAGGAAAAATTTAACATAGGAAATAAACACAGGTATCTTTGCTTGGGCATGATGCCCCCACTGGTCATGCTAATATGTTTTCAGAGAACTCACACACTGGTTCAGGGACCACAGGACAAAGTCAAGCATGAAGGCACTGAGTGAGATGTACCTGAGTTTGAACCTTTGTGGTACTGTTTGTCACCTATCACCCTTGGACAGGTTATTTCATCCCTGTAAACCTGGTATTCCCATCTGGAACAGAGGGATAATGTTAACACATGTAACATAGGATGATTGTTGGGATTAAGTTGGAAATTGCATGTGAAGCATTTAGGACAGTGCATTCTGTGCAACTGTAAGCTCTAAATAAACATCAACATTCTTATTGGTTTTGTTACATGTTTCAACAGAAGAATGCACATTCCTGCCTCCAGTTTTCCCTGTTTCTGTTTTACATAATTTTTATTTATATTCTTTGTGCACTTATATTTAAGCAATTCAGTGTAGCCTGGAATTGTCTGAAAAAAGTGGAAAGCAATTCTTTCCCTTACCATAAATGGCATTTAAAGATGCTTGATATGATTCGAAACAACCCTTATCTCCTCACTTACTATGAATAGATTAAATAGGAAGGAGTACCCTCACTTTCAGACTGAAAGAACTATGTTAAAGCCGAATCCACCTAAATAAATGTGGAAATTTCTGATATAAGAATTTTTACCCTAAATAGTATGTTATTTTATTTTCAATGCTATTCCCAAATCTGAGGCTGAATAACAAATCCATTCGCTACTGAAGGAACTGTTTTATGTGGTTCGATAAATTTTAAAAATAGAACCCTAGAAAAAATATCAGGAGCTTAATGTAATATAATTTCCTGCATCTGTTCTTTCATTTATTCAATAGATATTTATTGAGTTCATTTCGTGCCAAGGGCTGTGAGACATGGTACCGAGGATAGAAACATAAGCCAGGTCCTGATCCATTTCTCTGGGCATTAACAGAAGTTTAGTTGGACAAATGCAAACAAAACTGAGCCGAGTAGAAAGTGGCAAACAGCCCAAGAGAAGTACAGAATAAGTGCTAAAAGAATCAATATATATGGAAATATTAGTATTAATTATGCCCTATGATTAAAATGATTTTGTATGTGGGGAAATAACTTTCAACCTTCAATTTCAAGTGATACCAGCTACCTTGTAAATCCATGGTTCAGTTTGACATAATCGAAGCAGAAAAAAGGTATCAAGAAATCAGAGGGCTCTAAACCAACTGGCATATTTTTAATATATTCTAAAAAGAAAGTGGACCTAAAAACAATAAAATGCATCAAAAAGGGAAGCACAACTTTATGTCAATTCTGTTTAATATGTCTGTGCAGCTGAAATAAACTCAATTTATTTTCTTCAAAAAATTTAATCTTGAGGTTTTTTTTCACATTAAAGAAAAAAATTACTGGAAAAGTGACATTTATGTGAATTCTGAATAAAAATGTGAAACAAACTGAGTCCGTACCACTCTACTCCACCATCTGGGATTTTGTGCTACTTAGTCAATTCCAGATATTAGATTAATATGGAAGAACTTGGAGAGGAATTTCCTTTCGGAGGTAATTACAAGGCTCACCTATTAATAGTGGAAAATCTGCAGCCACTAATTGCTCTCCTCAAATCAGACAGGAGACCTCAAATGAAACACAAGCCCAGGAAGTTTTTCAAAATGAGAGTTTTACTCTATCAGTGGGCATAACCACCAATATTATTTGGAAATGCCCAAGGATAAAGAGATTTTCTCATCTCAGTACCACAAAAAAGCACAGGTCCAAATATCTGTCTGCTTTTGTTCAAAAAGTTTTGTAGTCAGATTTTGCTTCAACATTTCCACTTGCTCCAAAAGGCTTTCTTTATCCCCCAAATGGCTTCCGATGAATCATGTGAAGTTTGAGTTCGGAAAACCTGGTCCTGATTTAGGATACTCTGCACTGCTCCCAGGCTGAGGGGATTCAGAACAGATTCACGGGACAGCAGAGGCTATGTGATGGCTGCAGGCTTTTGGGACAGACACCAAATGCCTCTCAGCTCACAGTCTTCAAGGCCAGGCTGACTACGTACCAACCCCTCCTCCACCCCATCCCTGTTGCCAGATCCTTGGCATTTTGGGAGTTAGGACACCTGTGGTGGTTTCAGAGACATGGATCCCCCTTAAAATAAAAAATATGCACAGCCTTTGAACGGAAACAAAGGATGCAATTATTTCCTTAGAAAACGTAGAAGTAAACAATGTGATGTGCAAGAGAATATTTTCACTCCTTCTGAAACTTTGGAAAATTACAGTCAAACAACTTAGAATATATGTGTTAATGAAAGATCTTTTGTCTAATTTATGTACATCACTTTACTAGATCTATGGAATTTAGGTTACATTTGTATAATTCCATAAGGGGTTTTTGATTGCTTAAGCGCCACCTGTTCTTTATAAATGCTGTGA
The DNA here is from genome assembly GCF_040802235.1 of Manis javanica. Taxonomy (NCBI): domain Eukaryota; kingdom Metazoa; phylum Chordata; class Mammalia; order Pholidota; family Manidae; genus Manis; species Manis javanica. The sequence continues at coordinate 11,413,637 of NC_133170.1, read as the reverse complement.
CTGACATCAAGTTTTTCTCCATATGGTGATGACATTTTTGATTACTATTTGTCTTCTTACATTTTAATAGTGATTTGAGTTAAAAGAATTTAAAGTCTGTTTCCCAATAGCTTCATATAACTGAACAGTTCTGTTTATGGGTTTTATTTTTCTGTATTTTGAGTCCACATAATTTTTTAAAAAGCTTAAACTAGCTACAGAGGACAGCTTTATAGGGCTAAATGAGTAATTTTTCAGTTGTGAGTTAAAATCAAGAGTAGAATCAATATGGGCATCTCTGTAATTGAAAACCAGTGGGAGATAATTCCATACTGAAAACAAGATAATATGAATAAAATGAGCTATTGGTGGGAGAAAGATAAGATTCAAGATGTGATCTCAGTGAAATATGAACTATTATTAACATTGTAATAAAACTTCCACCTCTAATTTATCTAACATTTCCCTCTTTTGGAGTATAATTATGAAGATAATATAAAAATAGTGTAAGTAAATCATGGTAGAACCATTGTTATTTCCTGCTAATTTAAAATTTACAGCATTGTTAATATTGAAATATTTTGGCAAGCACAAATATTTGGTCCTTTGGTTTGTCAAGATTTATTTCTCTGTCTGATATATTATTTATTACTCGGTATGCATTAATTTTGAAGATAACTAAAAAGGCCAGAGCAAGGCATATGGCATTTAGATGCACAGTGAAAGGAAAAGTCAATTTCTGTCACCTTTATGCCTGACAGTGATTTTTTAAAAAACGGCTAAAGGCCTACATGTGTTACATTAAAAAGAAAAATACCCTGAAGAAAATAATGTCCAGTTTTCCCCTTATGATGACTTCCTATTTTTTCCTGCTTTTTTAAACTACAAGAGTTTCCTGATTAATTTCTAATCATTTATTTGATCTGATAGGAACTTTCAGGACTATTCCACCTCCCCTTCATGTTGAGGGGCCCTATATTTATTTCTTCTTTCTTCTATATAGATTCTTCCAAATTCCAAATCTTCTCCTTCCTCAAGAGCATGAGCTTCTAATAAACTCCTTTTATCTCTAACCCAACTACAAATATCTCAGAGCTGGTATAGCAAAGTCAAAACTCCTTGCCTTATTCTGCCAACTACTAAAAAATGCGTAGTAAAATAAAAATGAGAAAACATAAAGTCTAATGAGCTTCATATATATTAATTTGTTGTTTTTAAATTTATTTTTGGACTTTCTTGGTTCTTTATCATGTATGATATGATATACATTAATTCGTATATGTAAATTTAAAGAATAAGAAGTTAACCCTCTCTTACCTAGTACTAATAAACTAATTTTAGATAAGTAATTGGTAACTTAGGCAAATGCATCTTGAAAATAAATCTAATTAAAGTGTTGTGATTCAATAATCTGTAACCGCTGATCTAGTTTTAAAAATTCTGATTTTTTCAGAAATGAAGAGCTTTTACCTTCTGTATACAGTCTTCCAGAGTGGCTATCTGGCAAAATTTTATTTCACCAATTGAAATGGAAAAAAATATGTATACGTATGTATGGTAGAATGTTAGCCATAATTAAATCTAGATGGTTGGGTATATTGGTAATTATTGTGTTTCAAATATTTTTTGTGAATGTAGAAGCACTTTAAGAATAAAACACTGGGAGAAAACAAAACAAAATATTTGTCAAGTTTGGGTTTGCCACACATAAAGACGAGTTTGGAGTGGTCAGGAAGGGGACAGTTGAATGCAATCAAACTGGCTATTTGAAAACAAGTGTCTACTACCAATGTAAATTCAATCAGAATCTTGATTCTGGCCAATATTATGTGCAAACACAATACTTTACAAACTGAAGACCAAAATTCAAGTTGTATTACAAACATAGAAAATGATGCTTCTATAACTTTTAGTTAGCTAGAAATGCAAGGCCATTTCCCAAAATGGCAAAAAGCAAAACAACTCTTAAACCAATACCCACATGGTACCTAATGGCGAGCAAGAAGATGCATTCCCATTAAAGTTAAAAGCAGAGAAGTATGCCTGCTATCACCATTGTCAAATAAGCTTATTTTCAAAGCCTAGGTAATATGATCTGGAACAGAAATAAGGATAGTAACTTGTTGGAAAGAAAGAGATACAGGAATCATTAGTTGCTAATTATAAGATGATCTGTCTAGAACAAAAGTAAAAATGAAACAAAACACTACCCAACTAACAAAATAATTAGGATGGTTAGATACAAATGTATACAAAAGCAATAGCTATATCACATATAGGCAATTAGACAGAAAGCACATTTTTAAAAATTCCTTCATCAATGGTAACAAAATTGTAAAATATCTAAATATACATTTAGAAGGGAATATATTTGATTTAATGAGAAAAATGACAGTCTTTCCAAGGTACGTAAATGATTTGGTTAAATGAGGAGCTGTGCCATGGTCTTGTTAAAGCAGACTAAATATTATAAAGGAAATTTTCATTTAGGTATTAATTTATGGATATAATTAACATAATAAAAATCAGTGACATGTCTTAGAATTTGACAAAGTTGTTATGAGGATCCTATGAACGAATAAACATACAAATACTTGAGAACTTTTATAATGGCAGCGAGATCCTACCCTCTTTTGGAACATTCCAAATTTTACTTCTTTACATTCTGCCCTTACAATTTTTATCCTATGTACATGCCACTGATAAAATTATTTCAAATCTTTCTTTTAAACGGTTTGCATTATGACTTTGATGACTTAAGAAGAAACATCATATCAGTCAGCATTTTTTGCCTTTAAATAATATTATATAAATACAAATAAAATTATTTTTCTATAAAAACTTTTATAAACTAATTCTATTAATATTACATAAAAGTTTCCAAGTGAAAAGTTTTGTAAAATAAATAAAAAGCTGTCACTAAATTTTGCCCAGGTATTGAGCCTACTAGAAGCTGTCTTTGTTAAGTGTTATAGATACTGGGAGACTTTCTGCTGACATAACTAGAAGGATGGAAAGAGAACTGAAAAGGAAAAATCATTTGCACTATTTGATTCAACATCTTTTATTTCTGGGTCTAAAATAACCTTAGTGTCCTTAGAAGCATGGGTTTTATATATTGGGAAACACTGACTGAATGACCATGACACAACAAATTGCAAAGATCTCAAAAATCAAAGTATGTCAAAAACATATACCCAAATCACCGGAGCAGTGCCTAACACATAGTAATTATCCAACAGATATTTACTGAATTAATTAATTCATGAATTCAACCAAATATATCAACTGCCTGGCTGTTTCAGTTTTTTAATATATATAAAATAACTTTGACTACTTAACAAATGACTCTGGGAAATTGGTGAGCAATTCAGGGACAACATCCCAGTTTTTCCTTATACAAAATCATCCCCTATACAAATCTAAGTTTGTGCTGGATTTGTTAGGCTTAGAGTGTAACCTTGAGAATGGAACCAATACTGAAAAGCAAATTTGAAAGAGACAAATTCTGCTGAGCTCTTATATTCATCTACGCCTCAAATAATTCTTCAAAGTTTTAAAATTATTTAAGTGAACAATGTGCCCTCTCCTAAACTAGTATGAAAGGCTTTGTAGACCAGGTCAAAGAAATAAGATATAATAGAGGAGAAGGGAGAGGGGGAAGTACAGGGGGAGGCAGGCAGGGTCCAGGGGATGGTCGGGGAGGCAGAGAAGGGGAGAATCTCTTTAGTCCTAGAACCAGGAGATACATTTTCACTCAACTCCTGTCTACCCAAGGATTGGAGTCTTGGGGCCAATGAATTGCTGTCTTTGCTTCCATGGAGTTTGAGTCGGAATTGCGTCACTTGTTTCCATATAGTCTTGAATAATACAGCAATGTGAGATTAGTTTTCCTCACAATGTGGGAAATGCACAGTGTAGGAAGATACAACATTTCAGAGAAACACGGGCCATCTTCCAGGGGAGCACCTATGTTCTAGATGTAACTACTTGCAGGCGCTAAAACTCAATGCCTTGGTGACGCCAGTTTCCAAAGCCCCGCCCAGGCTTCTCTATTTTCCTCTCTTCATCCTCCAACCAGCACCTGCTTATCCTTCAACATTTCATTCAAACATTACCTATTGTAACGAATCTTCCTTTATAGCATTAGAATAAGTTCTCTTCTTTCTGTTTTCATTGTACATTGCATAGAACTCACTCATAGCCTTTGATAATTTTACTGAAATTGCTTGTTTACACATACATTTCACCTCTTTGAGAGTTGAGTTCTTTATGAATTGCTGACTCTAGTATAATGCATCACACAACGTAGGTGACTAGTAAATGTTTGCTTAATGGAGGAGTGATTGAATGAATGAATGTAGTATTGATAAGAGTAAAAACTATCTACTGACCTATCTGCTAGGCATTTCTCTGTGGATCAAGGGTTAAAATTTTCTTGCAGTCTAAATGACATGTCACATTTTATATATCTGGGAAAGTTACATGATCTCTTTATTGCCTTCCCATGAATTTCAGGGTCCATTTTCAGGTAAATTCTTGAGAAGGTGAATTTTGTTACATTAACTATGAAAGCAAAGCCCAGTGTTCTTGCCTCTGAATGTTGATGGCAGATCCCATTGTCTCCTTTGCTCTTTCCAGCATAATCGAGGAGAAAATGAGTATGGCGTTCTGTTCACGCCTCAATCTTCCTAATAGTAACAAGTCTTTCCGCCAACACGACTGTTTCCTTCTTTTCAACAATGGCATATGGTTCATATGTTTACAGCAAATCTCTACAAAATACTTTTTTGTGTTTGCGGAAAGACAGGGCTAGGTTAGGAACTCTTAATCTGCACCTCACTTCCTACACACAAAAACAAGAGTCCTTGGGGCTGCACTAGCTGTGGACATATTTGTAATGAAAGCACAGCAAAGGCGAATGGAAATTTATTTCAATGAGTTTACTGTAAGCACACTGTTTTTTTTTAATTGGTAGGTTTTTAAATTGGTATTGGTAGGTTTTAAATGCCTAATTATCTTCATATAAATGGCACCCTATCATCCTAGAAGTGTTGTACTCCTGCCCTGTGCTGTTTATTATTTTTCATTACAATTATCATGCAAAGCAGAGAAGGTGACTTTAAGCAGCTCATTTAAAGTGCTTTTTTTTCCCCTTAAGTGTAAAATCTTTGGGAGGCTATTTACATAGATGTTTATCTTTGGGTGTTAAAAATCAGTCTAATTATAAACACAGAAGTTTTTGTTATGGGTTTAATTTTGAAAAGGTAAATGGCTATCGCTAAGGGCCTGTTGAAATTTTCATTTGTGCTTGTACTCTTGTCTGTGGATTAACAAGCCGTCCGATATTGAAATTAATTACAGAGATATACAAAATGTTCAAAGATAACAGAATCTGTATGGCAAAACTGCCTAAAGGTATGCAACGCAATCCCCTCTTTGGAGCTGAACATTAGAGATGTTGTAAGAAAGCACATGTCTGCCACCCAAACCAGTAGCCACTTGCTGTACAGATGATAGGATTCCTCTCTTCGTGTTGTTCCCGGTTGCCATGGCTATGATGGCCTTAATAGTGTCTGCTCACAGCAAGGTTGCAATTAGTTTTTGGATTGAGAAGAGAAATATAATGATCTCATATTGAAGAAACACTTGTTTAATACTATTTTGGATCTAGGCGTCCTTTCAAGCTGCTAACGAGCAACTCTGTTGGTCAGAAAAAGAAAATCACTCAGCCATTGGGTACCTGCCTCCTCAGTTTCTTTCAAATAAACTTCACTGGGACAGGGAAGCTGAGGGTGTCTCTGGGGTCGACACGGGCCCTCTGCCAGGCTTGGGCTTGCCTACTTGGAAGGCTAAACGTACACTTCCATGTGTTTTCTGTGCAGTGAGCTGTGATGAAGCTGCCCTGCCTTAATCATCAAATTGAAATATACGCTGGATACCCCTGCAAATGCAGCCCAGGTGTGAGTTGTAAGAGTTTTAGAGTTTGATGTATGCACTGTCCATCACATGAAATACTGTTTTGGCCCAGTGAGAAGAGCTTAGCATTTCTTGAAGAGGGAGATTGGTTTCTCCATGGTATTCGGTCATCACCTATTGTGGGCCTTTTTACCATCACTCACCTACAAAGGGCTCAGTTTCAGATTATTCACTTGGAGGTGGTGGTAGGTGGGAAGACATGGGTGGACCTAGGGATGGAAGATGGGAAAGGCTTAACCATGATGATAAAGGAGGAGAAGGAGTTAGAAAGGGATGGTGATTGCCCCATGTTCTCAGACTACAAACTAAATAGTCAGAGCCAAGACCTCAGGATTCCAGACATGGAGCCTGGAGAGAAGGTCACGAGCTACAGCTAAGAGCTCAAGCTGGGGAGAAAGGCGTGAAACAAATGGACAGAAGTTTGTCTGACAACAGCTCAGACCATGGAAGAGAGAGAATTTTGTGGAGGACACCAATTTTGCTTTGTTACAAAAAAGAGGTTTTTAAAGACAGACTGACCTCAGATATGGATTGGCAATTGCAAATATACAAAAGACAAAATGACTACCTCCTTTATCATGGTAGAACCATAAATATCTCTAAGACTTTCAGCTTTGTAGTATTATAAATGATTAAACCTGATCCTCTATTTTATTATTTTCATAGAATTGTACTATTGGAACTTTGGGCTATTATTAGGATTTCACTTGCAAATAAGCTTTGGTAAACTACAGAGGCTTATGGATTTTTCTGGCCTCGGTATTGAGTCCTGGTGATGAGATCAGGAGAGAGGTGAGGAGCTGTCTTATAGGAAAACAATCAGAAGGATATATGCTTGGGGCCAGGCCATCTTAGAAGGGACAGTATCAAGAAGGCATATGTAACCCCACCAAGCTGAAAGAGATGAAAGAGAAGAGATGAAAGCAAGATCCTGCCAGTGGACTGAAGGGGGAACAAAGAAAAACCACAGAGGAGACTTCAAGGAAGACGTGGAGCTATAAATAAAACCTAGAATCAGCCTTGTGGTACAAAACAGGAGAAGGAAAGTGATGATGCTAATAATAATAATAGCTATTATGTATTGAGTTATTTTGTATCAAACACATACAATTTCCATATATTGTCTCATCTGACCTCACCCCCACCCAAAACCATTGTGAATAAGGTATAATGATTCCCATACTGTAGAGGAAGGCGTTTGGGTTTCCACCACCGGCTCTCTAATTCTTTACAACAGCCATCTCAGAGTATCCCCACTGTCCCTCACCGAACTTCCAGTCTCAACCTCCCCACTTAATCTCAGCACATGATTTTGCCTCCAACTCCACAAGGAAAATAGTCAAGAGATGAGAATCCCCTTAACTGTGTGCTGTCAAGCCTAGACATTTAGCTCTTTCCACAACCATCCTTTCCAATTCCCTCCAGTTACACGCAAAGCGATGTCTCCAAAGTCTAACGTTAACCTCTCCACCCACGCCCTGGATCCCTTCTCTTTTGTCCCTTCAAGAAAATCCATCCATCTCCTTTCTCTAGATCTTCTACCACTACCTTTCCACAATCTCCTTAAAATTAGCAGTGAAACCAAAGAAAATTACTCAAAGCAGTTTCTCCTTCCAGCTATTCTCTCTCTTTTCTTTCAAAGCCGAGGTTCTGGAAGGAGCTGTCTTCATTTAATTCTCTTCACTTCTTTATTTTTCTGTTCCTCATCAACCTATCACAGTCTTGTTTTTCCTGCCATGGTCCACTGGCACTTCTTGCTCCAAGAGAAACCTCCTAGTTACTAAATCTAATAAATCTAAAGGTTTTAGTTCCTAACAGACAGAAGCTTTTTTGACCATAACACTGGTTTTTGAAACAATCTCTTCCCTAGGCTCTGTGATATTCTACTCTCCTGCTATATCTGTTATCTGACACTTCTGAGTTTTTCACCATTCTTTTTTCCTGCCAGGGGCTTAAAATTTGATGTTCCTCTTAGTTCTGACCCTGATTCTGTTCTCTCCATACACTGCCTGTGCCATCAACCATTCACCAGGCTTCAACACCCAAATTAGTACCTCCACACTCATCTCTTTGATCTTCAAGTCAAAGTACCACGTTCTCTCATATGAATGTCTGAAACAAATTCCTTACTTCTATCTTGGCTCCCACTCTTAACTCCACCATCTTGATGTGACAAGAGCGGTCATTTATCATTTAAAAACACACGTCTTGCCAGGTTACCTGCCCCCAAATCTTTTAATGGCTTCCTATTGCTCTCAGGATAAATCTGAAAGTTTGAACACATCTTACAAGTCCTTTGCGATTATGTTCCCATAAAACATCCCAGGCTTACTGCTTTCCACTTTTCCCCTTTTGTTCAATTTGGTGGCTTATTTGCATATACTGGTGCTCCAGAAAAGAATTCTTGAATGTTCTTATCACTGTTGCATAAGGTCTAAATGTTGCTAAAAGATAAAAGTTTCTCACATCAGAATTCATGCTTTAGTTTTAAATATGAGCTAGATTTCTTTTCATGTCTTGGGGAAAATTTTCGGAGTACCTAATTTGGGTGGAACATAGAGGAGGGGATGTCTTATGACATAGAGCTTGTGGCTGTGATCAAGTCTCTTTCTTTGAGTTCAGGTCCTGCCTCAAAAAAATTGTGGGACATAAACCCCAGCCCGTTGAAAGAATATCCCTGAGGGAGTTCAACACTGAGCTTTGTTTGACACAAGGAAGAGCCAATAGCACTTGGGCCCACGTTTCATTTTAGGGCAGAGTAGAGATGTGATTAGACTGCATGGTAATACAAACAAGAAGACCATTTGCTTTTCTCTGTTGCTCACTGGACCTAAGCTCGCTGCCAGAGCCATGTTACAGGCACTTTTTTGAAAGATCTATTCTTCAGAAGAACATCCAATTGGCCCTAGTGGATTCACTCGGGTATTGTGACTGACTGAGAGAAACAGAGGCTCATAGGACTTCTGAAGGATCCGGAGCTTTTGCTAACGACCATGACCAGGAAACGGAGCATTAAGGAACCTTTGTTCAGAGACACCACTGCCGTCTGGATGCGCCCCAAGCTGCCGCTACACACTACTAGGCAGCCCTGGATCCGGCCTGGGAGCAGCCCATCGGGCTGGGAGAGACCATCCGCCAAGCAATACTCATTTTTTCTGTGTCAGCTCTCCATGTCTCGTGGGGACATAAAGTGTAAATCCTTCCTGTTTACTTGGCATCTGGTGAGACGAGTATGTGTTTTATTATTGTCCTCCTTGATGAGGAAGATTTACACAAACCTGAGAGAATTAGGGAATTACAAGTCGAGCAAAGTTTAAGATAATAGAAGGCTCACATTACTTTAGCTGTCTGAATATCATTTGACAGGGAATAAAATGAGAGGGAAACGCTGCCCTGGGAAACTGGCTTACTTTGGATTTACACAGCGACCATCATACTGTCTTAGACACAATAGGTGCAGTAAGAGCAGAGGCTTGTCAGAATGCAATGGTGAAAAACAACATGCAAATCTCAACAGCTTAAATCAACAAATATGTTATTTCTCACGCATGCTACGTGTCCAATGTGAGTTGGCAGGGAGACCCAGGGCTGCAGCCAATGAACAGCTAAAACTTGAAAAGTGGGTTCTGGAAGGTCTTGCGCCAGCAATTAAACACTCTGGTACAGAAGTAACACATGTCAATTTTGTTCACCACTCATTAGCCAGAAGTAGCCACAGGTCCTCTCGTCATCCAAATACAAACAAGGCCAAGGTGTGAAATCCTACCATGTGCCCTGAAGAGAGAGAACCCCAAAGAACTGGGAGATAGCATGGATGACGGCTGCAACAAATGTGTGTTGAATGACAGGTGATTTCTGCCTTGGGAACATTTATAATATGGCTTATGGCACAAGGTCAAGTGATGCCTTAAAATAGTATTTTTCCATCTTGAGAAATTTTAAACCCCCCAAAATACATGGAAGCCCAGTTTGAGAAACTACAAGTTAAACATTGTCACGTCAGGTGGTCACTCGAAGCAACTTTAAGCCTATGTATAATATGGGCACTGAATTACTTGGCAGATATTCCAAAAAATGCTACGTTTTAAATTTTTCATCAAAATGAAAACTCAAAATCCAGCATTCTTATACAAACTAGAAGACTCCTGAGTATATCCCCAAATACTCCCATTTGCTTATAGTCTGGTTTGAGAAATACTTCTCTCATTAAAGAAAAATGGCTAACATTTACTGAGTACTTGCTGTGTGCCTTTGTTCTGAAATCCTCTATATGAAATAATTTTGGGCATACATGGTTAACTATATTATATAGGTATTTGTTATCCACATTTTCCCTGTGAGGGAACTGAGGCACAGAGAATTTAAGTTACCCAACTACTAACTGGCCACACTGTGATTTGAACCCAGGATGCTGGGTGCAGAGCATTCACTGTTCTTAACCTTGGACTATCCAGTCTCTTTAAGAATCTCAGGAGTGCTTTTCAGTTTTGTAGCAGACGTGACTACTAAATGATGCCTGTAAAACACTAAGCCATTCTAAGTATGTAGACAGGTTAGAGTTTTTTCATGCGTTTGTTCACACCTGGCAGTATACGTTTCCCTAATATGTACATAGTGATCTTGCTAACAGAAAAAGATATCTGTTCTCATAATACGTTTCAGCTAATGGAAAATGAGCTATGCACACAATTATCTGTAAAACAAAATAGAGAGCTATTGTATCATTCATTGATTGTATACATCAATATTGCAATTATTTTGCTTATTTGTTGGTTTCTGGTTTATTATGAATCCCCTCCCCCAGAATGTAAGCTTCGTGTGAAGAGGCTATGACTGTCTTGCCCACAATTGTTTTCTCCATGCTGAAGAGCCTAGGAAACTGTAGGTACTCTAGAAATATTTGTGGGAGCGGGTGAATGAATGAATGACTGGAAACTCCACTGCCAGCTCAATGTCAAGCATAGTAGCAGGTGCTAGGGTGGTTAATCTCATTTCATGTTCAAAAGGAATCTTACAAATAGGAAAATGAGATTCAAAGTTCAATCAGCTAGAAATGGCAAAGCCAGAATTGGAGCCCAAGTCTTTTATGATCTTTGCATTCAGTACCCCCTCTGACTCAAAAACACAGTCTCTCAATGTGGGCCAGGAGGAGCCAGACAGAAATCTATGGGAAACTATTTTTCTCCAGGCTCGTGCACAGCGAGGAACAAATCACATATAAAAAGAAACATTTCCAATGACTGCCACCATTTTTGTCTTAAGCAAGGACAAGAGGGTACATGGCAAAGCCAGATGACTAGATATTTATCAGTCAGAAATGTCTCAAAAAATACAGCTTGATTAGTGAATTGCAGTATGTTCAGTAATTAATTAAGAGTTTGATTTGTAAAAACAAAGCCTGATGGCTCCTACACACACCATGTGTCTCCCTGAGCAAATGAAGTTAGAGCTGAGTGCTGAGGCTCCCAGTTCAGCTAAGCAGTCACAGATGTGACTCAAATTAGGATGAACTCTGATTAACAGTAACACTGTCCAAATCAGCAAAGAGTGTCTAACATTTCTCCCAGAAAAGCTGGAGACTGTGTGTAGGGTCCAGGCTTCTGAGCATTACATTGTGCTCAAACCAATCTTGGATCCATCTGGGCCAGTGTCACATATCATGGGAATCCTTGGAAAAATGAGAAAAGCGTTCTTTCTAGTTGTCCAGCAGAACACTACCAAGAGAGAGAGAGCTCTGAGGGCAAGTCTACAGTTCCTTTGGGAAGAACTGCCATCCCCTTTCTAGGCAAATGTGTGTGTGTGCATGTGGGTGCGTGTGTATGTGCAACAGAAATGTAACAGGTCGTACCACAGTATTTGAAATGCAGAGCTCAGCTCTCTGTTAAAAGTGGTTTCCGCTATAGAAGGCAGAGTTTGAAAGCGTACAGTAAACATTGTTTTGCTCTTCTTGGTTTTAAGTTTTGTTACAACTCTATGCAGCTTTTTAAAGTATAAAATTTTTTTTTCAAATGGATTGCCATAGAGGAGAGTACAAAATTAATCTCAGATCTCAACAAGAAATTCAAAGATTATAGCTCTACAACCAAAGGTACACTACCCTTTAGGGGATATTTATGCAATAAATGTAAATAGAATAATAATGTATTCAAGAGACAAGGCAAGGTAACTCTTTCTTACCAAGGCAAGGTGTTTTTTGTTTTTTTTTCTACCAGCACATATTTTAGACATTCTCAGCAAATACCTTACGTAAGTGGTCATTTCTTTTTCACTGTGAAAAAAACCATTCATTCATTATCACTTCACCTTCCCCTGGAATAGAGCGCCATAAAGGAAGAGGGGCTGCACTAACTCATCTCCTTCCCCTGTTATGTACTGCTTGTGTCACTCAATTCCACCTGGATGCTTTGGGTCAGATATTCTGATCCCTTATTTTATAATTCAACTTTTCTGTCCCTGGCTATACATCCGTTCTTCACCTCACCCCACTCCTCATCCTGCCTCAAAACTCTAATTCTGCTTCCGCAAGCATGCTTTTTACTCCAACTCACTGGCTGTTCACTCCTTCCTTGCTTGCTGCAGAAGTAGCCATTCCCTTGAGGTCTATGCAAGACTATTCGCTTTTGGCTCCTAGCTCTTCTGTTTTGGTAGGCGCCCAACTTTTTCTTTCATCATCCTGATTTTTTAATAGTAAAGTTGGCATGGATGGCCCGTCATTTCACAAGGTATTGTGAGGACTGCCCTCATTTCATTACTTTTGCATTGTGTTTTTAAACAATTAGGTGGCCTCAGCTGACTTCTTCGATGTTTATTTCATCTACATGTTTTGATAGACACATGAGCCCAGAACATTCTGTGGGGGTCAAGGGGATCATTTGTAAAGAAAAGGAAGTTCATAGACCTCTGGGATATGTAAATAGCATTTATTCTCAACCATACCTTTGACATTTTCAGCTTATGAGATAGTTTAGAAAATTGAAGACAAAACTCCATCAGAGAATTGCATTCCATTCTCTAAAGTTAAAACAATCCACCATCTCCACTGTAGGAAAAATGTTTATTTCTATAATTTCCTACTTCAAAAGGGTGAGACACACCTCTCATGACATTTAGCCCTTGTATTTTTGAATAAGTCTTGTTGATGTATGCCTGGAATACCCAAGTTTAAGTGTAGGACACATAGATTGATCATCTGGAAGTATTCTCTTAAGACAGATGACATCAAGGCCACGTCCCAGAGGAGGCAGTTTTGCTTTGCTTTGTAACAAAGATCTCAACATTAACCTGTGCTTTGCTCTAAGGTTCTCCTTTCACTTTTGATGGGAGCTGACATTCTCAGGAATCTCCAAAACATCCTTTTTTTTTATTTTTTATTTTTTATTTATTTTTATTTTGGTATCATTCATCTACAATCACATGAGCAACATTATGGTTACCAGACTCCCCCCGTCATCAAGTCCCCATCACATACCCCATTACAGTCACTGTCCATCACAAAATATCTTTCTTGGGTTGATTTCTAATTGGCAAGCCTGATATAATTGTGCATGTTCTCAGTTCTAACATATTTTTAATGATAGAGTTGAGAGCATACATATGTGTTCTCCTTTAAGCCAGGGAAATTAAAAGAGAATCTTATCCTCAGTCCTTAGTCATTTAAAAATTAGTTTCCTTATTTTCCTGCCCCAGATGAATTCTGCATTGTTTTAATGAATTCATTCACAGTGTGAGGGCACACAGCACTGAAGAGACCTCAAGCAGTTTCACATTACAGACACTGACATAGCTTGCTAGAGATCTTCAAAGACTTTTTACTTTATTGCTTCATCATTTCTTGAGAAAATTATTTTTAGGCTTTCATCCCCCCTCCACCTCTTCCCTTTTTAAACAACCAAGAGAAAAAAAGAAAGAAAAAAGAATGTAAAAAGGGAAAAGAAAGGAGGCCAGGGACATGATCTGAACTGTATCTATTGTTTAGAAAGATTAAATAATTTGCAACCAATGTGGATAGCTGAAAGATAGATTTACCTAATTTGTAAATCAGCTAACCGAATTATCAATGACTTTGCAACATTTTTTAGCAGTAGACACATTTTTAAAAGATGAAACCTTAGACAGTGGCCCAATAGATAAAAGGGAGGCCACTCTATTTGAAATATAAGTAGAGGGCTCCCAGAAATCCGCCTCATCACCCTACCTTTTGGAAAATTTTGGGACACCTCCATGAGCCTCTGGGACTCTACTTTTCCAAGTCTAACACTCTAGAAATCTATTTGATTCAATTTGACAAAAATATAATTGGGTGCCTATAACTAGGGACACAAAGACGCAGTACAGTCCCTGGCTCAAGGAGCTACCCAATTCTATGTTTTGAATATGGTGGCTGATTATACCCTTATCCATTGCTTGTTAAGCCCCCAAATAGTCCAGGAGTCTCAGTCAGGGAGTAGCATGGACCCCAATGCCTGGTGCTGGTTAGTACTCAATAAATGCTCATTGAGCAAATGTATTGAGTGAATGAGAGAATTTGACTTAATAAAAGAGTTGAATGACTAAATGAAATAATGGATATATTAAGGGTGAATGAAAATACAGTCCTAGGGAAATATTATATTCAATACAACAGCTTAAAATAAATGTCATTCTAATGAAGCACTAAGACAAGTCTCTATATAGTAAAAAAAAAATTATAAATGCCCTTCCTTCTCAGTTCCCCAGTAATAGGCAGTGGTCACACACTTCAAAGGAAATCCTATCTTTTACTTAACTATGGAATAATACTCCATGAGAGGAAATACTTGATTCCAACTGATGATTAGCATATGCCTTGAAAAATAGGAAAAAGGACTCTTAATGATTCTTAAATGTTAACTGATTTCAATATCTTACTTGGGCATTTTAAGGCCTTTCAACCTCAGCTAATATCCTGTAACATGAAATTCTCTAATATTGACAAAGTAAATAAGCAAATGTCCTGCATATTTTAAGTTGAGGACTCAAGTATTTCTTCACTCTTTCCTTTCCATATATTAGGCATTTACATTGCTTTTTCTACTGGAATAGTTTCACAAGGCAATCCATCCCAGCACCAATGGTTTGAACTGTGGACCAAAGACCAGTGTGAAGCTCAGTGTCACAGGAGAACCTACCAGAAAGTATAGCTTGCGATTTTCTAAAGAATCACTGTTTTATATTCACTGGTTGCTGCCTTGTTCTAGATAAATAATCTATGTCCCTTTGCCAAGTACGCAAATAAGTTTTTGTTCTTTTAGGCTAAGTGGTCCACTTTTATAGAATTCTTCCATTTGGTTCACTAATTTTGGAAAGTAAGAATACAAATAAATGAAACCATATAGAAACTCACATTTAGAGAAATAACAACTTTTATGAATGGCTCTTTTAATACAACCAAATGTCTTTTGGGTATATAATAGTTACTAATTACAAAAAGCATTACAAATTGACCACAAGAGAGAGAGAAAAATACACTATTAGAGTTTTAGCCAATAAACTGGGCTAAAGCTAACCCGCATATTGGGCATTCTCATGCAGAATTAGATGAATCAATTTAGAACTCACTTGAAGCATACGATTTTAAAACAAAAAGAAAATAATTAAGCATAAGGTGATATGTCTACTTGACGGAATATACTAAGGTCATTTAAATGAGCTTAATAAAAAACATTTGGAGAAAGTCTTATTGCTGATGAAGGATATTTCTACAAAGCCATTTTGAGGTAGCTACAGTAAAATAGCAAATTTAAAATAAGTCATTGAAGAAATCACCGAGTAATGTTTAAAGCAGACACTAATGACCTTGTTCATCCTTAACACCTACCCTGATTAAAGGAGGTTTGGGGTTTCCACTTCAATTATTTGACTATTATAGGTATGTAAATAACCTTTATACCCAGAAAAAAATATATGTGTAGCAGTCTTCTAGTGCTAGGCTCTGAAAATATTATCACATCTGTTTTCCAATAGAATACTAAGAGAGCTATTTAAAATTTAATTGAAGATTTTTAGTAACTGAGACTAAGAGATGTATCATGGCCAAATCTGCTATTTATTATATATCAAAAAAGAAAAGTGCCAAAGAGAGAAAGCTTAAAAAACAGTTGTCTGTTCTCTTTATTTTTAAATAGAGAGGAGAATACAATTGATTATTACACAGATAGATCTATGTATTAGCTGAAAGTAAAGTAATATTATCTTTGTAACTTGATGAGATAAATCAGTGTTTAAGATGTAGAACTTACAGGAATGTAGACGATCCAAAATCTTTAAGAATACTTCATATCATATATAAAAAGTAACTCAAAGTGGAACAAAGACCATAATATAAGATCGAAAACAAAATTCCTAGAAGAAAACATAGGCATAAATCTTTATTACCTTGGATTAAGCAATGGATTCTTAAGTAAGACACAAAAACACAAGCAACAAAGAAAAAAATAGATAAATCAGACCTCATAAAAAGTTGAAACTTTTTTCCTTCAAAGGACACCATCAAGAATGCTTAAAGAAAAGCCATAGAATGGGAGAAAATATTTACAAATCCTGTATCTGGTGAGTAACTAGTATATAGAATAGACAAAATACTCTTACAACTCAACAATAAAAAGATAAAGAACCTCCAATTTAAAATGGTCAATGAATTTAAATGGAATTTCTCCAGAGAAGACATACAGCCAATGAAAAGATGTTTAACACCATTAATCATTAGTGAAATGTAAATCAAAACTTCAATGGGCTACCATTTCACACACACTAGAAAGGTTATAGCAAAACAAACAGAAATAGCAAATATTGGAGAGGATTTTAAAAAACTGGGTCTCTCATACATTCCTGGTGGAAAAGTAAAATGGATAGCAACAATTTGGCAGTTCCTCAAAAAGTTAAACATAGAGTTACCATATGACTCAGCAATTCCACTACTAAGAGAAATGAAAACATATGTCTACACAAAAACTTGTACATGAAACTTATAGCAACATTTTTCAAAATAAAAAAAATGGAAATAATTCAAATGTCTATCCATTGATGAATGGATAAACAAATGTGGTATATCCATATGCTGAAATATTTTCAGCCATAAAAAGGGACATAGTACTGATACATGCTACAACATGGATGAATCTTGAAAACTTTGTGCTAAATGATAGACTAAAGACACAAAGGGCCACATATTGATGATTCCTTTTATCTGCAAAGCCCAGAATAGGCAAATTCTTGGAGACAGAAAGTAGATAGGTAGTTTCCAGGGTCTGGGAAGGAAGGGGAAATGAGGATCAACTACTAACGGTAGAGGCTTTCCTTTGGGGTGATGATTAAATGTTGGGTAATTACTGGTGACGGTTGCCCTACTTTGTGACTATACTAAAAAACCACTTAATTATACACTTTAAAGAGGTGAATTTTATGGTATGGTAAGTATATTCCAATTAAAATAATGCATAGGAAGATTGATGACACTTTCTTAAAAGAGCAAAACTAGCAAATGAGTAGCTATTAGTTAAATATGGTTCATCAGCCAGGTGTTGCTTAAATCCTACTCCGTTGTCCACACCATCACTGATTGCCACCCATTATTCAAGCCATTGGCACCCCATTTTTTAGCAATAAGGGGTGTGATAGAAGAATGTCCAGGATGGGGAGAAGATGTCTGTTTCTTCTTGTTGGTAAATGTAAGTAATGACAATAATTTATAATTTTGATGATTTAGTATTTTATGTTCAAAGAGCTGTGTCAAAATAGCTTCTTCAAAGATGTCATGTATCAAGACTTCTTTTGTTAGTCATGGGACCAGAACTAACTGTCCCATCATGAGCAACTACGGACAAATCCATGGAACTACAGGTTTCAGATGTTTGACAGCAGGCAGGTTAGGATTGTGTTCCTTAAGAGAAAGGAAACCAGTGGGTTGAGCCCAGGGATCACATTGGCTTTCTGCCTAGAGATACTTCTGACAATGCTACACAGAGGGAAAACCCAAACAGGGCATAATGGTTTTGCTCAGCTAAAAAGATAGACATTGGAGTTTGAGGAGGTCAAGGCAACTGATATTGTGAATCAGAGAATCAGAGAGTATACAGAAAGCTGGTTCCAGAAATCTTCAGAATGGGGAGGGTTCTTTGAGTCTGTTGCTGAATATAAAGGATGTAAGTTTAGGGTGCAACTCCATGAGTCTGGGAAAAGCAACAACCTCGACAACTCTCAGAGCTCAAATAGGGTTGAAAGCCTGGACTTTTGGAGACCTCAGAAGGAGCCTGTCTCAGTAGTAGGAATATTCTAGCCTAAAAAATAGGCAACTCTAAAACCAGAGAAATATTAAATCTTGAAAGGATCAAGTTGATTACCAAGAAACTTAACTGTCTGACAGAACAAAGTCCAACTGTCTTTAAATGAAGAAACAAAATCTAGAAACTCAACAATGTAAAATTTGAAATATTCAGTTCCCCTATAATAAAAGTGTAGCTATATAAAGAAACAGGAAAACATGACCCATAACCAGAAGAAAAATCAGTGGATAGAAACATTCTGAAAACTGGCCAACATGATAAAACTAATAGACAAAGATGCATAAAGAGCTGCTATAAATATGTTAAAGCACTTAAAGGGAAACATAAATATAACATAGACTTGAATTATACCCAAAGGAAAATCTCTAGAGATGAAAAATATAGTATCTGAGATGAAATATTTGCCAGCAAAAACTTAACAGCAGATTAGACACTACGAAACAAGAAGTCAGTGAGCTGGAAGACGTATCAATAGAAACAGTTCAAAATGAAACATGAAAAGAACAAAGCCTGAAAAAAAATGAACAGATATCAATGATGATATTGACCAAAAATGATATCAGGAGGATGATATCAGGTGGTCCAACCTATGTTCAACTGGAATGTCAAAAGTGTGTGTGTTGTGGCCAAAAAATATTTGAATAAAGAATGGCCAAAAAATGTTCAAGTTTGGTGAAAAATAACAACTCACAAAAGAGCCCCAGACACAAGACAGCACACTAAGCCCTAACAAAATCAAATTGTTGAAATCAAGGATACAGAAAAAATTTTTAAATGAACTGAAGGGTAAGATGCACTATTTGTGTCTTGTGATGTGAGGGAGTCTGAATAAGGGAATTAAGATAAGATAGGCCAGGGATTTCTTGGCAGAATTTTGCAAACCAGAAGACAATGCAACATCTTTAAGGTGTTGAAAAGAAAACAAAAAGATTTTCCTCCCAGGTTTCTACATCCTACCCAAATATTCTTCAAAAAATGAAGACAAAATAAAAATGTTTTCAGAAAAGTAAAACTTGAGTTTGTCATCAGTAGATGTGTACTACAAGAGGTGTAACAGTAGTTCTTTAAATGGAAGGAAAATGATGCCACATGGAAACTTATCTACACAAAGGAATGAAGAGTGCTATAAGCAATAAATATGTGAATCGATGTAAAAAAATTTTTTTTTGATTTATAATTTGGTGGGAGTAATGGTTACATGAGAGTAAACATTTGTTAAAACTCATCAAACTATAATTTAGGTGCTTCAATGGGTGCATTTCATTGAATGTATCTTTATTCCTTGGATTTGGGGTAATCATGTAAATTTCTCTCTTTTAGTGTACTTCCTTGCATCAAATTCTTCTCAGGAAAATGTTTGATCAATTACTTGAATTTGTTATCCTGTATCAGTGGAGGGAAAAAAATTATTACGCAGAGTCAAGCCACTGTAGATTTATTTTTTGCAGCTTCAACCGGTTCTTCAGTGCCATGTATGAATCCTTTATATATTACTAGTTATGCTATCTTCATTTCAAATATCAGTCCTTTTTATTTCAACTATGGGAGCTGAGGTTTTTCTTACTTTCAGTAGAAAACCTGGCCTGTTATTTATAAAATAGAAATAGTCTGGCATAAATTGTCCCAACTTTGCCCACACACATACAATTATACCTACATTCTGACTTCTTTAACTCTTTCCCCGACTCTCAGAGGATGGGGGTCCCTGCTGCTCCAGCCCCGCCCTTCCATCCATCCCCTTGATGCTGGGGATGTAACTCCTCTGGGACCTCCCCCATCAGTTCTCTCACTCTCTGTCTTTGGCCTCCCCCATAACCAGCTCCTACATTCAGCCTGTTAATATGCTCAAAACCCCCCATCCTAAAAATGAAACCCAAAAAAATTCTCCTCTTTGAATTGACTGCTACAGTTTTCTCTTCCAAGATTTCTCTAAATTGAAAACAACCCACATTTGCTTTCCCCACGTTCTTCTTCATTTCTGGATCCTCTGACCCATGACTTTTCAGAAATCCGGTCAGAAATGAACTCCCTTTCTGCCACATCTTTTGGGAATTTCCCGTCCTTCATTAATCATCCTGTTAACAGTGTTGCTCACTTTCCCCATCTCCTTCGGTAACTGAAGCAATGCCAGGGGGCAAGGATGCCCATGAGGAGCATGCCAATGGGGAAGAGAAGAAACCCAGAGCTGGACACTGGAGCAATGGAACATTTAAGAAGCAGGAGGAGAGGGTGGAAAAAATGATGACAGATTTAGAGGGACTGGTCAGAAACAAGCAGAACCCAAGAGGGACTGATGCCACAGAAGCTAAAGCATGAGAAGAGTCACCAGCAGTGTCAAATCAGCACTTCCTTCAAGGCAGAAGGTTAAGCATGAGACTGGCAGTTAGGAGCCAGTGCCCTGGCCTCACTTCACAGCCACCTAGTTCTCTGGCTGGATCGCTCTCATCCTCTGAATGCACAGGTTAGACAAAAAGAGGTCTAAGATGCCTAAATATTTATATTTAAATGTGGATGTCTTTCTCTACCTCAGGGCAAAATAGCTTATTCCACATTCATTCTGTGATCAGTCCTGAGCTTCTACTTCCTACCACCCCTCAAACAGGCTATCACAAAATTTTATCCAGTTAACAAGGCAGCATCTTTACTTACCTTCCCTGCTCGAAGATCCCAGCCACGCAGGAATTCTCAACCACAGCATCCCTGCTTGCTTTGGGCTCCAAACTTCTAAAAAGTACACTGGTTTTAATCCCAGTCTCTACAGAAAAAAAAAATCACATATGCCAAAGTTATTATGTTATGTTGGACTTGTTCTTTGAAACTATAACTTCAATAATACTACAATATACTATTAATACTATGAAAAAAAACCCCATAAATACTTAGAATCAAGAACTCCAGAATCAGGTATTTTGCACCCTTACCCTTCATTTCTCTTGAAAGACTTGATCTCTGACTTAAAAATGGAAACAAAGCATTTGGGGAAAAGAATAAGTAGTATTGATGAATTCCTTTTATGTAATATTCTAGTCCTCAATAGTCAGAAAATAACTAAGCGTGCTGTTCTTTTGGCATTTGGAGTAAAACTGGCTCTTAACATTTTCTTTTGAGTGAACTTCTATCTCAGACACTAGAGAACAAATGAGAAGTGTAAAAACAGCACTGACTGTACCAACTCCCACTACGGTTTCTGTCTTTAAACACTTTTTTAAAGTTCAATATAAATTGCTTGACAATGGCATTCACAGCTGTGGTAAGGGGATGGGAAGTGGATTTCTGTTGCCAAGTTTCCTTCGAGTAGTGCCTGTAGGTCCTTGCTAACTCTGTGGTTACACCCAACACAGTATAGATAGTCCCCAGGAACTGCAAATTCTTTCCTTTCTGCAAATTTACAGCGGCAGCCAAGGAAAACAGAAATCAGTATGACTTGATGGGAAGGAGGAGATGATTGCCAGCTGGAAGATGGAGGTGGAAAGATGTACTTTTTCAAAAGAAATAGAACTAACTTGTCAGGAAGGCATGCACCTGTATGAAAATTCACCAAGCAAAGTATAGAACTGTGGTGGAGTCTACTTGGTCATTAATGATAAAAGGAGAGAGAAACAGAATTGATATTGTCATGAAAGTAACCTAAATGGACCAGACAGGAGAGGCATGGTATTTTCTGAAGGTAGCCAGTTGCACTGATGAAGAAACAGGATTCAGAATGATGAAGGTAGGCCTGGGCTTTATCTAGATAGCTGGTGAAAGTTTCATTCTGCTAAAAGCATGCATCTGACAAATTCTTGACTTACTTTACTAACAGTTTCATCTCTCAGATGGCTGAGGACTAAGGAGTACGGAGACACAGCTTAATTATGAATTTCAGAGGAGGACTAGGTGGTAAAGGGTCAGGGACAGGCAACTTGTGAGATGATTACCCAGATATTTGGGAGATTTGTAAAGAATGAGGGGTAGGAATTCTGAGAAGAGTCAGAAATATACCCTGGCCTCCACGAAAACAGATTTCAAAGGAACCAGATAGAAATAGTTCACATTTTTATAAGAAGTGTAACTCAACAGGGAAGGACAGTTCTAAAAAGAGGGAGGTGGAGACAAAGTTTATGCAGTTATTCCTTCCAATATAAAAAATTATTTTTTTTTAATTTTTGAGCTTTAAAGAAACAAAAAGGATTGATTTATTGGATAGTCAACTCCCTAGTTTAAACAAATTCTACACAATTGCCTCTGAGTAATAAAACCAAGGGGATTCTTATAGTGCATGGGAATTTGGACTAGATCAAGGTTTTTTAACCTTTTGTGTATGTGTGCCTTGATTCCTTTGGCAGCCTGAGAAGCCTGTGGATGCCGTCTCTCAATAATGCTTTTAAATGCAGAGGATTGCAAAGGAAACCAATGTTATTGAAAGACAAGTGTCAAAATTTAAAAGACAAATTTGTCATTTAATAAATGCTTGTCTTCATCAATGCATTATGTAAGAAGCTCCAGCAGCAGGTCTAATAACTATTGTAATTTTTAGTAACAATGAATCTAAGTGATATTTCCAGATATCTACAACAAATTTGATATGATGTGAAAAGCTTTCAGCCACAGGTAACTATTGAGATTTGTTACCTAAATTTATAATTCGTAGAAATGCTGCAGTACAGTTCAACATTCTTTTCCTATCCAAACTCAGATTCCCCCAAATTCTCCCCAGAGAATGGCTGAATTCTATCCAAGGAACCAGTAGATTCTATGGAAATGACAGCATATGAAGTTTCAACAGATCTCCATTTCCTATATGTTAAAGCTCAGACTTCTTAGGATTGTATAATAGGCCCTCTTTGTGGCATTGGAGACAGAGGACTTGGATGGAGCCAGTTTGCCTGGATTCATATCCCAATTTGGCCACCTACCAGCTTTGTGATCTAGGACAGATTACTTAAAATCTCAATGCCTCAATTTCCACATCTGTAAAATGAGGTAATAACAGTATGCATATCAGTGGGTTTGTCTGAAATTTCAAGGAAGCAATATCTTGTATAAAACAACTAGCTATTACTAATGCCTAGCTAATCTCATTTCTCACTTTACCTACCTTCAAACTATGCTCAGCCATGCTCATCTAATTGCAATTTTGCAAGCATACCAATATTGTTTCACCCCCTCCATGGCCTTACTCATAACCCTCCTTCTGAAGAATCTGTCTTAAATATCTTATGTCTTCCCCTCCCTTGTTTCTACCCTTATACTTTAGAATCCACCATGCCAATCCTTCTATAAAGTCATTTTACCTCTTTCAGAGCAAATAAACCAATTCTTTCTTCAGCCCTACAACACTTTGTCCAACCAGCAAATTCCAATATATATTGATCTTGGGACTTTGAGGCATAATACACTGATGTATGTTTATCATAGCAAATGTTGCCCATATGTACTATTGTGACTTTTTTGTCCCAACAAACAGAAATTTCTTAAAGAGAATTTCCATGATTGGGTGATGAAGACCTGTGACAAGCCTAAAATCATGTATGCAGTGTAGATCTGATGAATGTATGGATGTAGATATGTCTGTCTGTCTGTCTGGATGGATGCATGCATGGATGGATAGATCAATGCATGGTATAATACAGGGTTTTCAAGCATTCATATAAAAAGAAATTAATGGACTATGCTAACTGAAAACAAAACAAAAAACTTCAACTTCTTCAATGATTGACTTGTAACTATAACCCTTGCTGTGCCTTCCCCATGACTTGCTGTATAGGTAGATGTCTTCCTGACACATTAGAACTATTTCTAACTTATGGATTGCTATAGAAATCAAATGAGAGAATGTGTAATACAATGCCTTATGAAATGTAAAGAACCATACACATGTAACTTACATTGTGTGATCTGAAGGCTTTCTCAGTTCCCCTCACCTCACCTTTCTGGGCACACTCACTTTCTCCCCTCTGCCCATCCGGTCAGCATCACAGCTCTTCTCTGGACCAGGAAACACCCACACATCACTGGCTTCCTCAGGTCACTGAGCATTTGTTACTCAGAAGAGAAGGGGAAGACTGACTATCTCTCTTATCCTTTCCCCTAACACAGAGGTGAGTGAGTTCTGAGTCTAGCTTTTAAGTCAGGCTTCTGGGACTGAAATCTTGAATTAAGTTCAAACCCTGAGCCAAGTTACTCTGTCTCTCTAAGCCTTGACTTTCTGGCTATTTTCACTTCCTCACCTCCCATTTCTGTAGAATCAAGCCTTAGTCTTGGCTTCCAGGCCATTCCATGGTCTTTGTCTGTTGCTATTTTATTCAAGCTATCAGCATCACTGGACACAGGAGATCACATTTCTCTCCTGAAACACTTTCTTCTCTTGACTTTCTGTAAATTTACTCTCTCCTAATTTCCCATCTACTTTACTGGACATTCCTTTTAGTTTACTCTACTAGATCCTCTCTACCCAAACTATAAATCTTCAAGTGACTTCAAACTCAAGCCTGGACTCTCTTTTCTTCTTTTTTTTTATATGCAAGGGTATCTCATTCAGTCTCAAGACTTTAACTACCTCCCTCCCATAAGTTAAAATGCTAATAACTCCCAAGTTTATATGTCCAGCCCTGACTACTCTTCCGGGTGTTAGATTCATAACTTGACATCTTTATTTGATGTCTGAAGGTCATGCCAAGCAAGACTCTGGATTTCTCTCAACTCAATCCCCATCAAACAAGCAAACAAACAACCCCACTCCTCCCCACCTCAGTCATGATACAACCTTACTGTTCAAGCTAAAAACTGTGAGTCGTCCTTCATTTCTCTTCCCATCAATCGCACCTGCATTGATCCTAATATCTAAGAACTCTACCCCCAAAATTCCCTTGCATCTGTCCTGAATTGTAAATCCTTTTGATTTCTACCACTGGCATCTAAGCCACCATTGCCTTTCTTCTGGATTATTAGGCAGTCCTGTAACATGTCTGTTTTTTTATAATCTTGAACCCCTACAATCCATTCTCTGGGTGATCTTTTAAAATTGTAGCTTAGACCACAGCCACTCTCCTAATCCGATCCTCCAAATATAATCCAAACTTCTTTCCATCGCCCACAAGGCTTCAAGGGTGCTGGCACCCAGCCACAAAGTCACGCCCTTCTCTAATGCTCTCCCTTTTGCTCACTATGGACCAATCCTATGAGCCTTCTTTCCTTTTTTCTTAGTTAATTTCCATTTCCTGAACATTTATGCACACTGTTTCCTTTTCTAGAATGCTCTTCTCTCAGATATTTGTGTGTCTAACTTTTTAACATTTAGGTCTGACCTTAAAAAATCACTATTTCAAGGAATTCTTCCCTCAGCTCTCTATTTAATGTCCATCTTTTACTGCACTAGCCTGTTTTATTTTCCTTCTGCCACTTATTAGTGTCTGAAATGATCTTATTTATCTCTCTGCTGTCTGTTTCCTGATCTAGACTCTAAGCTCAATCAAACCAGTGTCTTATGAAACACTATTCCCAGGGCCTTCATATATAATGGACACTCAGGGCATATTATCTGAATAACTAATTGGTGAATGAATGGATGGATGAATTTTGTTAGGTATAGGAGATGTCATGTGGATGAAATGAGATGATGCAGGTAAACTGCTTAGCGTGCCGTCTGCTATGTAGCAAGTACTCAGAAATATTCCATAACAAAGCAAAAGAGCTCTTATTTGTATAATTAGATTTTTTTTGGCCAAGGACTATATGGAAAATGAAAGCTGAAAGTACAAGGTTTAGAATAAGTAACTTTCCAGGTAAGATAGAAGATCACATTGGAAAGGGAAGGAAAAAGCAGAACCATAATAACAAGAGATGGAGTTGGTACAGGAGATGAATTCCAGGGTAAGAGAAAGTCTGCAGCAAGACAGACAGGGGCATCTGAAAGGAGCTGGGTCACTAAAGACAAATCCCACCAACTTCTTCGTTTTTCTGACAATCAGTTCTTCATTTCCATCACTTTTTAAATAAACACAAATTAATTATTAATCTAAGTATCCAGCTATGGCTTCAGAAAAGATTTTGCTTTGCTCACAGAAAGCTATCTTTGGTGGTGGGCAAGGGATGGGGGTGGAAGAAGAGCCACAGAAAGGAGAGGCCTCCATCTCTGATGTCATCAAAGCGATGTTTCACTATCTGGGCACTTGCTTTTAAAAATGTTCTTTCTAACGTGGCTTGCAACTGGCCTGGCCATCTATGCTTCTAAGCATTCAGAGGAGGGCACCGTGACCTGTCCTCACACTTCCTTCAATCATCTTTGAAAATAACACAGAGAATGTCAAAGCTGACGGCCACCAGTCATGGGAATCCCATTCGAACAAGAACATGTGAGAGGTGTGTGAGAAGGGAATGCATTTTTCTCATTTATTGCCTTAAAGCAGGCTACAGGGAGCCATGCAGGGGAGAGCTGGGTTAGTACGCTATGAAGAAGGGCAAAGTTTATTCAGTTACCCATTGTGCCTGTGTTTATCGCTCTATTAAAACTCAAGACACATGAAAGTCCCAGTAACAACACAACTAAAAGTGTCGAGAATTAAATCTCTCTCACTGAAAACCTTCACATATGCATTCTGCCCACATAGAAGCCTGTAATCAAAGCTGGATTAGACTGTGTACAGCTTTTTCAGCAGACTTGGTGTTAAAAACCTGGGCAGTTTAGGTTAGACGCTATCTGAACCCTGTAAGTCTGAAAATATTGTAGCAACAGTGTTCCAAAGAGTTTCCATTATACTGATATAAAAGATTCAAGGAAATACTTCTCCAAAGCTACAACCAAGTGGGTCGGAAAAGGAAAAGTATGCAGTGAAAAGACCAATCTTCACCCTTAAGATAGATCACTGTTCAGAATCCAACTTTGCTGAGTGCTTTGGAAAAGGTGCTGAACTAGTGCAGAGCTTGGCACCTAGTAGGACCACAGTAAATATCTGCTGAATGAAGGAACTACCTTGAACTTCAGGAACCCTATCTATAAAATGGGGAAAAATTGTATCTACCCTATGGGATTATCATGAACATTAAAGGTAGTGAAGATAAGCTATCTAGCCCCAAAATACAAGTCCCGTACATTGAAACTATCACAATTTTCCTTTAGCCTCCTAGCAATTCACTCCTTGTGATACATCCTTCTATTACTATGTCCTGTAGGGTTGCCAGGCCAAGCTATTAGGACTTTTTCATCTTTGCTTAAGGATCCTTAGGGTAGAAGGAGAGAGGAATCCATGTGACAGATTTGTATCCCTACCCTCAGGCTTTACTGCAGATACTGCCTGGTCTCATGAGTATGGTTTCAAGGTGTTTCCTGTTTTCATGTGTAAACTGACTATAGCTGGGTATACCAGAAATGAACTATTAATTACATATACCTTCATATACAGGAAATTATTGCTGTGTCTCCTCATAGCTCACAAGTTTCTTCAAAATACTTTTTCGCTTGATACTGCACTTAGGTCTTTCAAAGGGAAAAAAATAACTCTTGGGGGATGGACGGAATAGGAAACCCAAATATCCAGGTGGAAATTGAGATGTGACGCTGATCTGCTTGTCTTGTCTGTCACCTTTCTGAGCTCCAGTGCAGATTCAGTGAATCTGGCCTTCAGAAGGCTGTGCCTTCTCTCTCCCAACTGAATTCTTCCAAACCTGGGAGCTTAGAGAAGATGAAGATCAGAAATTCATTTCAACTCGATTCAGTAAAACCTACTATGAGTCAGAGACAACAGACATGAAAGTAGATAGGATGAGATCTCAGTCTCTAAGACCTTCACTTGAGTGGGCGAAACAGAAGCATAAACATGTCATTTTGTTGTAATGACATACATGTTAGATGATAGGCATGGATTGGGTCCTTTAAAGCCTAGAGGAGGGCATTTATAGCCCAATCTTGACAGAGAACAGACGTACTGGGAGCAGGGAAAAAAGAAGTTGGTTCAAAAGATGCTCCTGATGGGTAGGCAATTCCCTTCCAGCAAGGATCGGGAATAGGAGCAGCTTAGACAAGGGAGCAAATGTGTACATTTTGTGGACCCAGAAAGAGAAGCCAGCGTTGGGATAGCTGGACATAGGCCTTCGCATGTTCCTCTCTTTGCACCCCACTGCCCTATTCTACTATGTTGGGCTCCTAACTCACCTCCAGGCTCCCATCTTAACTCATTATTAAACACCCCATGTGTTGCTTTACTGCCCATAGTTCAGTCTTCATGAGGGATATTTGGTTGCATCCCATGCTTCCTGAAGATATTGCAGCGGATAGCTATTGTCCGCAGCATAAAGGCAACTGGGGTCGAGCTTGTGCAAAGCTTTGTCATTCTTTTCACTGCAAAGACTGCTGCAACCACATCAACACTGTCTTCTCCCGTTTCAAGAGCCAACTGTTAATGAGTTTGCAACTCAGCATATCATTCCCCTTCCCAAGAAAATATTATTCATGACTTTTATACATAAAAAAGGCAACTGATATTCCTCAATAGGAATATCAAAGCATTTGGCCACATGTTGTTCACCACAATTATCATCACTTACTTCAAATTACCAGTCCCCAATTATTACAAAGGTGGATTTTTAACACCAACTTGCGATTTTTCCAGACTACATGCCCTTTGAACCCTAACTTTCTCAGCTGGAATGTGCCTAGAATATATGCGCAGGCAATATAAAAAGACCCAAAGTCCAGGATCCAAGTGGCATTTGGAATTCCAGCCTGCTGAGGAATGTTTACACCTCCTTCCCTTGACTAGAAAGCAGGTGAAGGGAACCTGCTCTGACCAGTGATGGCATGTTTTGTAAAAGCTATCAAAAGTTGCACACAGATGCATTTTATAAAGATCCAGAGGGGTTTCACACTTCTTGGCAGGTGGATAAGCCTGTGGCTCTAACCAGCCAGGGACAAGAGCCACAGAGGTGGCTCAGGTGGTCTTGAACGTGTCTCCATTAGATGAATTTAAACATTCGCTCCACATCTGTATGACTTGGCAGCCAGCTGCCAATGTGTTCCTGTCATGTGAGTCGTTCAAGGGCTGCTCTCTTCCCATAAGCTGTAATGAATCCCACAGCCAAACACTGCATGGTGTGCCATCTTCTGAACACCTGCACTCTTCAAATCCTGCCTTTGACTTATACGAGAGTGTTTGTCACTTCACTGGCACTGAATGATACAAACAAGGCGTAATTGTGACCTGGGAAGAGTCAAAGGAAAAAGAATAAAAGTAAAGGAAGTTCAGCATTATGTAGAGCCCCCAGAACCTCCTCGGTACCAGAATACCCTACGGGCTTCAGTTTACAGTGAAGGAAAACCAGGTTTGCACGTGGCTATCACTTTAGCAGGAGAACACTGTTTGGTTACATGAATGTCTGTGGTAATTATTATAATAACCCTGAGTTTATACCAGTAACAACTCAATTGTAATGAGCTGAACAAAAGAATCTAGGTAGAATTCTTCCCTATAAATATGCTCCTGTCTGTGCAGTCAAAACACAGGGCCAACACACTGCCAGTATCAGTAAATAACAAATTTTAAAACTGGTGTGTCCTTTTAATCTCTGAATTGGTTGTGTATGGAGGAAATCATGTGAAAAGCTAAGTCTCTGTCCACCTGAGTTTTGAAGGAGAGTTATACTTAGACAGCTGTTGCCAGTTGCCAGTATCTTGTAAAATGTCCAACTCTGATTGGGTGTAGAAGTGAAGAGTTTTGAGTGTCATACAAGGGGCCTGAATTTGAACCTGAGAATGGAAACAAGAGGATTTTGCCGTGCCGAATGTAGTGTAGCTCATACAGTTTCTTTTAATAAGCATTGTTGATTGTTTTAAAAGCTGATCAATCCTCAGTTTTAAAATGGTTTCACAACTGATATGTTTAAGCACAAAAGAAACAGTTTTTGTTCCAAAGCCACTCTGCAAACTTAAATGAAGTTGAATTTAAAAGTTGTCTGTATAGAGGATTAAATTTTTCAGGTGCTTTCATAGATATTACTCTATTTGCCCCCAGATTCTGAGTACTCTATTTGTCCTCAGAACCTGGGAAGTAGACAGACTAGGTAATAGTCTGTTTCAGAAGTTCAGAAAGGGTCAATGATCTCCCAAAGGTCACAATGCTAATTAGTTGTTGAACTATTTGTAGAACCTAGTTTACTCCGCACCTTGTTTATTACAGCACATTTTCTCCTGATTGGTTATCTGTTGGTCAAGCCATTCATGGAACTTTATAATGAGTGCTGAGAGAACTCTAGAAAAAAATTATCCCATATTTAGGTGATGGGAATGTGTTGCGATCTATGTAAACACATCTTTAGAGTCTCTCAGAAATGCACAGAGCTGTTCTTGCTTCACTAACAAAATAGCTAGTGAATAATGGAAGAGGGAGAGATGTCACTGAAGTTTGGGGACATTGAACATAAGCATCTAAGTGTGTCTGTGCATGATTGTGTACACACAAGCGTGTGTGAGAAAGTCTTAAGCGATTGCATAAGAATACATTACAGCCCATAATATGATGCAACATTGTATGTCCCACAATACACCATGAAGCATCCAGATGCCGTAGGTCAATCAAAGTCAGGCTGGCTGAAATGTGTGTTAAAGTGGAGGAGATTAAAATATTATGCCTGACACTGTATAATGCATCATGGAAAAAGCCTTGTAAGTATAAATTAGCTTTACTTTGAGTATAAAATCTTTCTTTTGATTATTTATGAAGCTTCATTTTGAAGATTGCCTTTACCGCCTAACAAGCAAATCAGAACTTGTCATGTGCAAATCTTATGAAAATTGCAAGACCAGTATATAATTAGCCTCAAAAGAGTGTGACCAAATTGGGGGAAAAAATAAAAACCCTATGAAAGGAAAGATGAGGACCCAGTGGAGGTCAGGGTGTGGTCAAGCCATGGGAACACTTCAAATTTTCTGACTTAGTTATGTTCAAAGTCTCTTGAAAAAGTGAAATTATGACACAAATATTCCTCCTCTGCTATTCAAAGGGCTGCTATTGTTCCCAGATCAAAGAATCTGGTGATGAAGGGAAGTTTATACAACTGTGAGTATAAAAAGTATTCAAGCTGGAAACAACGGAAGGAGAGCTGGCAGTAGGAGAAATAGGGGTGAGGAGAAAGGACTGGAACCATGGTTTGCCCCCCAAACAGGTTCTCAGTAAAATTCTGCTAGATGAATAAGGCCCTAGGGGCCCTTTTACCCTTAGCCTGTATCATCAGCTCCACCCTTCGTCAGTGACCCATCTTCCCCACTTCCCCAAATTTCTTTCTACTCTAAAAATCTGAAGCAAGATTCCAGCGCTATACTTTACTCTTTGGCTAATCATGTATGTAATGCCCTCAAGTCATTTTTGCATTTCCTGTAAGGCACATACCACCCTTTCTCACCACAGAGTCTTGCTTGTGAGGTCAGATGGTTCTCACAGATGACACATAGGAGAAAATTCCCAACTCATGGCTGTTGTTGAAACCCTCCTCAGTGTCAGTCCCCGGAGACGGGATCCTGGTCTCCACAGAGAGCATTACATAAGCAGAGTCTGCCAAAGCTTCAGTTAATGAACCCTGTTGAGATCATCGCCTGCGAGGGTGGGGTACAAGCAGACCCTGGGTGTGAAGGCTTCCAGGGGGAAAACCCAGGAAGTGGTGCGATGACTCAGTGGTGGTACTTCGTTGAGTCAGGCCTGAAATGTTAGTTTCTGTGATGTTTCAATGTGCAATGGTAGACACCAAGTTTCAAAAAAGTTTTTCATGCTTACTGTCCACAAGGTGCTCACTGGCTCTGAGACCACTTCCTTCTTGTTTCTATCTTTTCATGATTTAATTATGGAATTTGCCCCTTCAGAGTTACTGTTACATCCCAGACAGGAGATGTATAAGACATTAGCTGCTCAGTGGAATGGCAGCGATCCTCATACCTCATACCCTCATTATCTATAAATGTACAATTAGTTCCAAAATATTTACCAACCACCTAGAAAGTATCAGGAATTCTGCTGCCTGTTAGCTCATTGAGGCAGTCTGCAGCCCATATTCTTCTGGGAACATTTTCAGTTATTATTATCATATGCCCCTTTTAAGTTATCGTTGGACTTCTAAGAAGCACTATTAAACAAATATCTTAATTTTGTTACTTTAGTCAGGTTTCTGTGTAATTCATGTGGAGAAGAGGGACTAAGTCTTTACTAACAGAGCATATTGAGTGTCTTCCAGAACTGAATAAGCAATAAGAACTGATAGGGTAGGTAGGGATGGTGAGAGCAAACACCCATGATACCCACCCTCATCCAGATTACGAATTGCCAAAATAAACAAAGCCTTCCCACAGAGCCAGTCTCCCAACATCTGTACTATTTCTTGGTGTGCATATAGATCTTTATTGCAATCTTTGTGTCTAGTGATCTTTCTGAACACTAAAATGTTTTTTGAAAATTTCTACCTTAGTGAAAGTATTATGGATGGAGAAACACAAGCCAAGAAGTCATATCTAAAATCTGTGGGTTCAAGTAATTGTTCCTAAAAACAAATACTCTAGGAGTGATTTTCTTACTGTGTGGGATAGACAGAACAATGTCCCCTAGAGATGTCTACATCCTGATCTCCAGAACTTGTGAACATTTTACCTTACATGGTAAAAAGGATCATTGCAGATGAGATTAAGTTAAGAACGTTGATGGGGAGATTATTCTGAATTATCTCTGTGGGCTTCATGAAATCACAAGGGTCCTTATAAGAGGGAAACATTAGGGTCAGAGTCAGAAAAGGGAGGTGAGACAAGAGAATGAGAGGTTGGAGTGACGTGCTTTGAAGATGGGAGAAGGGGCCAAGTGCCAAGGAAAGTAAGAGGATTCCAGAAAATGGAAAAAGCAACCCATTTCCCCTGGAGTACCAGAAGGAACACAGCCTTGACTTTTTGGATCTGATTTCCAGAATTATAGCATAATAAATTTGTGTTGTTTTAAGCCACTGAGTTTGTGGTAATTTGATACAACACCGGTAGGAAATATGTACTAGTATTTGCCATAACAGAAGCTGAATTACTGATATCCTTTAATTTCATTCATTTACCAAATATTTCCATGCTTAGCTGCCACAAGTTTGGTAACACTCTGGGAATTGAGGATATAAGACTAAGCTAAATAGACATGGTTTCTGTTCCATTAAACTTACATTCTAGAAAGAGGTAGGATCACGTTCATTTACAGATGAGAAAACCTGCGGATTTATCCAACAGGAAAATTAAACCAGTTGCTCGCATAGGAAAAAAAAAACAACTGGTTAACGATTTTTTCACTTTTTAATAAGTTAGGTTGGTGTCCCACTGTGACTCATTGCATTTTTATGTCATAATTAAATTGTATTATAATTGTAACTCCAGTTGTGTGCTCGCCAAGTTCCAACTCTGCCTCTGCTCTCTTTAAAACGTAGGGTCAGAGAAATAGAGAATCTTAAAGGTCTTGTGATTCTTTACTTAGTTCTCATGAAGCTCTCTATGTTCATACCCTCAAGATACGCACAGATACCTCTAGAGCTAGTGGTAGACTAAGTGCAAATAAATCTTGAGCCCTCAGGGCCTTTGTTACAAAGGAATTTGAAACATTGATAATTAAATACACTCCAAAAGGGAAGTACACCCACGTCTTTTTCACATGCAAGAAAGAGACATTGTCATAGATGGAAAGCCTTCCCCACCAGGAAGGCTTATCAAGTTTGTGCTTCAGGGCCCTTCGCTTACACAGCTTACATCCAAGGCTCTGAGAGAGGCTCAAAAACTGTATTCAGACATCCACGAGTTTTTGTAAAATTTGGAAAAATAATAAATAAATAAATAAATAAATACAATTTGAAAAAATAATCACCAAAGACATTTTGATTAAGACAGTTGTCTCTTTCGACTCCAATTTTCTGTCCCATGTTGCTCCATCCAGATGGTGTTGGTTTAGCCAGGGGTGTTTCTCAGGTCTGGCTAAGGTGAGGTTCGACTGTGTGTGCATGGTTTTGGTTCAGTGGCGTACACTGATGTGGTTGGTAGGCACGCTGGTGTACAGCTGGGGTCCTGCCAGCCAACTCAGCGGAGGGTTGGGCTCCTGACTCCCTCCTTCCCACTTTGCTGGCTCTCCTGGTGTCATGCCAGGAAGACACAGGGTCAGAGGCTGTATCATAATAAGAACGTGCCCCACTATACCCACCAAAAAATATATGTCGAAAGGAAAGGACAGCCAGGGTTTGAAATGTAGGGCATCCAAAGTTAATCTGTAAATAATTCAGCTGCAAGTAAATCTGTAATGTAGGAAATTGAGTTCTCATTGCTTACTCAATATTAGAAGTTCTCTCCTGTCAAAACTATACTTAGTAATGTTGTGCGTATAATTAACATGCACTACACTTTTTTTCCTTCTTTGATATGAATTCCATGAAATAGAATTTGTGTGTGTGTGGCACAAACCTGCAGTGACACCCACAAAGAGAGTAGGCCTATAAAGTCACTGATGTCTTGTGTATCTCAACTATTAATTTAAAAAAAAATTGATCAACCATCCTAAAGAAATGACTGACTTATTATTTGGCTGTTACCTGGAAAAGCAATCCAAATTGCATAGGTAAAAATACAGGGAAACCAAGCATCGTGGAGATTATCAGGTATTCCATTAAGAAAAACATTATATTATTTCTATGGATTTTAGGGCATTTGTGATACTTGTTAGCTTTCTGACATTTATTATTTGATAGGAATTCATTTCTCATTCTAAATCAGTAAATAAATAAGTCTCTCTAACTTTGTATCCATAATTGTGTATTTTTAGGAGAGGTCCTACCAGAATGTGTAAGTGTTAGGTTCCCCCGAGCCACTCCTTCAGGACAGTAAGCAGAGAAAGAACAGAGGCGCTGGACTGAGAAAAGCTTGCAGCATGTCTTCTTCAGTGCCGAGAACCAGGCTTCCTGATCTGATGGGGAGGCATGCAAGGTGAGCTCCTCAATGGACTGGTTCTTCCCGGGTCAGTACCCATGAGTCCTTGAGCAAAGACAGTGGGGTGGAAACTGGTGTCAGAAGAAAATACTTTTTATGATCAGATCCCTACTTGGGAATTTGAGTGAGTTCCCGAACTCTTCCTATGCCTCAGTTTCCCTAACCAGGTACTATTGCATTTAAGAGCATGTGTTGTAGGTTCAAAGTGGTAATTTTGCCACTTACTGTGTGACCTCAGGGCAACCTACTTGATTTTGCAGTTCCTCATCTATAAACAAAGTAAGGAAATAATTCTTACCTCAGAGGTTTAAATTATGACGTAACGAATGTCAAGTGTTCAGCACAATGCTGGCAAATACTAGGTGCTGGATAAATGATAGTTGTTATTATTTTTCTATGATAAAAAACAACGGAATCTGCCATGTCTCTTTCTCAGAGAACTGGTGTAAGGGAGAAATAACTAAGTAGCATCAGAAAAAAAAGAAGAGAGGAATTGAAGTGTGTTCATAAGCACGGGAGTTAATGCTCCTCTACTTGTTCCAAGTCACAGGACTCGGCCTGTGCATGTGTATCTGTCAGTGGGGGGCTGGGGGTGGGGGGCTGGGGCAGGTGGTGCACAGACAGGGGAAGGGGCAGGGGCTGGCATGCCTGGGATGCAAGGCCCTGTATTGTTGCCCAGTTCCTGCTGCCCCTTTGGGGGACACGCATTCAGATGTCCTGGACCTCACCTCTCAGGGTCCTATCATTTGAGGAACAGTGGTGTGACAGCTGGCTTGCACTCGTGCTGTGCTAAGTCCCAAGGCAGGTGCAAGCCCCCAGCCCCATCTCCTCTACCCAACCAAGGGTGGCACAGAAACCTACCCCACATATCCCACCCTTTAGTCCTAAGATGCTACCACATCTCAGAGATGGGGACAAAATCATGCCCGCATGAAGCTGCTACTTGTCTTAAGAAGGAAATGGGCAGAATGGAAGAAATTTATGGTTTGGGCAAAGAGGAAGATTTACAACAGGAGTGAGAGTCCTACTCTTCCTGGGAAAGAGAATATAAACTAACATTTCATCTGGGAAGTCTAGACATTTTGTTTCATCATTACGTTTCTGTCTTTTGAGGACACAGGTCACTTGAAATTCAAAACAGAAGTTTGAACTTAAAACAGCAGTGTGCCTGTGGTGCTGTATGTAAGTGTACACATGCATGATGACAACCCACGTTCCTGCACGTGCCTCCTCCAATCCTCATGACTATCTTCCACTTAGGGATTGCAGGCTTTGTGTCCACTGCAGATATGTTAGGAAACTAATACTCCAAAATGTCAAAGGAATCACCTGAGATTGCCCAACAGAGACCAGTAACCTTGCCTTCCTATAAAGAATGCACATACACACATGATTAAAAACTACAAACACAGCCTTT
Source organism: Manis javanica (assembly GCF_040802235.1). Taxonomy (NCBI): domain Eukaryota; kingdom Metazoa; phylum Chordata; class Mammalia; order Pholidota; family Manidae; genus Manis; species Manis javanica. The sequence goes on along the minus strand of NC_133170.1, from coordinate 11,377,015 downwards.
ATGTGTATGAGACTATTTGAATATTTGTGAAATAATAACTTTTTCTCTCCCTCTGGTATTTCTCTCTTTCCCTTCAGTGTTTAGAGCAGAGAATCAATCTCCCACCTTTGGCTTGGAAGGGCCACATGAGGGTGCAGAAAACATCCTCTCATCTTTCTTTATTTGGTTTCTTAGAGCCCAACTCTTGGGGGAATGTTGATGAGTCAGGGAACAGGCCGGCTAGGGGAGAAAACACAAAGGCAGAAAGATTTCCTTTCTGGACTTCAAAACAATTTCCTTTGAATTGTGGGGGAGGGGGAACAGAAGGGACAAATAAGCCCTGAGGAGATGGCCACTAAGAAGGTCTAGGGCAGAGCCCAGAGGGGAGAGCGTGAACCTGAGCACGGAATTAGCCTCCAGGTGCCGGGGGCACAGGGTGGCCAGCAAGGATTCTGGTGGCCCTACATGCTGGGGGTGCAACAGCAAGTTCCTGCCCGCAGAAGTGTCGCAGAACCACCGGGGAGCCACAGGCCTGAATGTGGAAGTGCCAGATGGTTGGTGGTTTCTGTGCGGAGCAGGTCCCACCCCACCTAGGGTCTTGCACTTTCTCATGACCTTCAGACACTTACTACAACTTCAGGAAGGCAGGATCCCCCCCAAAATCCCAAGGTGAAATGTTATGCCATGCCAGTGGAATGGTGTCTGAAAGTAGAAATTAAGTTGAAATTTAGAAAAATAAATGGGGAAGTTGTAGTTTGATATAGCCCCACCATTTTATTTAAAAAAAAGAGAGAGAGAAGAAAAGAAACCTAATGGCAGTGGCAGATGTTTACATTAACTTAAAACTGTAGTTATTACAGTGGAATGTGTCACATTTTGTTTCTCCCAAACAATCGAGGGATATTTTTCCATTCCCTTAGCTGACCCCTATGGAACATTTAAAACCTAGAAAAAGCCGTTGGATATAATCACGTGAGCTCTCCCTTTGGTGAAACCTCTCATAAAAGAGACTTGTGCTATCCATTGTAGAGAACTCAGAGATCTAAAATGTAGTGCATTCCAAAGCACACACAGCAAACATACTGGGTCTTCAAAAGCAGGACTGAATTCTAGAAAATACAGGGTGCTCAAATCACTGTCTTTCTTCCTAGGCATTCTACACTCCCAGTTTCCTAATCCCAGTGATAAGGAACATAGGTCTTCCTGAAATGAAAACAGACGCAAGTTATCAGTTAAGATTACCCTGCACATACATTGTCAGTCGATTTATTTTTTCATGGTTCATCTCAATTAAAACTCTGAGCTAATGTTTTCCTTAAAATGAGTCTCATAAAGTCATTATTTTTCCTCCGAAGTGGGTATAAAATAGAGTTGTACATACAAGACTATTGCATGTCGGTCCCATTTACTGTCTCATGTTCTTGCTTCCCAGGCAAACTCTAGCTTCTTTCGTGCTTGCGCAGCCTTGTTCCCACTCCTCTCTCCTCCAGGAGCGCCTTCCTCTTCACTTGGTCCTGGGTAAATTCCCTTCCTTGGCAAAATCCCCCTCTGGGGCCCCTCACTCCTCGCTCTCATCTCATCTCACACAAGCCCGCGGTCACACATATGAAAGTAGTGGCCCGCGCCCACCTTGGAGTCTCTGAATTTCTTATTCCTGCTGCACGAACATCCTCTTCTAGATAACCACCCAGTTCATTCAAGCACCTTCTTCAGGCCTAGCTGCAAAGCTTGCCTTCTTAGAGAGGCCTTCTCTGATGACTCATATGAAAACTATAATTATTCTGGATCCTTCCAACTGGCCCTTTCTCTGCTTTATTTTTTCTCCTTAGCACATGTCACTAGCGAACACCCTTAGTACTTTACGTGTCTCATTTATCTAGTTCACTGTTTGTCTTCCACGCTCCAATGCAAGATTTCTGACTGTTTTATTCACTCGTCACTACCCGCAATGGCTGACACGCAGTAAACACTCAATAAATAGTTGTTGAATGAATGAATGAATGAATGAATGTGTGACTATTACACTATTGCCATTATACAGCTACCTGCATATCTATGTTCAACTCATTCTTGCACGGTCTTTAGCACTTAGTACAATGCCGGGTGTAGACAGAGTATCCACAAATGTTTACCAAGGGAAAGGGTAAATGGATAAACTGAATTAATAATGCTTTTCTTACAACTGAGATAGGACAGAAATTTCACCATGGTCTATAACATATTTTTGTAATACCATAAAATAACAGCATTTCCTGGACAATGGAGGCAGACTTTTTTCATCAGCGAGTACAAGGGTAAAGAGTATCCATAAATTATACCGACAGTACTCTTTGAATTTTTTTTCTCAATGAGGCAAGTCGTGAAATTCCACAGCAATTTTTCAATTTTTTTAGTAGTTAGTCAACTTATTTAGTATCAGGCATTATGGTCGGCACTAGGCATCATACAGAGCCGAATAATTCAACCTGAGCTACTAAGTGGGCTGAAATGAAAGGCCGAAGAGTTTCACTTTGGTATCACTGCTAAAAACAAGTCTTACTCCAGAAATTCAAGCCCTAAATGCTAGCTGCAAGTGAGAAAAGATTTAAAACTTTAATGAAAGAGTAGAACCTAAAATAAAGCAGCAGCTAAAGCAGAAATAAACCAAATGAGACTGAGTTACGCACAAGAGGGTCATGCCACCTTGTGGGTACCAGGAGTATTTTACCACCCTCCACGTGTAACTAGAGAAACTGACCAATTAGAGAGGGAATAATTGGAAAAAGTTTCAGCAATTTTTTATGATAAATAATTCACGCTGAACCTGTTGGAAGCATTTTTTTAAACCAAAATATGATAGATCTTGCACCATTTTGATAGGATAAATAAAATGTAAGTGATGAGGGTATAGTATTCTAACACAAAGGTTATCTTCTTCATAAATGAACTGAAACATCTATTTAAAATTTCAGGCATGTATCTTTTCCCTTTCATTTATCTTAACAAAAGATGTAGGTTGTTTAGACAAAAAAAAATCAAACAATAAATAAAATTAGCAATACCTATACTCTGATGTAATGTCCTAAAGAGGAACCAGAAATTTTAATGCCTATGTAAGCTATGACCAACCCAGCTTAACATTTAATTAGATTAAATATATTACGTAGTGAGAAATGATATTTCAGAAATATTAAAAGTACTAATCATAAGGCAACAAAATGTCTTCACTGCTCATAGATAAATCTATCATTGTGTTGAAATGATCATTTGGGGAAAAAATAAACATTTGTGCAGGCTAATAGGTGTGTGAATTAATGTAAGGCTTTCTAGAAGGTGAAAAATGCAATTAATTTTTCTTATAGGAAGAATTGTCCCTGGTCTCAAATTAGAGCCTTAGAACCATAAACTTTAATAGTGGAAAGTACCTTAAGTGTGGCAGAGGGGCCGATGATTCATTCTAATGAATCCTTAGGTGACTAAATTATTTCATCTCTTGTTATTCTTATCTGAGAAATTACTAAAAATCGACAAATAAAAACTCTCTTATTAAAAAAATATAAAAAAGTACAAAAGCAGAATAACTAAATATAGTTGAATGCTAGCTGGAAAGGATCTTAGCGATTACTGAATCCAGAGTTATTTATTATACTCTATTCCCAAAAGATATTAAGATGCATCACTAGAAAAAACAGGGAGGAAAAAACTATACTAAAGTTAAGCTGGGGTCTTGAACTGCAGAACCTTTCATAGCCCTAAATATGCTAATGTAGATTTAGAGGGCACAGTATGCAGCATTTCCCAATTTATTTAAATGTATTTTATAGTTTTCCTTTTGCAGACAATTTCACAAGTCTAAAGCACAAATTTTGAGAACTCTGATCTCAGCCAATTCCTTATTTTAAAGAGAAGGAATTGACACCATATTGGGATGCAATTTGCCCAACACAACAAAACTAAAAAGTGGCATAGACAGGACTAGGTGTCAGTTTATCGTAATCCCTAAATTCAGCGATTATGTCTTTGTGTGATGTCGCACGGCATTCATTCTTTCCAAATTGTCATAATTCAAAATCACTGCTCTGAGAAAGCAAATGTGTTAAACGGGAAAATGTTCACTGGCAATCTGTTTTCACTATTTTCTGTGTAGCTTAGACAATCACTGACCACCAAAAGATGGAACACCTCCAAGTCAGCCCCACCCCTAAAGCTTCCACTTCCCAAAATGACATCTTTGTGGTTTCCTCAAAGGGAGACCACTAGATAAGAATAGTAATACAAATTAGTTTGATTAACTATAGTGTTTTGCCTCTCTGGGGTTCAAACCCAGATGTATAATCAAATTGGTTGGCTTTAAAATGTTCATTTTGAGAAAGTGTCCTTGACTATAAATGAAGTGATTCAAATATTTAGAGAGAAATTTTCATGCTTACTCAGTGATGTGAAAAACCATGACATTTACCAAAAATAGGTATTCAGATGCTCTTGCTCTTACTTTCATGTGGAAGAGTGGATAGAAAGGGAAGATGTGGGGGTCATGGGGTTAAGTGCAACAAAGGCATGTTTTTATGAAGACCATGGAGCAAACGGGTGGATGAGGTCCATGACGTATCTACCATTCCTTGGTTGTTAAGGCATTGGCCTGGGAGCCCAAGACGCGTCTGCAGATGGCTCCAGGATGTCTTAGATGGAGAAAAGGTAGAATTGTGTTAAATTTCATAAAAATTCAGTTCTCTTTAATAAAGCTTTATTTATTGCATTAGAAGATTGACACTTAGATTGCTCTTTAGCAAACAAGGTGCCCTGCACTTGAGAAATCCAAGTAGCAATGGTGCGGAACCCTGGGAACTAGGAACATGAGCCATGAAAGACCCCAAAACACCCATGTTCAGGATAGACTCCCATCCACAGATGCCATTTGTCCCTCTAAAACATCCTTACTTCCTCCCCTATATGTTGAAACTAAAGGAACTCAAGATTATGTTGGCAACACTACTGGAGCGATTTAAAAAAAACAAAAGCTAAATTTAAAAAAAGTAGATTTAAAGCCCATATTTGTACAAATTGGACTCCAAAACCTTGCTGTTGAGGAAAAGGTTGAGTCTTTGTTTTATTTTAGGGAGTTTGTAATTGTCTTCTTAACAGAACACATTAAGTGGACAACAGCTCAGTTTTCGAAGTACATTTTTAGAGCCCCTGTCAACCCAACATTTTATGAAAATGATACAAAGAGAAATAGAAAAGACAAGCACTGAATATTAAATCTTTCTTCAGCCCACTGTCTGATTCTCTTAAGGCCTGTGCTGATATTTTTAGGCTTTGAGCACATATAAAATTTCATGGTTGTTTTAATATACATACAGGCTTGAAACAGATGAAAGCTTCCATCTGAATGATATAGATTCCCACTCCCACACACAGCATTCAGACAAAACACATGCAACTAAGTTTAACTACTCCAGAGGAAAAAAAGCTAATTCAATCCTGCCAGGATCTGAAGCTGAGATTCGAAGGATTTTAGGCTTTTCAAATCTGTTCTTTAGCTTTTCAACACACTCCCCTTTCACATGGAATCGATCCTAGGGCTCGCCTGGTGTCCACACAGTGAGACTTGATTATTCAACATGGATGCGATGCTGGGAGGTCACGGCAAGCAATGGGCTATCAGGTAAATCAGTAGAGAAGTTTGTTCTGTGGCTGAAGAAGACAAGGGACCTTCAGGGGGGATTAATTTTTGTTCCCGGGTCAATGAGGAGTCTGTGAACCAATGAATAACATGACAGTGAAGAATGAAGACTTTCTCTCCTTATCTAGTCAAACCACATAGAAAAGAAGGGGACCGACTTTTATTGCAAGCTTATTATGTACTATGCACTCTACAAGGACTTATTTAGATGGTTTATTTAATTTTATCCCAGAAAAACCTTGTTAAGTTCATTCATAAGTGAGTTTTCTATCCTCTGTTGATAAAAAAAAGAGAAAAAAAGTAAAACAACACTAAGGTTCAGGGCTTACATAACTTGCCCAAGCTTACACAGTAACTAAGAGTGTCAGAATTTGAAAGACCCAAAGTCAGTTAATACTGTAACACTAACACAATTTACCCTAGCAATGGAAAATCCCCCATAATCAATGCAACCAGACAGGGAATGAAATCTACCTACAGAGCAAACAAATGATGTTTCTACACTTAGCCAGTATTTAAACCCTGCACAACTTTTTCTGCTACTGGGAAGACCCTTCTGAACGGATGTGTTCAAGAATTCAGGGTGAGCAAAAAGGTGATGCATCTTTTTATTTGGAAGACAAAATCCTATTATGGTTCTTTCTCTCTTCTTAGCTATATTAAGGTAAAATTGACAAATTAAATTGTAACCTATCATGTTTCGTAAGAGGAAAATAAAAGAATCAGTTTACCAACACCGCCCTCCAGACCCAATGCAGTGCTTCCAATGTGCAACACCTACTGATTTCACTTTTGTGAAGTTCAATAGCTACTTGCAATCTAAGGAATACACTGAAATGGGCCGAGTCCAGGCTCATTCAGCATAAAATGCTAACCTCTTGCCTCCCTCACTGGGAAGAGTGACAGGACAGTTCATGAGAATGTGTCATGCAAAAACTTTCAGAAGAAATCTCTGCCTGTCTGTTATAAACCTGCAGTTGTAGTACAGCAGTTGATAAACTGCTAAATATGTTGTTCATTGAAATGTCCTTTCCAACTAGAAAAAAGAGAAACAAAAAACTCAGTCATTAATATTTTCAAAGCTAGTTTTCCTCTGCTATTGTTTTCAATTGGGTCCTTATAATCATGAAACAAAGGCTACTTCTGGCCGTACTGTCCCCCTCCTTCCAAGCAGGGAGACAAGTCTCTATGGGTCTATTGTATTTCTGCCCATCTTGACAGAGAAGCATTGACTGACCCTTACCCAGACTATCGTTTCAAGGAAGTTTATGTCACACACAGGCTTTGAATATAGAGACAGTGTCTCTCTTCAGAGCAAAGAGCAGGTTTGCCTCACAGCTTTGGAAGATGGAAACAGTGCCTCCCTCTAGAACAAAGAGCAGGTAGGCTTACTGACTATTACAAAAGATTTTGGTTCCCTGAGCTCAGAATTCCACTCCTATAATTAACCCACTGTCTGTCCAGGTGGCACCCGGCCCTCTTCACACCTGTACAAACTGGAGCTGGAGGAACTGGCACAAAAATGCTGATACTCTAACTGCTTCTCTTGCTGTGGGTGCCACCTTGTTCATTTTCTCTGATCACGAAGGTAGAAAGAAATCTTGCATGAAGGTAAGTGAAATGGCAAGAGTTAAAATGGCAGTGATACAGCCCTTCAATTGCAGTTATATTTAAAGCTTGCCTTTTTTTTAATTGCCTATTGTATTTTCCTCCAGCATCTATGACACCGTGGCAGGCTACCTTATCTGCTTGCAGGTGGGGTAAAATCCCAAACCCATCACAGTGCTTGGCAGTTACAGAGATGCCAGGATCCTGACTGAGACAGGTTTCACAGAAGAGGAAGGGTGGGGCTCTCACAGGACAATTAATGGGACTCGAGGGAATTCATGCCATCAGTAGTGAATATGTTTGCCAAATTGTATGGAGTACTGGGCAGTAAATGTTCCTCATCTTTTACTGCTTGTTAATAAGGAGACATTGGGAAAGCGGTTGAAGGCTGAAAAAAGGAAGTAGTTCAAAATCAGCTGTCTAAAGTTGTGCTCTGGTTTTTACTAATTCTCCTCCAGAGAGGAAGGTGGGAGTGGGGCAGGGTAAGACTTCCAGTAATCAGTAATCAGCCTCAGGTCCCCCACATTGTAACAAAGAAACTAATGTAGCCCCTTTCAGAAAAGAATCAAAGAGATGTAACACCTACAACCAAGCATGACAGAAAGGAAAATTTTAACCATATAGACAGAAACCAGGTACATCATTAAAACTTGGCCTTGTATACTTAGGATATGAGGGGGCAGGGTGTCTAGTACTTGCTAAGGACGAATGGCAACAGTTGGCACATCAGATGGCCAACACTCTGCTATCATGCCAACCTTAAATTTATTTGGAGATGAAAGTACCTTAGGGTTTTCTGTGATAGGTCCTGGCCAATAAAAGGGACCTTTGGCCTTTTCAGGGAGATGTCCACCGACATAGACTCCTTGGAGAATTGGGTTCTTTTTGTCTCAGTTGGCTTTATAATGCTGTTGAAGGTGATCCACTAGAGAGTTAGAAACTGGCCCAAAGAAATCTATGTAAATTCTTGTGGTCAGTATTGCCACCCTGGAAAATTCCCCTAGGCCTTAGGATGAACCTGGGCAAGAATTTAAGACATTTTCTTGGTAATAGCTGCAATTTCCCAGAGTGGGATAGAACCTCAAAGATCGAGGGCGTGCAAGTCAAGGCTGCATCACCCAAAGAACGCAAACCCTGTAGCCTTGGCTGGCAAGCAGCATGTCTGTGTCTATAGGGTCAAGGGGTCCCCAAAGTTGAAATAGAAGTTACCAGTAATGATGGCCTTGCCACTTGGCATAGGGCTTTCTGAATGCAAAACATGAGAAGTTCATTTGGTGGAGCCATGAGCTTAGTATAAAAAAAGATAATGTCTCCCTTCAGAACAGAGAGTATAAATATAACTGCCCCATTTTCCAAGTTCTCTGTATGCAGGCAACTCTGCAGTAACACAACCCTCTGACCTGGGTTGCATCATCCTATGGGAGTTGGGGATTGAGGCAAAAATGCTTGTTCTCTGGCTTCTGTGGTTGCTGTGAGTATTAAACTGTCCTTCATCTCTGGCCTGAGAGTCCTGTGTCTTCTACCAGCATCCATGGAATAGTGACACATTCATTTGTTACCATGCCAGTAAAGTAAAACTCTTGGGTTCTTCTCAACTCTTGACACTAGACAAATTTATGACCTTCTGTAAGGATTAAAGAATTTGAATAGACGCATGCTTTATGTGTTGTGTTTTGTGTGGTTGTCTAGAGAAACACATAAGGTAGAAAGAACTCTTGCCTGAAAGTAAGTGAAATGGCAAGAGTTAAAATGACAGTGGTACAGCCCTTCTGTTGGGGTTGCATTTAAAGCTTGCCTTCCTTTATTGCCTGAGAACCCGCCATTGAGCTTCCCCATTTTAGGCTTAAAAAACTGACTTGGAAACCGAAGTGCACCTGGGAGTGGAATATATTCAACCAATTAGTGGTCATTCACACGTCAGGGTAATCGAAACAATTCCCTCTTCTCATCTAATTAGACTCATCACCCAGAAATAATGATAATGTGATGTGTTTATAGAAAGATGAGTGAAGGGAGGTAGAACAAACAGAAAGAAACAATAATGCTGGAGTAATATTTGGCCTGCACTCTCCCCCCAAGTTTTGGCAGCCAGAATGCAGTATGACTGTAGGACACACCTGGGGGGAAATGCCCAGGAAAAGCACAAGAAAAATAACAGTGGACAGTCAATAAAGACAAACTGGAGCTTATGCAGAGACCATAGATATAAAGTGGCTGGAAGATTCAGCAAGTTTCATCTACTGCATTCTCAGCTGTGCTCCTAAGAACCACTATTGACCAGGATCTGAAGATGAGTTACATAGTAAATTTGGACAGTCCAAACATTTTTTATGACCTTTAACTTCATTTTAAAATATTGACATAACCCAGGTGTCCGATTTCAACAAAAGTTCCAATAACCATTGGTTGATTTCATTTGAAAGACCCATCTCAAGAAGCCACACTTTGACAAAGTTAAGATAGCTGAAACTTCATGGAATTAAGTCTATTTGTACAATTGCTAATCAATTTTTTTTTCCAGCTGGGTAGAAATAAAACAGTATTACTTAGACACTGAAAAATATTGCTAGAAGGAATAGGTTTATAGGGCTGTTACACAAATCTTATTTTTCGGTATCTGAGTTGTAGAGAAAAATATTTCTTTCAGATAATAAAAGAGACAGTCTGTAAAATTATTTTTAAGCTTATTTTCCCCAGAGATTAAAACAATAGAGCTTTGTACACAGTAGAATTTAGTAAATATTTGCTGATTCAAATTCAATATGGTAGAAGAGGATACATTAGATTGAGCTCTATGTCCTAACTACCTCTTAAACACATGCTTTTTTTAAAAAATGTTTTGCTCTACAAAATAAAAGAACATAAATTTTTCTTAATAAATGGTTTTCTTGAGCCTACATGTGATGTTTTGTCAGCCAGGGTCCTCAGGGTTGCTGTGGATTTGATGACTATTACATCAATAACTAAATGGCTAGTCTCTTGATTTTCAGAAAGTCTCTCTACCCTATTTCTTAATATAAATGAGAATATCTATTCAAAGATAAGAAGTGATATGTATATGTTTCTATATATTAGGGCTCTCTTTTTATGGTCAAACAACCTAGTTTACATAGCCAAAATTGGGCGAAGAATGGGCTGGTATCAAATATGGGCCCAGAAGTCTCTTTTAAGTTCAATTAACTTGTATTGCTGCATCTCTGAAAACCTGTGGCTATTGTCATTCACAATGCATGGTGGCATTGTTTTCTGAGAAGGGAAAAACTAGGGAAGGGACATATTTGGGAGTGTGTGTGTGTGTCTGTGTGTGAAAGAGATGGGTAGGAAGCAAAGATGTAGAACTATGGGAACCTCTGTGCTCAAGAAACCCAGTGAACGTTCAGATCTTGTACTTTCTTCCCTCCTTCTGCAATGCAGTCCTCAGTGACAAAGTTTCATCAAGCATTTCCAGATATATCCTTTAATTGCACAGATAATCCACAGCAAACACACAGATACACATAGAGCGCACTTAAAAATATAAATTTGTCTCAGGAATTACTTTGCTGCTCTAGCAGGATGTTCAAGGGGAAGGAGTTTTTGTTACCTAGAATTGCAGCTAAGTTTCAAAACTCAGGGCAAGGCTGCAAGAGAGCTGCTATTAAGCTTCCGATGACTGGGGTCAAAAATACTGGGAGAGACAGAATGGTTCTCTTACCCACAATCAGCACTACAACCCCTCCTGCCACAGTCAGTGTAAGAATACGACTGAAGATCAAGGGAACGCATGGAGAGTCCACCTCATGGGGGGAGCATCGTGGTGAAAAGTTACTTCTTCCCCTTCTTGCTCCCCCCTCACTGTGTGCAAATCAAACTTTGAAGAGAGAGAGAGAGACAACTCAGAAGCAGGCCGTGCCTTCCTCTCTCTTTCAAACACCTTGCATCAGAAATCTAGGCTGCAACGAGTAGGGAAAGAACTTTGGCTATGAGACTAAAATGTTAAATAGGTCTGGATGAGTTTTGAAGAAATTTCATTGACTGGTAAATTGAACGATATGCCTGAAACGATATTAGGGTTAGGAAAGGGGGAATCACTAGAGTGAAAGGCAAGGTTTGGCAAAATAAAACTGCTTTGTATTTTACCTCCCATCCATTTGAGACACTTCAATTAACCATTGCCCACATCACATGAATCAAAAACATGCTTAATTTTTTGCAAGTCACAATCACTGCACACCTAGAAAAGGCAGAATGCAAGGCCCAAATAGCTGAGAAATACAATCAATTTGCAAATGCATTCTCTGCCTGGACCATTGAAGCATTTTTCTAAACATTTGCTGCTGATTTTATGGTGACACTAAGAACTAGAAAATCTCTTTTGTGGTTTCAACTGAAGATAGAAAAGGAACACACCCATTTGCACATGATAGGGCAAGGGTGAGCTGCAGGAAAGAGGGAATTTACAGTGTTGGGTGCCTACTACTAGACATCTGAAAAATGTGATCTCATTTATTCTTCAAAATTCTGTAGATGATAGAGTTAATCATTAGAATTAAATATTAGGAAGTTTCAACTAAAACGTCCCATTCTGATGAATTTAATTTTTCAAAAGCAAGAATGTTTGTCATTCTAATCTGACTATTCAGCAGACATAAGAATTTCCTACCCTTATAGCCACATAAACCTCAGGTATGTTACCAGAACCACCTACAAAATCAAGTATCAAACTGATTGAGAGAAAATCTAAGTTCTATTTCCCTATCTTGACATGTTTCTCAACTAGAAAATGATAGCAGTAAACTAAGTCTCTAAGGTACCTTCCAACTCCTGGAGTCTAAGTCTTACATGATAAAGGGAGAAGGATACACTAGAAAATTCGGTTGTTTGTTTACAGTGCATCTTAATGAGGCAGGTCTGAGGTTCTGTCCACACAATGTCATCTAACTAGTTGAAAAGGGGCACATTTCAGCCAAACCATAGAATTGCTGTTACACTGTAGACCAAGGACACGACAAATTCCACACAATCAGAAAACCCTCTTCAGGGCTTAGAAGAAGAACTCCAGTGAGTGTGTAGATACCACCTAAGATCTCAGAGATTTCTCAAGTCCCACAGTCTTCTTTCCAGTAATAATAACCCAGTGAATTCCCTGCAGGAAGTCCAGTGGCCATGGAGACCATGTGGCATTTCCACCTGGATGCTTTTCCCTGGGGAGGCCTTTGAACTTCAGCCTTTTTGGGGCTTTGTGATCTTGAGGTAACCACACTGAACGCTAACGTTTGAACAGACTTTATTCTAACTTCTTTCATTTTTACAGATGAGAAAACTGAGGCTCAAGGATTCATTTCCTACCCTGCACCACCTCCGACTCCAGCGATATTGACCACTACAGCTTCATCTCTTTAATATCATTTTAGTAGAACATATGAAGTTCTTCTTCCACTTTGGATGAGGAGCCAAAACTACTCAATTTATTTCAAAAGAAAGAAGTCTTCTCCATAAAGACTAAAAATGGTAGGTTGCTGTGAAGGAGAAAGATGTGGAAAGAGAAAGAGTGATAAAGAGAGGGGATTTTTTGGGGGGTGCTTTTTGATACATTTCTCATCAGGTGATTTGTCATTTGTTGAGCTGAAGGCAATAGAAGCATAATTTCAAACTCCTCTAGGGTGTGCATTTGATTGAAAATAAACCAAAACGGATTTGGGGAAAAAAAATAAGTTCCTGAGAGGATACTTTGTTCTTTTTCTCTGAAGTGAGTCCAAAATCAACAACAACAAAAATGAAACTGCTGAAGGATGGAACGTCTTAATCTGGATTAGTCTGGTCACTGTTTAATTCAATTTAACTCAACAAATTTTTACTGAGTATGTGCTATGCGGAAGGAACTATCTTTTTTATTTTCCTGCCTCATTACCATGTATCTCTGAACATTAGAAGTTAGTTGAATGGGAGGTGACAGGATGTGTAAATTGGAGTTCAGGATTAGATTTGGCTCTTGAGAACCAAACTTTGTACTTTCTTGACTGGTTAGTTCCTAATGCAGATGTGACACTGGAAAAGTGTTGGGCAGTCGCAAATGAAAGGCACCGCTATTGCTTGTATTGTGTTATTTATACTCTACTGAGTTCCTGAACTCATTTTAGTGGGATTAATGTGTATGCATGTGGGTGCATGAGGGGTGGTGGTACGCTGGCCCAACCTCTTAGTTTCCTTACAGCCAAAGTTCCCCTGAAACACCTACAGAGAGAAATGATAATCACTTCATAGTAACGTATGCAGAAAAAGTCCTTCAAGATGGTTTGAGGGAAGTGCCCCCACCTTTACCAATAGAAGCACAAATTGTCCTCCCAAAATTGTCTGATTTTGTCTCTGAAGAAAGACTTACATTAAAAACATTACTAAGGCTGGTAACCTTATATTCCAATCCCTGCAATCTGGATTTACAAATATAAATAACAAAGAATAGAAATGCAACTTTCTTTTAGTTCTGAATTTGCAAAATCCCCATACAAATGCTTAATTAATTAATGTAGGTGAGCAAAGATGACCATGAGGTTATTATAGTAGTTTTGCATTTAACTAACTCCCCAGAGAAATACTATTTTAATAAAACATTAGATTAATTTAGCACTTTATTCCCAAGATGTTCAGTATCTTACAGTTTTTGGCTAATAAAGCTCACCACATCCTTATGGTGCAAAAAGACCTAGAAAGAATGGCTCTCATTTAAGAGATGGAGAAAAAGGGAACCAGAAAGTGATGAGTCATCAGGTCTGACAACAAACAGATGAAAGAGTTTTGAGATGCTTAGGAACAAAGAGAGAGCAGCCTCAGAGGTCCCTCACCCCTGGGTACTGATATACTCAGCCAAGTATCCACCCCTTCTGTTATTGCCACAGGTTCAAGAGTTCAAACTGGAGTGAGAGGTAAGGACGACACTTTTCTGGAAAGATTCTTTACCAGTCTGGCCATTAATAGCATTAAACTTAATGACAGAGGAAGTCTGAGTCCAACCATACTGGTGCTCCCAATCAAGTTAACACAATGTGCCTTGGGGTTGCCACAATCTACAGAAGGGGGACTCAATTGTGATGGCCCAAGCTTTTGATACAAGGCTTCCCATGCTATTTGTTTACTACTAGTGTTATTTGTGCATAAGGCATCATGGAAAATAAACTGCAGTGCTAGAAAAACAAGCCAAATCTTGGCTCTGCCTGCTGTGTGATATGAAATGATTGACTGCACCCAAGGCAAGTTCAGTTTCCTAATCTGAAAAATTGGGATAATGCAATGCATGTCACAGCATTATTATGAGGATTACATGGTAAAATATAATTGGAGGAACTCAGTGGATTCAAAACTTCATTTTCCTTCCCAAATAAAAAGACTTTTCTGTGGGGGTTGGGAGAGAGGGGGTGGGGTTGGAAGGGTTGTGTTTGTGTAACTAGCTTTGTTGTTTGCAACTGAATCCAAATCAATCCATGAAAGATTCCACAAGAACTCTGCTTGGTTCAAAAGTCAAAAAAGAGCTCAGTTCATCAGAAATGCAAAGTAACTCAACTTGAAATTTTCTTTGTTAGCATTACTTAATTGAGAGGTTATCATTAAGCCATACAGCTCTGTTCAACTGGAGCACAAATGAGGGGGAAATTGCATGCTTTTACCTAGGACTCAGTGCCTAAAACCCAAAGTCAAGTTGTGAAATGCCTCCCAGGCAGTGAAGCATTCAGTAGAAATTATTGACCCTGTAGAACTAGCCCTTATTGGCACCAAAGGGAGTAGATGCTGCTTACCGCAGTATCTAGACGCAGAAGGGCTGTCACTGTCAGTCATGGCTTTCTCCGATGGCCTTCATGTTTTCAGTCAAAAATTGTTTGCATATCACCATAGCTCACCTGGTTTTTCCATGCCTCCTCACATAAAAGAATCTTTGACTAGCAATAAAACACTCCCAAACCCTTCTTCCTTGACCAGATCTCAAACAAAACTTAATGATTATGGCAAGTGAAAGGAAACATGGAGAGGGAATCAAATTTTTAATTTTTATTTTGTGACTTTCACATACATCTTGATTTGGAGGTTCTTACAGGGAGCAGAGGTACTTGAAATTACAGGGGGAAATGTAGAATTCCTAGATGGACAAAAAAGAAAAAGACATATTCACTTTGCCAAAAATTTCCTCAGAAAGACAAAAACACTTTCCTCAAATATCCAAACATCTAGCAGTGTGATCCTGATTATAAAAAATCCAAACAGAAAAATCTTTCAATTGCCCCATAATTAATATTGTTTTTTCAGGACCAATGCTCAGACTAAGTGAAATAATTGTCAGAGTTCAGGTTATAAAATATTTCAATGTTCTGATTTAACCTGATTTATTAGTTTAAATTTAAAAAAAAAAACATGTGAAGGTCTGGCTCAAACAAGTTCCTGAGGTTTTCTTTGAAGGGGTTTAAGTTCAGTTCATGGTTCAGTTAAAAAATAACAATAACGTCAGGTTCCTATCATGTTTAGCAAACCTTGCAGTTTCTTATGGTTTAGATTTGAAGGGTGTATTCAGGTCAGATCTTGGCCTCAGAGGCCGAGCATGTTTGCTGGAATGGGCACCTATTGAAAGCCTGCACACGGAGTTCCATCCATTGTCCTTTAAGCAAGGGAATGGAGAGGGGAACAGTTGTCTGCTTTGTGAGGAAGAAAAGAAACACCTTGTCCTGTGCAGTTTAACCTGAGAAGCCACTGCAGTGAGAACTGTGAACTCCTGGCTGTCTCACCAGTAGGTGGTGGGGGCTCAGCAGAAGAGAGGGAAGATGGTCAGTGACCCCACATGGGCCAATTTCTTCTCTTCACAATTCCCCCCACTTTTTCCAGGGCCAGTATCTCAGGAGGCACATCATTTCTGCAGCCAGGAGAGGTCTTCTTCTGCCCTTTGCCTAAGTCAGCTTTACTGACATTTCTCAGAAAGGCTCCTCTGATTTTCAGTTTTGAATTAGAGCCCCGTATTATGCATGCTCATGTCTTCTTTCATTTTTCCTTCATGGCCCTTATTACAATTGTAATTATACAAATACTTGCATGGTTATTGCTCATGGTTGGTTTCCTTCATTAGCTCATTTGCCCCATGAAGTAGGAAATATGAGTGTTTTTTAATCCTCTCCTCCCAGCCCTGATGCATAGAATTTGGTACAAAGTAGATACTCGATAAATGATCATTGAATAGGCAGCTCTTTGCTTGCAAATGTCAGTCCCATCCATTAATTGTTTCTTCCATCCTCAAGTCCTATTGTACATTCTAAATACCCTCAGATAGGTTACATCTTTATAGTTAGCAGAAATAATAAAAGCTATCCCTTATTGAGCCTTCATATAAGTGCTGGATATAAGCCTAAAGACATAATGGACATAATTTCACGTAATCTTCTCAACACTGTGAAATGCATAAAATTACTTCAGGTGAAGAAATCAAGGCTGGATTAAGCCTAGGGGGAAGGGAAATCTTGGTGTGGAGTAAGAAAAAGGGCTGGTGAAGAGTGAGGAGACCAAGGTCAGAGATGTTGTGGAGGTAGGAATGTGCCAACGGACATTCCTTATGTCCTAATGCCTCCGAGTGGGCCCTGTCTAGGCCACTTAACGGCGAGGCTATAGCCCATATGTGCAGATATCTGCAGCATTAGACAGATACTCTATAGCTGAATCCCTTTCCCTGGTGCGTAAAGGAATTAGAAAACAGAGATCAAAAGAAAATACTGAAAAGAGATTTGACTTTGTGGCCCATATTGTTTAGTATCTATGAAATATGTTCTTTCCCTTTGTGTCTAAAAAATTATGGCTAAGACATGGGTGGCCAGAACAGATAAGCCTCTGGCCGTCTCCCAGCTCTGTGATTCTACACTTCTCGTTGCCATAATAATTTCCCCGATGTTCTGCTAAAGAGCTCGCTCTTCCTTCAGACTCACAGATTTATCTTGCAACCGAAGTCAGTCTCAAAAACATCTGAAATGCCTAAACTGATTGCATCTCAAAGATATTTTTTAACCCCTCTTTATATATACTACCAAGGTAAATAAGTAGGAATTTGGCAACTAGAAAGTTAATTGGGTCAGTTGTGACAGTCACACTTTTTTGGCATCTTGTTTCCGTGATGGAAGCCGTGATGGAAGCGGCTCTTCTGCACTGCGTCATGCAGCACCTTCGATCTTCCACGACAGCCGTCGGGACGCAGATCGCAGAGCACGCCTTTCTGCCACCCCTTGGCATCTCTCTCCTCCTCTTCTCTTCATTTCTGTCACTTCTAAGGTTCTGTAAAACTTTGTTGACAAAGCACTGCTTGAAATCTTGAATAATATATTTTGTCGTATTAAAACCTTTTAAGAATAAGGGGTTCTGTTAGTGAACGGAGATTCAAAAGTGTTTCAGAGGGTTTCTAACTAGTCAGACTGTAATTATTTGGGCATAACTTGAAATTGTAGGCCAGAGGTGACTTAAGGCATGAAGGTGCTTGAGAAATAATAATGGTAGATTTAGATGTTTGGAGGGAGAGAGATATGTTCTCTCGGGAAAGACTTGTAATTCGTATGGGAAAAAAGTGAGGACAGTAATTACCTTGTTCAGGTGAAATGTTCTTGGAAGGAGACAGACCCCACGGCTCTCCTACTTCCATCTCAGTTCACTTACTATCCCCACGGGGGAGCAGGAAAGCATAAAGTCCTCTTCCAGTGGCCATATGGCAGTTTCCCCCTCTCCTTGGGCAATATTGTCCTCTTGTAAACTGCTAGTTATTTAAAGTAATGTATTTTAGTAAAAGAGTAAAGAGGAATTGATAATAATACAAAGAACATCATGATCGTCTGATTTTACATGAACTTTGAAGAAGAAAAATCTATAAATGTGCCAGAAGAAAAGGTTAATGAATGAATTACTTACATTCTGGCCATCATTACAACAGACACGTACACAAACCCAACTTACACATGCACAAAGAATCGGGGGGCCAATGAATTCGAAGAGGACAAAATGGGAGACCTATTCACAATACCAAATTCAATAAAAGAATTCAACAAACCAGAGCTTCAGGCTTAAGTGAGCGTCTTTGAATACTTTTATTTCATTGTTACTATTTTATCAAAAAATAATAGTTTTAGCACAAATTCCACTTTTCAAAGCTCGCACGGCTCCAACACCGAGGTTATCTTGTTTGGCATTAGAATAGCTCATGTCTACATTAAAGCTGAAATCTTAGAAGTGACATAAACAGGCCTTTTTTCTATAAAGATAAAAGGCTAAGCTTTAAAGGATTTTATATTTATAGATAAATGTTTCCATAGTAATCAGTACTATAAAATTTGCTGGTGTCAGCAGTCCTTTGCATACAAAATGGATCGTATTAAAATGAGCTAGATTCAGAGAATCAAATGTAGATTCTGTTACCTTAGGAAAAAAAAAATTAACTTCTGTGAGAAGACCAGAAATCTCTTTGAATTTTGTTGGAAACTTCTCTACGGTGGTCACATGAACCGTGCACTCCCAAGGAACACACAAGGGATGAGGGTCTGACCTTTGAAGGCAGCATGGACCACAATGAAAAGTAATTTAAAACAACACACTCATTATTACATCCTCAGATGATGAGCTTGGAGCTATGCATTTCAGATTCTCCCAGTGCCTGAGGTCAGTTTGTTTTAGGAAGAAAGTTCAGAAAGAGGGAAAATGAAGTTCAGAAGGGGCAAGATTAAAAAGAAAAGAACACAACTGTATTGCTTTAATAATAAAGTCAGAAATGCATGGGATAAATATCACCCAGAAGATAGTATAAAGCAGGTAAGAAATCTGTTTTTAACATTTATGGCTGTCCTAGCAGAAGTAGAAACATATGTTTACCAAAAGACGTGTCTAAGAACGTTCACAGCAGCCCTATTCATAATAGCCTCAAACTGGAAACTATCTGACGGTCTACCAACAATAGAAGACATAAATAAGTTGAGGTGTATTTACAAAATGAAATGCTATAAAATGAGAATGAATAAACTATTGCTACATGCCAATACATAGACATAAGGTTGGGCCAAAGAAGGCAGGCACACGAAAAAGTACATAGTGCATGATTCTATTGACATGGAGTTAAAAAAATATGTGAACAGAACTAACCTATGGGTTAGAAGTCAAAAGATTACTGTGGGGGTAGACAGTGACTGGGAGGGGAAGAATGGAAGTTTCTAGAGGCCTGGCAATGTTTTTTTCTTAACTGGGGTATTGGTGACACTCGTATGTTTGTGAAAATTTGTCAAGTCATACATTCATGATTTATGCACTTCTTTGCATGGGTACCATAGTTTCATTAAAAGGAAAAAAAAATACAACTTTGAGGCACTCTGAGCATTTTTCAATAAATATACATGAATGTTTCCTTTGTAATCAGCTCAGTTTTATCTGTCCTGGATACCTCTTCATTTCTGTTTCTGTCGGCCAGTAACCGTTTGACAGTTGTAAGAGTTTACATTCACAAAGAAAAGTGCGTGTGTGCATGTGTATACACTTCCCACCCGAGTCACCCACATTTTTATGGTATCTTTGGGGACACATTTGGTTATTCAGCTGCCCAAAAGCCACAAAATCTGGGATTTTTCTGGCAGGGGGAAAGCAATTTTTAAGTAAATAACAAAGCTATGTTGCCTTAACACATCACAAGAGGGCCAAGTGTAGGCAGGGAAGGGTGCTTTGATTTCCAAAAGGTTGTCCCTGGCTGCCCACGGGCTGCAAGTGACTGGCAGGTGGAGGTGGGACAGGGGCTCTTCTGGCTCTCCCCAAAGAAGACTTCAGTGCATCACACTCATGGGCTGCCATGTGGCACTCGAGTGTCTGAGAAATGGAAAATGAATGGGGAAATTTAAAAAATATTCCATTCCAGAAGTTTATACTGCTCATGCTGTGACACTTTTGACGAAAAGGAACACTCTTCTTAAAAAATTTTTTTTTACAATGGGGGAGCAACTTCGAATATTCTATAAATACAAGTACTTTGCTATATGGAAGAGCAATTACGGTTAAATCCAAAGTTAATGTGCAGGGATTGCCCTGGTGAAATAAACTGCCTTTAAAAAATTAAGAACTTCAAAAGAAAATTTAACTGATGTAAACTTGACATACATCAATCCTGAATTGTTTCTGTTCATAATAGTATGAAATAAGTCCTTCAGATTTTTTTTTTACTACATTTTGATATTTAAAACAGAAATTATTAGAAAAAAACAGAAAGTACAATCAAGAGAGGACTTTAATATACACTGGGGACTTTAAGTGATTAATGTGTCAATGTAAGTTCATCAGTTGTGACACTCTGGTCAGATATGTTCATAATGGGGGAGGTTATGCATGCGTGAAAAACAGGAAGTATATAAAAACTCTGTACTTTTCTCTTAATTTTGCTATGAACATAAAACTGCTCTAAAACTAATAACAATACTTTTTCAAGTTAATTAATTTTTTTAAATAAAGTTTTTTAAAAATCAGAAAAAAAATTTTTTTTTAATTAGAAAATTTAAAAAATTCTTCAGAATGAGAAGCTGCTAGCTGAAAGAGGAAGTGGTGAGGGAGCGGTGGTAAAGCATAAACTCTAGAGCCTCTAAGTGCCTGTGTGTCGCTGGTATAATACTTCACCCTCAGGAGCCTTACGTTCTTAGCTGTGAAATGCACCATAGGGCACTCCCCACAGGAGTGCTGTCAGGATTAAATGAGATAATAGTAGAGTCAGCAGGTCCTTATATTCTGGCACAAAACACGGTAAGCACTCAATAAACGTTAGCTATTGTTACTGGTAGATTACTGCTCTTGAAAAATTTTCAAGTTCGTATCTTGAATGTTTCCATTGCATGGGGCTCATAGAAAATGGAATCGTTGCTGCCCATATTTGAACATTGCCAAGGACCAAGTATTAAGTTTAAATAACCACAGGTACGCTGGCAATTCTTTACGTTGGCGGAAGCTGACCCCTCAGTATCAGAGCCACTGTGACAAAGGAGTTAAGCATGTTAGAGGCCTGTCTCCAAACAGACCGCAGGAAGGAAACCTTCCAAACCTCAGCTTTCTCTTTGTTTCTCATTTCACTCCTTTTGGTCTCTTTATTCTTCACTCTCCCCTTATTTTGCCCATCTGTGCTTGTTTCCCAACGTTGGCCTAAGTTTACGAGTCAGGTGACTGGGGACCAAGGGGCTAAATTTACATCAAAGGAGTTAGTCTTGAAAGGAAGGATAAAATAAGGGACCAAATGCTGGGACTGTGTCTCAGCAGGACTCATTCATGTGCACCCATAATGCTTTGGGACAGTCTCCTGAGATGCGCTGCAAGGCAATTTTGTTGCCTGTATTCAAATATATTTAATAGTCCTTATTGCATTTCTAATCATGTTGCTCATAAGGGAATTTCTACCCCGAGATGTGACTGAAAAGCACAACAGGAGTAAGAAATAAATATTGGCAAAACAAAGAGTGAATTATTTTACCTGCAATGCTTGCCTTCACCTTTGATAAAAACAAAACAAAAACAAGCAAAAACAAAAAAACCGGATGTGGCCAGGAGTTTCCTCGGATCCAGGAAAATACTAATGGTTGGGATGGCAGTTTTTCCAAGATTCTCTTGACTTCTTTCTGTGTTTCTTTTTCAAGTAAAATAAGAGAATTTCATAAAAGGAAAGTTGTTTTTGTTTTTGTTTTTCTTTTCTTCTCTTTTTAGCCACATATCAGTGGAAGACCAGGTAAGCAAGCTTTTGTGACAAGATTGTGGTTTTTCAGTTTTATATCATCAAGAAATCTAGATAATTTTGTACCACCCTCATTGCCTGTATCTGTGAAACTTAGCAAATTGTAGAGATAGGAGCAAGATATTCTGTTATGTCTTCATGTTTGAGCCATCGCATGGAATTGCTTAGCTAAAAAGCACCACACTGTTTTCAGGCATATCTCCTAACACATGTGGTGAGCTCATTGGCTCACAGGCTCCTGAAACCTTACTGTGCCTAGAACCAGAGGAACGCCCACAAATCCTTATCACAGAGGCAAAACTTACCCCAAGCCAACCTGCTCTTCTAATATGGTGGCAACACCTGGATGTACAAGAAAACAGTTAAAATTCGAATTTGGAACAATTTCATATGAGATGAAACGGGGGCTAATATTGTAGAAATACATAGATGGAATAAGTGACCTATGATAGCTTCAGCGTGCCACTTCACTCTCTGAATTGAGATGGCTCATGTAAAGAAACATCTATAACCTTAAAGGTGAAATGAACGAAAGTAGAGAAAGACAGTCTTCTACAAACAAGCCAAACGACGCTTCATGCCGCATTCTACATCCATGTTCTGCAGGCAGCTCCACCACACTGAAGAACACTGAGGTCCAGAGTAGACCACTGAGACCCCCCCCCCCATTGTGGCAGGTTAATATTCTGATATTTTAATTAGGGTTTTCCTGCATGCATTTTACTGCTTGTTCTCTCTCTCCTTCAGGCACCTTCCCAGTGTCTCAGGAAAGGTAATGCAAAGAAGAAGAACAAGAAAAAAAGAATCAAACTCTTGGTTTTTGAAAGTTTCAAAAGTTTAGGTTGTAATTTGTGGTGGTGGTTGTATGCCTCTATGCATACACTAAAACTGCTGAGTTTTACACTGAAAATGGTTGAGTTATAGGGTCTCAACATTATATCTCAATAGAGCTGTTTAAAAAAGAGTTACAAAGTTAAAATCAGGTCGTAAACCACAGATTTGGAAGAGAAACAACTTCACTACCCTGCACTCAAACTAAACGAGTATTTCTCTGACTTGGGAAGAAAAGGACTCTGAAGTTTGGGGTTTCTGATGGAAAGTGCTAGAGAAAGAGGCTCCCTGGTTTTGTGTACCTCCCTAACCACAGGCCAACTCTTAGGAAGAAGTGGATAGAAATTCCCAGATGGATTTGAGGAACGTGAGACCAGAGAGAAATTTTGCTTTCTGCTTTCCTGTCCCCCAAGATGCCAGAACAGAAAGGTCTCTACAGGTGTCCCGGCACTTGGCAGTGAGACAGCCTCACCGCATCTCCTGCTGTCAGAGGCGTACGATAGGAGTGGAATGTTTCCTGGTATCCAGAAGCTCAGACGTCACACAGAAAGCCCAGGGACAGGACGGAGCAAGAAGTTTATAACATTAATCTGAGTGGACTGATGAACAAAGGCCAGATGACACTGAGGGTGCTCCAGCAGATGACATGCGTCCATGGCACAGAAGAGGAGTGCATGTCCATTTCTATCCTCATAGTTTGGCACTACATAACCCCTCCAGGTCTTAAAAACTCCCAAGGCAAATAAATATAAGAGACCCTGAATTGACTGAAAGTGTCTTTCTTGCCTTGTATTCAAATGAAGGATCAAGTTTACTTTTAAACTGATGAAAAAAGTTACACTGATGGAACACTAAGAGATTGAAATTCTGTCTCAAAGAGCTATTTTTAAATCAGCGTATGAAATCATGAGAACCTGAGATTCAGAATGTGCTGCTTTTACAGAGGGTGGAGAGAGATTTTCCTGCCATCTCTGCCTCTTGAGGCAGATCAACGGGGCATTCCAGATTGGAAGGGAAGAATCAGGAAACTAAAGATACATTTACATTTTCTCTTCAGAACTACTACAGTTGAATTATTTTCTCGACCATGATCTCTGTTTCCCTGAAAAGTTATAGCACCATGGTATCAAGTCATGTCAAATCCGTTTAGAATGGCTTTAAGTTAGAAAGCGAAAGGTATATTGGTATATTTGTTACAGATTTTTCCCACATGAGTCATATTACAAACTGCCATTCAGTTTATCCATGGCTTGTTTTCCTCATCTCAAGGGTTCCTTCAGCTGTACTTTCTTATGCATCAGAAGTCGATGCTATCAGAAAACATACGTGCTTGATATCTACCATTAATGAAATCACATCGCTTTCCTGCAATTACCCCATTTTTCTGCACTCCGTATCTGGAATCTCTCAAAAGAATGATCTATGTACATTGCTCTCTACTTCTTCGCCTCCTTTTTACACTTTAATTTTCTGCACTCTGATTTCTGCTCCAAGCATTTTCAAAGGAGGGGCATGACCACTTGTCAGCATTGCCAGTGACCTCCACGATTCCCAGTTCACTGGACAGCTTGCTATCCTCAATATATGCAATTTCACAGCAGTATTTGTTACAGATAAATACTGCCTCTGTCTCACATAATCTCCTTTCTTGGCTTTTGAAGCACCACTTTGTTTTGACTCTCCTTTGCCTTCCTGGCTGTTCCTTCCCATTCTCTTTGGCTGGATCCTTCTCCTATAACTAATCTCCTATAACTAAACTCAAAGCTCAGAAGGGGAGCCTTTTATCTTCTCTGAATAATTGACTCAGATAGCTCATCATTCCTGTGGGTTTAAGTACCATTTTCGTTTTGATGAGTCCAAAATATGACCTTACTTCTGAGGTCCCCATGCACAGACAACCTTGCTTATTTAAATAGGATTCTCTACAGACATTTCAAACTTCACAAATCCCAAGGGACTTCTCAGTTTTGTCCTCAAACCTGTTCCTCCTGTATCTTAGGTGCCAGGGTTTCCTTCTAAGTAAATAGCACCACCAACCAGACAGTTTCTCAAGTGAGAAATTTAAGTTTCATCCTTGATTTTTATCCCTTCCCTCGTGCCCCATATCCATACGCCAGCAAGTGTTGTCCATCTATCTCAGAACACATCTTGGTCACATTGTTTTACTACATATCTTCTGCCCCCATCTTAGTCTAATCCACCACCACCTCATTGCATGGACTATTTTAAGTTCAAATGATCTCACCTCTTCCATTCATAGCCTTCCCCAAATGCTCAGCACAGCAGCAATAAATCATCTTATTAAAATGCAAATTTTGTGTGATGTCACACCACTGCTTCAGTGTCTTCCCATAGTTCTTAGAATAAAAGCCAGATCCTTTATTATGGCTTATGAGGTCCTATTCACCTCCCCAGTCTCAATTCATATTGCCCCTGCTCTTAGCATGAGCCAACCACTGTAGTATCCCACTTTTTAAAAATGTACCAAGTCTTTCTTCCTGCAGATGCTTCAAAGGACTATTTTCTCTGCCTAGAATGCTCTTCTCTTCTAGGCTTCAAGTTAACTATCACCTTCTTGGAGATTTGACTGCTTATTTATAATAGGTCTCATTTTTTATCTTAAGCAACTTTCCCTTATCTTCATAACACTTAAGCAGTAATTGTAACAATTTTACTTATTTGTCTAGTTACTTTTTATATCTGGCATAAGAACATAAGTTCCTATTTGTACATAAGATAAATCATGACCATCATACTCCTTACTTATATTTCTGGACATTAGCACAAGGCCTATCACATAGTAAGTATGCAAAAAATGTCTATTGATTGTATTTTCATAATAGAAAACAAATTCATATCCTCATACACTGTATGTACACACACACACACACACACACACACACACAAATACAGATGTGTGGTAAAAAGAGAAAAGCCCATATCTGTATAAGCATACACACCCATACCCAGGGAAATAGTGGTTGAGACATATGCATCTTTTAGTGTAAAAGTAATACAGAGATAACATATTCAGTGATACCCTCACTTATCTACCTATGGGATTTGTTGAACGAATCATCTCCAGAGCACATCTTTCCACCTATAACACCAAAAACGTGTTTAAAACACTTACAAAGGGTATGATAAATCAGGACCTGATAACATGTCACTTTATAGTAGGAACTCAATTATACATTTGTTAATGGATTTTTATGTTATAAATATTTCTTTGAATTTTACGTTTTCACTTACCCAGTTTCATTTGCATTTTGCTCACTTGCTTCAACCTTTCAGCCCACGCTTTGCAGGTTTATCTGTGCGTTTGTGGGAGATGTGGGGGACCCCAGTCTGCCATGATAATTGTCCTATAACTTCTTCCCATGAAATCACTTTCTTTTGGGTATGAACTTCACTCTAAATGACTTTCAGAACACTTTCCACCATAATCAATAAAAAAAGAAAGCATCTTGCCATCAGAGAACAGAGTCGCCTAAGTCCTGTGTGATCAGACCAAGGTGCTCTAACCACCTGGGTCCCTCCCTGACACCCTGCATTCCTGGGAGTCTCCTGCCTTGGTAATTACCCTGCTTGATGTCTGTGACTGTTAATTTTATGTGTTAACTTGGCTGAGCCATGGTACCCAGATATGTAGTCAAAATTATTCTAGATGTTGCTGTGAAGGTTTGTGAAGATGAGAATAACATTGAACATTCTGAGTAAAGCAGATTACCCCCCATAATGAGGAGGGGCCCCAAACAATCAGGTAAAGGCCTTAATAGAAAAAGACTGACCTCCCCCAGGGAAAAGGGAACTCGGGCAGCAGGCTGCCTCGGGACTCAAAACAGCAGCATCATTTCCTCCCTGCATCTCCAACATGCTGGCTTCTGCTGCACATTTTGGACTGGCCAACCTCCATGACTGTACGAGCCAATTAAAACCAATCTCTCCTCTCTCTCCCCCCATGCATACTCGCACACACCTTCTATCGGCTCTGTTTCTCAGTGGGAACCCTGACCAACATCTTTTCCATCACCAACCCATTTTCAAGCTGCTTCTCATTTTTAAGAGCGCCACAGAAGCTACTGACAAGACAGGGGCTCATTTTTCCTGTTTTAAATTTTCACAAAGAGTAAGAATGACTACATCTGGGTAAACGGAGAGCCCCAGTTCTCTGCCCTGGAGCACATCAGTCTCTATGACCTCATGACTCACCCCGATCACCCTTCTCACCAAGTCAAAGGCATCAGATTCTGTAAATAATATCATAACAGAAAGCTCGGCCACGCAACTTCTCTGCTCTCTCCTCCTCTGTTGACCAGTCATATTGACTTTGACCAGGTCAAGAGCCTTTCATTGCTTCAGTGTCCCCATCTGTTTGTGTAATGCTTATTTCTCCAATATTCTGAACTCCTGCCATAAGCAGGTGCCCAAGAAGAGCAAGTGTGGCTATTGATTGGGTCCTACGCTCACAGAAAGGTTCTGAACAACATGCCTGAACCCATTATCCTGCTTTGTTGCACATTAAAAGCCTGGAGATTATCAGAAGTATTTGGTTTGGGTTGTTCTTTGAAAGATATGACTCTTCCCGCAAATATGCACAGAATACTCATCAAGGGCTCTTGAATCACAAAGGCAGGTCCTTCCCTCTTCTTGCCACAATCTTTGATGGTGATGAAGAATGTGTTTACTCAAGTTCACAAAAGAGAACTTGGTTTGCTCTGTTTTAGCAACAGATTAGGATTTTCAAAGAAAGTCTGGCAATGTAGCTCATTTTTTTTTTGAACAAGCTTTGAAGCCATGCTGAAACCTTATCAGTGTGTCAAGATTTAAAAACTCCCACCTGTACATCTCCCTCCCTTGAACTCTTTGGAGCAGCTGCCGCCTCCTCCTTTGTTGATTATGTGTGAGCAGAAACATACCACACACTCGGCTCTAGGCACTAGAAACCCCTGTAAGTCATTTCTATCTCCTTGTGGCCTATCTGGTAGGCAGATTTAAAGCAAACCTGCATTCCTAGGGATATATTATGAATATATGATGTGATTAAATTGTGCTGGCTCACCTGCAATGGATTTGTACTCATTCTCTCTCAGAACCCCCATTTTTCCAGCAGTAATCTTCCCAAAGGGAAGGCCTGCTCACTGGGCTCTTGTTAAAAGGCAGGCAAATCTCAACACTGCAACCATTTAATGCCACAAATGTGATTTTAAAGCAAGCACAACAGAATGAAAATATTGTATTTTCATCACTCATCAGCAGAAGGCTTATGTATAATATACCCATTGCAGGCAGGTCCAGTGCTTATATTCATTTGTTCAGTAAACACATCAAGCCATATAAATTTACCAAAACCATATAAAATAAGGTCAGAAGTCAGCCCACAAGTACATTGTAAAAAGTAAGGTCCTCTAGAGAAGAATCTGCTTCTCCTTACTTTTGACCCGCATAGCTTTCTCTTCTAGAAATTTCTAGGAAAAAACCCAACAGTCTAGTTTTTGTCTTAACAACTCAGTTCATGTGGGATGACTACATTTTGGGGTATTCATAGAGTCCACTGTCATATTCTAACTTCAGAGCCGTCTTTTGGCTGCGTAGGGTTCCTCCCACCTAATGGCATCCACCCCAGGCTGCAGGCTGCGTCCCATCGCCAACACACTGAAACCAGAAAACAAAATCCAGAGAGTCAGACAGCAGGGCTAGTGGACGATGAAATCAAACCTGATCTCATGGAAGGCAGACATGTATTTTTCAAAAGGGAACTCTTTGCTCAAGTCCAGCATAGAATTGACTTCCTGGCCCACCCCGGACTATTTCTCTACCACTCTCGTGGAAAGCTGGAGCAAAATCTCTTTAACAAATAACACCCAAGAAGCACTTGCCGCCTAAATGTTATTTTCCCAGCTCAGTGTCACAATTATTTAGTGTGTTGAGCACTATACATCTTTTAGTTTCCTATAATCCCTACCCATAGCATAATGTGGAATTCCATTTATTCTATTTTAAAAGGGATGAAGTCATCCAGGGTGGAAACTATGACCTGATTGAAAGCATTGAAATGCTGCTGTGTCTCAGACGGCTCTGGAACATGGAGAAGTATAAATTAAACTCTTCTGCAGACATTTGATCTCTTGCTATGAAAAGGGATATTGTGTTTCCTCTGTTTAACAGTATTCTCGGTCCACTGTGAAAAGAAGCCTGTTTGCTTTAAAAAGTGTGACATATTTTTTTCTCTTCTATAAGTGGCATTGCAAATGAAATCACGGCACGCACTGGATATTGTTCCAATGGTGTCTATGAATTGTACATCTATCAGGAGAAGTCAACATTGAAATTGTGGTCACTTAATACGAGATGAATAATTTAATAATATGATGACTGATCACAACCACATCTCGGGACGCTAAGACTGGCAGCCTTTGTTGAGTGCCCACCTGCAGACAGCACTGTGCAAAGCAAGTTAAACAGAAACAGTCATGCCTCCTAATTCTAGTCCATCTTGCTGCGCACCAGAGGCTGCCCACACACAAAGTTAGAATATTACCGTTACTGGGGGGACGTTATTCTGAAAGTACATGCACACTTTATCAATTGAGCAGAAACATTCCCTTCCATTTCTGTCCAGCAGAACCTATGTGCTTTATTGAAATCATAATCATGAAATGATAAAAAACCTTTGTGAAAGGATATAAACTCTGAGCATTTCCATGATAGCATAGGATGAAAATGCCCTACAATAAACCTTTCACTTAGTATCTGGCATGGGACAGACACTGAGCTGACTGAGTGAACCAAGCTATCACCCTCGAGGAAAAACTCAAGCAGAAGTTTTCAGACGCTGTTCTGCCCTGTCTGTAGAGGTGTTTCAGGAGTTACAAAAACATTGTTTCTTATATAACATCAACTCTTTGCTATCCTAATGCCTTGAACTCTCCTCCCAGGGAGGCTTGGGCATTGGGAAGGTACTGATTCAGAGCTGGGAAGACCCTGTGGACATCTCCCTGCCCCCCCACTCCTCCAGCCCCTGCTTAAAACATCATTGGTTCTACATATTTACAGATTGGGGTTTGGGGAAAAAATGTCCAGCTGCTAGAAAAACAGTTTGCAAACCATTGCTGCAAAGCATGTTTTTCTACGTTAAATGAATTTTGTGTTAATGATTTGTATGGAGAATTCATCTAGATGAGGAGAATAACATGACAGGTTCCATACACCCAAAAGATGGCCTTCACTGTTGCAAGCGTGCAGCAAGGTATATTTGGAAGAAATGGAGGATTTATTTTTCTCAACTGAAGCACCAATAACAAATGTATTTCACCGCGTAATGAAAGGAAAATATAGCCTGACCCACACCTTTTTTACCCCAAACTAATTGGCAGTACCGCTTTAATGTAATCAGAGACCCAGTAAAAACAAATTGGCACTGTTGCTTTTTATATTGCCACCATTCCTTCTACTAAAGTGGCTTGCAAAATCGTGGAGTGGGCAACCCCAACTGTTTCCTCATTATTTTGATGCTCAGAAAGGTCTTGTATCATAGTGCTCTTCTTAAAGCTGAATAATATACGGCGAGTTAAAGAATGCTGTTCTATTCAATTTCCATAGTCTTTTTTTACAATGCTTCCCTAAGTTCCCTGAAGATTAGAAACAACTGGAGTGCTTGACAAAACAGATTCCTGGACCCTAAGCCCCTCCCACTGGACCAAAATTTACAGAGGTCATGTCTGATAATCTGCATACCTCAAAAGCACCCAGGATCATTCTTATCCTTGTGGAAGGTGAAAACTGCACAGCAGCAAACAGTCCTTCCTTGATGCATAAGCCCATTTCCCATTCCACCCAATAGAAAATTCGCCCTCTGTAAAGTGATGGCTCAATTCGAGAGGCTAAAAACTTAAGTGTTGGCAAGTGTGCAGAGCTGTCTTGCCAAACCACTAGAGTAGCTGAAATGATCAGTTTGGGATCAAAAGTTAAATACTTTACATCTGAATGACATACCAGATATGTAAAGAAAATGTTTTTCCAATATGTGTAACTGTATGAGCATTTGTTTCAACCGAACACCCCCTTCATCTTATTCATCTTAGTGCATTTGAAAGGGATCGTCACTGCCAGAATATGGCAGCTGAGATGTGGGAGGCCAGGCTGTACTTACCTAGTTTTTGAACACTTTAGTTGTGTAGTTTTGCATTACCCCCATGACCCTGGGGTGCTTCTGAGTTTCCTTTAAACTCCCCATGGCTTCCCCTCTCTGGATTCTTAGGACCCCCAGTTATCACTTATTTACCCTTTTGAAAACCTTTCAGTAGAATGACTGGTGTGTGTCTTTATGGATGACAAATGACTTCTCAATGAATGATGCACCAACTTTCCCAGAAAGGTAAAATATTGAGTGGTTATCTGGTGAATCCAAACGGAGTAGACATGAAGTGAGAAAAGGCAGGTCAAGGAAATATGTATGACTGGTGTGGTGAGATTTGCTTTGGGACCCTAAATGCACAACGGACCAACTGATCCATTTGGGGCTGGAACTGTGCAGACTGGCAGCTTTATCCGCCTTCCTATCTTTCAATCGCTCACAGTCTCCTGCTGGATCAACCCCAAGCTAGTTAGCACGGCGCAGGAGGTGCTCTGTGGACCCAGATTTCTCTTTCCTCTTCATCTTCTTTCGGTCCCAATCTACACCTGGTGGTTCAGCATCAGGAGCCCCGTGGCTTCCTGTACAGACCTGATATTCCCTCACCTTTGCTGGGCTAATCACCCCTACCTGGCATTGCTGCCCTAGCCTCTGCCTTTAGGACTCAGCTTAGGAGTTATCTTCTCCAAGAAGCCACCTCCCCTCTGTACTCCATCTTTGTCATTGAAATAATCAGTGACATGATATTATCCAAATCCTAGAATGTGGGTGTGTGGTAAGGAGCAGGGAACGGGGATGTTGGTTGACCTTTATGCTCCCCATGCCCAGGGAAGTCTGGAAGGTTCTCAAAAAGGTGGTTGACTAAAAGAATCCTGAGAGTGTTGCTAAGCAGTTAGAATGATGAGACCAGATTATCCCTACCAGGACTGCTTTCTGTTGTCTGATGTCCTTCAAAAACGACCTCAGTCATTTATTGCAGCCTTGGGAAGAAGGCCAGCAGTACAAAAAAAACACTCCATTCATTTTTGATAGAATGTATTTGTTTGGTATGCAACGTGATTCTTTTTCTGCCTATTACGTGTGCATTTAAAAAATTAGTTGCACCTTTTCCTTTTGAGGTGCTTAGTAACCATGTTGTTTCAGATACAAAGGCCTATAGAGCAATGCCCACTGCCCTGTGAATGGGGCCTTTGTTCTCCATGCTGTTTTGGTAGGAAATGGTTGCTATTTAGGTCTCCAAGAGGGAATATAAACTATGTTCACCTAATCAAACAGACCAGTAAATACAGCAGTTAATCTGACAACTTCAAATTCCTGAGTTGCATTCTGAGAAACAATTCAACACCAACAATCATGTAAAGCCTTTGCAAATCATAAGCCTTTGATTACTAAGAGGTTTATTGTATTTTATTTCATTTTATTTTATTAATTGCTGCAAACACCTGGTTCTAAATCATATTGTGGCAAGGAGATTTCTTGGTGGCGAAGAAAAGAAAGTACATTGGAAAATACAGCATTAAAGCTCAAAAATAAAACATGTTATCCAGATGTCCAACAGAGGAGGGAGACAGCACAGGCGACTATAGGAAGCCATGGCCACAACATGCTGGTAGGACAGAAAGGAGCATTGATCGTGAGGACAGGAGAAACGCCAGTTCAGGGGTAAGGAGCTAGCTTGCCCGTGGTTCTCACCTCTTCCGATAGTTCCTTCAAACTAATCTGCCCTGCGACTGTGGAATAAAAAGCAGTACCCAACTGTTCAAGTTACTAACAGTTTCACAAGGCCCTCACCAAGTCCCCTTGGAGGGCAGGGTTTGTCATCACTTGAGGAACAGTAGTACTGAAACAATACTTGCATGAAAAAAAAAAATCCACCTTGTTCTTAAATGCAATATATAAACATACTTTAAGCCCAAACAACACCAAAACAAAAAGATCTTTTTGTTTGAGGTATGGGATATAAATACCACCATTTGGATCCTATCTGTGTGCTAACAATGGCACTAGCCTCTTAAAACGTCGACCTTGCAGTTATCTACTAGGGAGCACACCGCACATATTAAAAGCACTATCTGAACTATTTCTTCCCTCTTGAGAGAAGGTCTAGTCTTGGTGGTAAAGGAGCTACTGTCACTTCTGGTTGAATGTTTATTTTACTGTCTCCTGCACAGCGGAGGGCATTTCACCTATAAAGAGTGATTATGGGGCCCTGGAACAATTTGAATACCCTAATCAATGCTAGTTAAAGGAGGAATAAATAAACTTTTATGGCACCAGGGTTCCTAGCCTTCAAGGAAATTATTGTTAATTTATTGAATCAATAATCTTAAAACAGTAAATTATGGTGCCCTTTGTTTTACTAAGTAAGCCCTTCTCACAGTGTGTTAAAAAGCAAGGGCTTTATAAATATTGCAACAGACTGAGAGGAGATTTTTTTTTTTAACCAAGTCTTTGTATATGGTCCGTTACGTAAGAGATTAGACTATAAAAGTTAAAAATGCACGTGTGCAGGGGTGGGAGATAGACTCGAACATGAGTAGACACTAAAAAAAAAATTAAATAATAATCCATATACCACTTAAAGTGGTTGAGCAAGGAATTTAGATTGTTTTCTCATTAACCCTGTCTCTGCTTGAGGTGGTTTGGTTTTACTCTTCAGTTTTAGAGAGTTATTACTTGTAAGAGCATATTTATTACAAATCAGGGAGAAATATTTTTGGCACAGGCTGGGAGCTGACTGTCCATATTTTTTCCTTGGCCATATTTCTCAATATTTTTCTCTTAGCCATATTCCCGTGTTCAATCTGTTCTCCACCAAAATCCATAGGAATAACAAAACTGCTAGACTCGTTTTGAATTTCACATCTCCTACTTATCCCGGCTTCTTAAGGATAGGATGAAGTGGTCAACACTGTGTCTGACACATGGTTGACTCTAAACCAAATACACTCTTCCCTCTGTGGGGCCATCCTGGGACTGCTCCTCTACCCCCACACACAAGTTTAACAGGTCATGAGAGTTGTATCCATGCAATCTTTATTAGTTTTCTCATTATGTTTTTACCTTTCATAGCAATCAAAGTATCTTTTGGGTACCTATTCATCCTGTTACAAAACTGTACCCAAATGCAAACTCTCTGGCTTTAAAAAATAAAACATAATGGAGAAAAGTGCACATTTGAGGTAATATCTGCAGATGAGACATTACTGTAGAAGTGGTGTCCCAGAAGCACCTAATATCCAAGGCTTTCTGTATAGATTAAGCTCCTCTAATGGCTCTACAGCCACTATGTACAATTATCTGCTCACTAACAGCATCCCTTAAAACAGACGTAAGGGATCTTTGAAGCCGAGCTCTGCATACCTTAATTATGGAATCAATTTGCAACACTATTTGTTCCAACATTTTTAAAGGCCTTCCCTAGATTATAAGAACACATCTAATTCAGGATTATTTTTTGGGCTTGGAGACTATAGGCTTGAACGCAGGCAGCTGGAATGTGCCCCAGGGTGTTGAGGTCTGCTACCACATTCTGCTGGAGGTATTACAGTAAGTTTTTGTTACAGGACTGACCTAAAACCAAAAATGTTAATTCGCTGAAGCTGAACTTGTGACGGAAGTTCCCACTCTTTGGCACCCACATCTGACTAGGGAACTGTAATAATTTAGCGCCTGGATGGCCCAGTAGGAAAATGAGAAATCTGAAAATTTATGGAATGTCCATCAGTCACCAGTGTTCTGCTTTGCAGAACTCCCTGAGTTTCAGTAAAATTTCAGGGAATCTTCCTGCAAGCCTGAAGAGCTCAAGAGATGTACTTGGACCAAAGGAGGGAAAGGAGATTCAGATGCCTATAATATGCCATAAACGATGCCAAATTAACCAAATCTTCTTAGAGTTGAGCCATTGGCAGAGGCCAGCAGTTTGCATATATCCAAGTCTAGGATATATAGTATATCCACAAGTCTAGGATATACTTGTAAGAGATTGCTCCAGACAAGGAAATCCTTGAGCTGGGCATGATTTACAGGAGGGTTGAGGCTAAAGTAAAGATTCTAGTGCAAACCTACTTTCCCCCCTGTGCATTCCCAAAGTAGCTCTAGAGCTCCTGGAATCTGACTGCAGAAGAAGGAAGAATTAATTCTGTGAGCAATTAATTACATTCAACTGTTAACACGATGAATCAGGATTCTAGGCAGTCAGTTAAGGACTGACAAAAATAAACACAAAAGGATGTCTATCGTGTACAGACCAGCTGCTGTACAGTAAGTGCCATTGTAGGAGGCTTATATATGATTTCATTTAGTTCTTGCAACAACTCTTTGAGTAATGTATTACAATCTTGATTTTAGAAATGAAGAATGGAGATATAGAAGGGATTAGGGGCTTGCCCAAGGTAACATAGTGGCAGGGCCCAAAGTTGCGTCTTCCCAGATTCAAAGGTTATCCTTGTGCCAACAGACCATGATAACTGTCCTCCTAAAATTATTTTGTCACTTCAGTCTGTATATGCTCAGGGATTTGGCAACTGTCTTAGAATTATCTTTCGCTCGTAGAAATTAATCCAACCTTTGCCCTCATGGATATTCCATACTCTGAAATTCTCATGTAGAAAGAATCAATATCCATTATGGAGGTACAGGATTCAGAGATATCAGTGAATTCATTCATAATTAGGAAGGTTTAGTATTGATTTAATGTTAGTGGGTCTATTAATATTAAAGATAATTAAATGTATTCTTCCAGCATTTGTCCTTTAATATCCATGCTCTTCCTTTTAGTGCTTAATAGATTGGATTCTCTGCTCATGTTAGGAAAGAGACTCAAGCCACCTCAAGAAATAGGACAGGTTGTTGTATGGAGATATAGATGATAGGTAGGTAGGTAGGTAGGTAGGTAGATAGATAGATAGATAGATAAACTGAATATTTGGGGGACCCAAGAACTATCATGTATCTGGCTTTACAGAGATAAAAGCATAGTTTTAAAACAACAAGGATCTGAGACAGCTCCAGAAACTGAGTTATTTTGTCCCTTTGCATTGTGGATACCAGGCTTCACTACTCAGGCACCCACAGGACCGAGGTTCTCACCCCCACCTCCCCTGTGTGTTGGCTGCTGATGACCGATAATGGAGCCTCTCCCCAGGAATCGCCCTGGCATAAAGGAGCCACCTTGCCCCAAGTCACACACCCTCCAGGGAAGAGCCCTATCCAAGGACTGGTCTGTGAATGGAGACGGGGCTCTGTCCTTTGTCATGCAGGCACAACTGTGATGGGTCATCCCAGCTCTGATTTCACTGGATCAGATGAGGCCACTGCACCTGACTTCAGCCTCTGCGTCTGCTTAACTCTGCTCTTCTTTCTCCCGAGAGCTGATTTCCTGGAGAATGGTCCCCACTAAACCTCCTGCACACCAGTCTCCATTTCAGAGGGTTTCCAGGGAACCCAACCTAAGACGCCTCTCCAGGCGCAGAGTTTATCCAGGCCTTGCCGTAAGCCACTCAACCCTTCTCTTTGTTTCCTGTGTTCCTGTCATTAGCAGCCTGAACTGTCAGCCTCAAACACATGCTCTTTCTTTTCTACCTCATGGCTGCTGTCTTGGCAGCTTCTGCATATGCATGACTTTGATTCACCCTCAGCTTTAGTTTTCTCTTGGTCTTTCATGATTTGCCCACCATCAGTCTTCTTTAGGCAGAATTTGGGGCCAGACCATCATATTACGCATCGCTGGCAATACTACAGATTGGCTAATTCTGGTTCCGATGTCTGTCTTTGAGCTGTCTAGATAGAAGATGGAGGAGAGCTGAGGCATAAAATGTGGCCACTCCTGCTTAAGAAAAAGCTCAAACCATTTGGGTGTGACAATGTCTCTGAGAAGGGAATTTAGACTCGGTTGGTGCTGTGACTAGCCTGTCCATTGCTTTTGTTATGGACTGGATGTTGTGTCCCTTCCCATTTATATATTGAAATTCTAGTCGCCAGTATGATGGGATTAGGAGATGGGACCTCTGGGGGGAGGGAGGGTCATCAGGTCCTGACAGTGGAGCCCTCAGGAATGGGTTTAGTGTCCTGATAAGAAGGCACACAGAGCTGGTTTCTCTGCTCTCTCATATAATGATACAGTGGAAGACAGCCATCTGCTAACCAGGACGCAGGCCATCGCTGGACATCAAATCTTCCTTGGCACTGCTCGGACTCCAGAACTGTAAGAAATATGTGTTTGTTGTTCAAGCCACCCAGCCTGTGGTAATTTGTTATAACAGCCTGAACTAGGACAGCATCTATGAACCAAATCTAGTTCTAGTCAATGTACCAGGGATATGTAGGAACTTCTCCAACAAATATTTATTGAGTTCCTATGAGCTAGGCTCTATTTTAAGTAAGGGAACAGTAAGCAATATGAGAACTCCTACCCCTATGCAGTTTACAGTTCAGTGGGAAGGACAGAAAAAAAGACAAATAATTGAAATTCAAAAAGAATAACAACAAACACTCTCAATAAATTTATGCCTCTTCCTTGACAAAATTTCCCTCTAGATCCCCAAAGAAAAAGGCAAGGCAAGGGGACCTTTCCCCTCCTTCTCTGCTCACCCTCTCCTGCTGGTTTTAATGGGCAGGGAAATGGCCAGACAGAAGGAGAAAAGGAAGAATCCAAAGCCTTCAATAATCCACTTCATTAACAAAGGTAGCTTTTTAAGTGAGAAATCAAAACCTTAGCCTGAGAGAGAATTCTTTTTTCTCTGTTCAGACTGTTTCATGCAGTCATTCATAATTTTTAACAACACTTACATAGCAATTTTACTGTTGAGGAAGCATTCCCACTTAATCATTCACTTAGTCATTCATTCAGCAAGCATTTATTACTTAATTACGCATGTCAGGCCCATATATCATCTCCCCCCTCCCCAGCACAACTCTGAGAGAAGAGCAAACATTATGAGCATACCTGTTTACCAGGTGAGTTTCTAGGGAAAATAAGGTTCAGAGGTAGACAGTAAGCAGAAGAGAAAGCCTTAGGCTTTAGAGCCAAGCAATTCAGGTTTATTTCTATGTATGTATGTCTTGAAGGAATATCCTTGCACATGCAAGAAAAATATATTTTTGAGGTGGTTCACAATAATACAGGTGATAACGTAAGGTGAAAAAAAATAAGTGGATTAGAAAGTTAATGAAGGGACAATAAGAGCAGAATGGAAAACCGAGAACAAACAGCAAATCAGGAAATAGGTAGGTATAAAAACTATGATGATAAGATCTTTCATAATTATTAAAGTTGAGCCTCAAATCTTTTATGAGTTTTGTGACCTTTAGGGAGAAAATGGAAACACGGAAGAAACCAATGACAGTTTTCAATGAATAAATTGCAAGGAAGGAAGAAAAGAAAGGTGGAACTTATGGGTTAAAAGAGAATTAAGAGACACGCCATTCACATACAACATGGGTACCCTTCCATCCTGATTCAGACCCCAACTGCAAAAGACAATTCAGGAAACAAGTGGAGAAATGTTAACAGTGACTTTTTGTTGTGGTTGTATATTAAGGAACTGTTCATCTAGCTGTGATAATGATACTGTGTTCATGTTTTTGAAAGACATCTGATACATACTAAATTATCTGAACTCAAAACAAAACCGCACAACATGGCTATAAGATTTCTGTTGCCCTTATATTAGCTTTGTGTTTTGAGGCCACTTTATTCTCCTATAAACAGGGAAATGCAACCTACTGTCCAGAGTTTTTGTGAAGATTAAATGAGATATGTAGGTTGATCCTCATTGATTTGTAGATACCCTATTTGCTAAAATTTACTTGTAACCCCCAAATCAATACCTGCAGCACTTTTGTGATCATTCACAAACAAGCACAGAGCCACATAAAATTTGGGTCACGTGAGCACCTGTTCCCAGCTGAAGCCGGCTCGGCCATGCTCTGCCTTTCCTTCCGGCTCTTATACTGTAAGCAAGTATCCTTTTCACAGTCTATTTTACACTATGGTTTTTGTACTTTGGTGGGTTTTTTTGTTGGTGATTTTGCCATTTATTATGCCCCCCAAGTGTAGTGCTGAAGTGCTGCCTAGGGTTCCCAAGCACAAGAAGGCGCTGATGTGCCTTACAGAGAAAATACATGTATTACATGAGCTTCCTTCAGACACGAGTTGTAGTACTGTTGGCCGTGGGTTCCACGTTGATGAATCAAGAATACATATTAAACAAGATGTTTCTAAACAGAAACACACATAAAATAAGGTTATGTCTTTATCGATTCACAAAAATGTTGTGACCGGAGTCTCGTAGGAACCTAACCTTGTATGTCCCCTAGGAACAATTGTTCAGTATTTACTAATTCAGGATTCATGGCAACTTTATTAAATGTAACCACCATAAATAACAAGAATCAACTGTATGTAAAAGACTTATGCTAACGTTTTCTTTAAAGCAAGTAGCCAACAAACGTTTGTTTCTTCATCTCTGAAGAGACACAGATCACACCCAAACTCCCTTCTTTGGACACCCCAGAGTGTGAGTGAGTTGTAATGTGTGTAACTATTTGATCAAATAGACCTTCATCTTTTATTGGCTTTTACTGGTATTCTTTATTGGCTTTTCTCCTTCCTGACTCACTCTCCCTACTCTTTCTCCTCCCAAATAAATTACCCGCAACCAAGTCTTGGTCCCAGGCTCTGCTTTTGAATGTAAGGGAAGCTACCTGTTTGGAATGGACTTGAGCTGCATTTGCACAGCCCTTCATAATAAACCAAAGAAATCCAATCGTCTACTTAGACATTGAACTGTCAGCAGATACATGATAGGCCAGAAAGCATAATTCTCATGTCAAAATAACTCTCTCTTTGGTCCATTCCCTAAATTCCAGCCTATTCTTCTCTGTGATGAAGGGAATTGAGTGGGGAAAAAAAACAAAATAATTCTAATATTAATCATCAATATTCCCTACTCACATAACCAATCAGGAGATGACTGAATGCCACTGTCAAGGTTTACAAAACTGCATTTCAACAGGTGGGACGTAGGGGATGTTTAAGTGTTCAGTTCACTTAGTTACCTCATTCGCCATGAGGGTGAAGGAAAGGCATGTTACAAGAATCTGTCCTACTTTTTAGGCAAAAGAAAATGGAAGGTTGATCCAGTAATCTGGATAACCGTGGCTATATGGGCCACATTAACATAAACTTAACTTCCCTACACATCTGATCAAGACTCTATATACACACAGTATATGTGGCTGCTCTGCCCTACAGGACTTCAGGAACTGTGTCTTATCAAAATACTACTGTCAGAATTAAGGCTCTTCCTAAAGATAAGAACTACTGGCATCCAAATTGGATAAATATATGTCTCTGAACCCTCTTTCCCTTACTGATAGTTTGTCTTTGCGAAAGGTAGATATAAACGTTGTTGCTACTATTTCATGGTAAAACTGAAGAAAGGAGGTAAATGAAAAGAAATTAGTGGTTGATTCTTAACTCATAACCATGTGATAGAATTTTAGTTTATACTCTTTAAGCAATTCTCCAGGAAGCCCTATGCAAGATTCTCTGATTCATCACCTTTCAAATGATTTTACGATCCTCAATGAATAAATTAGAGTCTTACTCTAAGTTTTATGAGAAAGATATAAGTACCAACCTTGACAGGGAGGTCTAGATTGCTTTTGCCCTACT
The DNA here is from genome assembly GCF_040802235.1 of Manis javanica. Lineage (NCBI taxonomy): Eukaryota > Metazoa > Chordata > Mammalia > Pholidota > Manidae > Manis > Manis javanica. Next base: position 11,336,397 of record NC_133170.1, on the reverse strand, counting down.
GAAGTTCAAGAAAAGCTGCCCTGTTTCTGTAAGGACATCCTCATCCTCACTGGCTTGGATTTTGTTTTGTTTGGAAAGGGATGACAAATAAACAAAACCCTTTATCAAAAGCAATGAGGAAGTCACAGTTTACAATATATTCTCTTTTAAAAAATTTAACATCATTACTTTTATTCCTTATATGGTCAGCAATGTGTCCACCCCTGCATCCTCTGAATGTGGAAGACAGTGGTGAAATCAGACTGGCCTCCTGCCGCTGAGATCAAGCAACAAATTAATGATCCAGTTATGAACAGATTTCTGTGGGTGCTGTAAGCTTGCTGTAAATTAGAGCTTGATTGTTTTTGTTCCCTCCTCTTTCAAAATATATGTTCTGTACCCAAACACTGCCATTTGATGACAAGAAAAAGTACAGCCATGTGCTGCCACTCATCTATCAGTTTCTTTAAGCATGTCTTGGTTTCATGCAGTGTCCAAATAGTAGCCTTTCTCAAACCTGGGGAATGGAATAGAATTAGTGACGTGGAAAACCCTGCTGAATCACAGCTACCCTGTGATCTAACAGCTGACTCCATCACCAGAATCATGTGTCCCTGGCGTCAGCTACAACTGTCTGGTCCAGGAAGAATTACATAAATTGCTTTGACTGTACTTCCCCTTCTTTAAAATGAAGTAGCCATCAGAGGCTTGGTGTTAATGCAATAATATGTCATTCATATTGATATCTACCTGAACACAAACCATTTACTTTGTGAATAAAAGCCGTTTGAAAATGGTAATGTTCTATGTAAATATACTTGTAATTTTTGTTTCTGGAATTTTTCACTGCCTGTTGGTGGTTATGCTTTTAAGTTTCTTGCAAGCCTATTTGATCTGAATTGGTCTGTAGTTTGTGCTGTTCACATACCACCCTCTGCTAAAAGGCAGTGCAGAGTTTTCCAGGTCAAACCACTGAGGGAGCACTAAGGATATGCAGTCTGAGGGGCCCAGGGACAGATTATATGGTTTTTTAAAAAAGCAGAGACACTAACACAGTTTAGCAAGAAATATATCCTAAAGTAACTCATTCTTGGCTTTACTGATTCATTTAACGCTCAAACATTTACTTACCACCTATTATGTGATCACCACTTATGCCCTGGGAATTCAAAAATAACCAAGATATCCTATTCTTTAAGAACTCAGTCTAGTGACGAAGGTGGGTAAACATTATCATCAGACAGCTGAGGGTTTACACAGGGTGTACAAAGGGCAAGAAATATGGATGATGGATGATAAGACAGGCGTATTTTACAGTTCCATGAGAAAATGAACTCAATTTTCATTGCTTCAAATCCACATGGACATCTTTGGAAATATCTTCTTGATAAATTAAGATAATTCAGGAAGAATTTCTACCCTTTTGGACTCTGATGCCCTACTGTAGGGAAGAAAAGGAAAATGACCAATTTTTGTTCACATGACTGCTTAATGGGCCATTATTACGATCAGAGTCAACTCTGCAGCATAACTCACAGTTTTCATCTCTGCAGCTGTACACAGGGCTCTGAACATTCACACAGGGAAGCAAACATGACGGAAATCTCTTTCTAACAGAAAATGTAGGTGAGATGAGCTTTCTATTACTCGAGCCTTATTCTTCCCTCTTTGGTAAGTTCTAAGAAGGATGGACTATGTATGGGCTTCTTGAAATGTCTCATTATGTAGAAAGAGCATTGGAGAAAGACTAGAAGGGAGGGAAAAAGGGGAAAAGGAAGGAAGAAAGGAAGGGAAGTAAAGAGGAAGGGAGGGAGCCAAGAAGAAACAAAGGCATGTAAGATAGCTCTTGTATCTGGAATGAGATCAATTTTTTTTCTGCTACAAAACATAGTTACAAGTCACACAATATCAATTAAAATAGGAAGGAAAGAAAAGTTGGGGAATAAAAGCCAGCCCACAGCCATTCCCTTCCCTTAATCAGCTTTATCACTGGATAGTCATCTATCATTAAATATACTGGGTCAAATTCTCACCTTACCTGTCTACAATTAGCAAAAGCTGCGTGTTAATTTTCCCACCCTGGTGTGTGGAACATACTAGCTCCACTGGAACATAACTGGGTCTTTGGAAGCAAAAGCCGAATGACCACAGCATGTATTTCTCCCATTCTGGAGAGTACAGTTCACATGGGTGGGGAACGTCAGACGTAATCACAGGAACTCCGGGTAAGGATTGAGGAAGTCCGGAGACTCTCTCTGAAGCCTTTTCAGAAGGAAGAACAGCTCGCTGTGTCTTGAGCCCAGACTTTGAACACACCTCCTTTCTCAGACATTTTCTTGCATCAAAGTATTTCTTTAATCAAGCAAAACAATAAAAGCCCATTTAACACACTCTAAGAAGTGAGATTCCAACTCTATTAAAACAGGTCTCTCCTTGCTAAATATTTATGAATGCTTCCTAAAACTTTCAATGGGCTATCACTCTTTGGTGATGGTCACAGTAATGAATTCATGCAATTGGTACGCACATCAAATAAGATTTTCCTCCTGGAGGGAAACCACAGAAGAGAATTGTCAGGAAACTATTTTGGAAGCAGGCACTCAGGTGGAATCATTCTTGTTGATGTGCCGTTAATTCAACTTAAAATGGTAACATTTCTGTGTTTTATTTAAAGTTATACTTTATTTAAGAAAGTTACCTCTAATGAGGATAATAACACTCGAGCATTCATTCAATAGATATTTATGGAGGACCCACTGTGTGCTAGGCATTGTTTTCAGCTCTGTGGGAAAAGAGACTGCCCTCCTATGTGGAGTCTTATGTTTCAGTATGGAAAGCAGATGGTCAATGTATAAACCAACCAATAATTACATAAGGTGACTTCAAATATGTATGATAAAATACAGCACTGGGATGGAGAACACCTAAATTGGTGTGGGGCATGGGGGCCAGTTTTGTGTTCAAAGAAGACCTGCCTGAGAATGAAGGGAAATGAGTTAAAGAACTCGAGAAGGAGTATCCCGGGCAGAGGGGGAAAGAAGTGCACACGGCTTGGGGCAGTTAACACTGGGGCATCAGAGCACGTTATGTATCATTCTTTATACAGCTGGGAGCACGTTCGTGTATGTTGTTTCATTTGGCCCTCACGCACTTGTGGAATAAGGCCACCGTGGCAATGTCCTCACTTTACAAATGACATATTGCACACCCAGGGGAGGGTCTGCTGAGGTCTTATGATTCCTGTGCTTGCCAACACACCATGATGCTTCTCTGGGCTTCAGTGATCATGAAGTGTACGTAAATCACCGAGTGGGTGGCTTAATGCTATGATCAGTCCATTGTTTTCTTCCTTTCTGCAGCAGAGTAGATAACATTTGAGCTCTGAATCTGACAGAACTTTATTAGAGTGCCAATCTTGCCTCAATTACTATGTTACCTTCCTGCCTGTTGCCACAGATGCAGAATTGTCCCCTCTCTCCCGCACCATTAAAATTTCCCTCTCTACTGGATTATTCCTATCAGCCTGTTACCACGCTATTATTTCTCCCTTCTAAAACAATGTTCCCCTTATTCCACATCTCCTGTGATGAGTAGCCATTTTTTGCTCTTCTCCTTATGTGAACACTGCCTGAAAGAGTTATTTACATGTATTGTCACCACCTCTTGGCTTCCTGTTTTCTGTATTCTCCATATTCCAGCTCACTGGGATGAAAACCTCAGCATTATCCTTAACTCTCTTTTTCTACCAGCCCGCACGGCAGAAAATCCTACTAGCTTTACCTTCAAAATATAGCCAGAATCCAACCACTTGTTACCATTGCCACAGCTGCCAGCCTGGCCCAAGCCATCACCATCCCACCTGGATCACTCAGGTAACAGCCTCCTAGCACATTGACTGCTGCTCTCATCTCTGCCCAGCACAGCCCCTGAAAGGACCCTTCTCAGATCCTATCACTCCTGTGCTCAAAACTCTCCAGGAGCGCACATCTTGCTCAGGGTTCCATCAAAGTCTTCACAGTAATCTGCCCCCTTCTCCTCCCTCCAAGCCCTTTGACTTTATTTCCTATTCCCCTGCCCCTGCCTCACCCAGCTCCTCCACATGCGCTTCTATCCGGACTCCAGCTGGGATGTGAGCTCCGCAAAGGCGGGCTCCCTTGCTCCTTTATGTCCTGGAAGGGCCTGGAACAGTGCTGGGCATGGAGTAGACATTCAGTATCAAATTGCCAAATGAATAATCCATGTGTACCCCACAGTGTTTGGTATAGATTTGCCCGTTTTTCACTTAATCTCATTTGTGTGTAGAGTTCTGAGTTCCCTCAGATCACGTCACAACCTTAATTATTGAACTTAGTTCTCTGTTAAATAAATGACAACACAGGGTGTAAACCTCCATCTCACTAGGCAGCACATAGACTTAGCCATTTATTAAAATCTCTCATACGTGGAAAAGCTGCTCCATCAGTTGTTATTTTAAGTATCCAATTGCCACATTGAGAGATATATTGTTTGCTTATTGTTCAGATCATTGGTTCATCACTACTTAAGGACCTAGAAATAGTTAGAAAATAACCTTAAAAATAAGCAGTTTATTACTTCCCAAACAGAATGAATTCTACTATTGAGTTTCTTCTTGGATCAATGAAAGCTGCCTTGAGAACATACAATAATTTTTAACTTGTTCATATAAATTGGTTACTTAACAAGGTAGAAACAAAACAAAATACTACCTTTTAAAACGCTTTGTGCTTTAATAACTGGACTAGAATTTTCTCTAATCAAGAATCTGTAAATATCAGAGGTGATCAAAACAGATGCTCAACTTGTTTACTAGTGATCATTTTGTAATATATCCATATATTCAATCATTATGTTGTACATCTGAAACTAATATAATGTTAAATGTCAATTACATCTCAATTTAAAAAAAAATTAAGATTGCTCAAATATAGCCTTGACAGAGGGAAATAATGTCCCCTAGACAAATTAAAAGATGGAGAGAATAAAACATTTAAAATGACAAATGACATCTTTTTGATTTGAAAACATTATTGTATTGAGGTCTCATAAATTCCTTATTTTAACTCTACAACCAAAGACTGTTATAGCAATTTCACTGGATTTTTGCTTAACATTCTTGAATTGAGCTCACATTATGAGTAGTTCTCTGAATTTCCTATTCCTCACATATCTAAGATAAAAAAGTAAATTTATTCTCAGAATGTAGTTTACACTCGTCCAAAGTTCTTAGAACTCTCAGAACTTTGAGATCTTATTATTAGCCCTTCCCCCATTTCCTTGCCCCCTTCAAGAAGAAATCGGTAGGGATACCCCAAACCCTAGACCCAATCCTGCTGACCTCTTCGGCAGCCATCTGATTCACAGCACAATGTTCAGGCCCATCTGGGATTCAGGCCTGGAGGCCTTTCCCCGCAGGGTTTGTCTGGGTTCCTTTTAAGAAGCAGGGATCTCATTTTTCCACAAAGCTCTACAGAACTTGTTACAATTGGGGATTGCCAAAGAACTACTTTTGGATTATCTAGTTTTATTTCATTTCATTTAAGTTCTACAGACATTCATCCAACTTGCAGGCTTGTTGCTATGCATGAGACCAATAAAGTAGGGCCCTGCTTTTAACGCAGTAAGTGCAATGGTGGAAATAGGAACAAGGTTCTCTGGCAAACGCGTGAGGTATAATTGCCTCTCCTGAAGATTCAGAGAAAACTTTCTGGCCAAAATCATACCTGGGTCAAGATTTCAATACAAATAAAGTGTGAGCTGGGCAAAACAAGGTGGAAAGGGCATTCACAAATACCATTGATAAAATTTATTTTTAAATAATTTGATTTTAAAAAAATGGGGGAGGAGGAAGGTTGATACCTAGTGTATTAAAGGAGGCTGGATTATCTGCTGGTCTTAGTTTATTTTGGTTTGTTCCCCTTTGCTGAGTTAACTTGGGGTAAGTCGTAGTCCTATCTTTAAAATGCTTGATTTATTTTGCTTCATGTGGTATAAACTTCTTCATAAAAAGTCTCCCTGGTCTGAATTTTGAGAGCAAAATTAATATTTTCTGGATTAAATCTGAGTAAAAACACATTTAATTTATTTAAAAGACATTCATTTCAGTGATTGGTCTTAAAATTTTGACTGACTGTGTGAGGTTTCTAAAAGAAGTATTCAGTTTGAGTTTTGTTTACCAATATTGGAAGAAATCCTAACTTTTTTTTAAAAAAAGGAGGATTATATTCCAGTTTCTTCAGTCCTTTGTTAGTCTGTCTTCCCTCACGCACCCACTGTGCTTTTTCTATAACATATGGGACTTTATACATCAAAGCAAAGCTGTGTTTGTAGAGAAAAAAAAAATCTGCTGGTTTTAAATTCCAGTTTTTATTCCATGTATGCCATACCTTGTTATAAAAAAGTTACAGATCTTTGCTATTTTTGCCCAAATTTCACCCTACAGAAGTCCCTTTATTAAGAAATGAGAGTTAATGAAAAGAAAGTAAGGCTACTGTTTATATGGCTGCAAATATCACTGGGGAAATATTTCATGTTTACATTTTGCTGAACTATTTATAGTGGGGACACATACTACAGTAAAGCCCGCTTGTCCCCATATAACGGGTATCTTTGTGCCTGATTTCTATATACTTATAAGGTTTACATTTTTATCCAGTCTGACCACATTTCATTCCACATTACTTTGTCCTGCATGCCCAGCTATATCATAGCAACAGCTTCTGGCAGAACAGAGACACTGGGAAGCTAGAGAAATAAAACAGCGCCTGTGTAACAGTGTCTTAAATTGTCAGAAGGGAACACAGGCTAAATTTAGGTACTTAACAAATCTCTCATGTCAATGATTAGGGTTTTTTCTTTTTATCCCCACTGTGTTCTTTGAAACCTCTCCATTTTAAGCATCCAAGTTTTCCCTTCTAAATTAATGGCTCATACCTATGGCTCTGTTTTATCTATATTTTTATCTATTTAGCATTGTGTTCCTAAATCTAAAATCTTCTCAAACATTTCTTGCCTGAAGAAAAGTGTCAATGAGTGAACTTTGGAGTCCTCTGGTGGTCATGTAAGTCAGCTGCAAATGAGACTCATTCCTCACAGCCTCTCAGCCACCGGCCTCACCCATCCACCTCTTATCACTGTACATCCCCGACTCCACCTATGTCACCCTTACCTGGCCACAGACACTTCTTCACCCTTTTCCTATGAGGTATATATATATACAATGCAAATAATTTCTATAAATTCTGATAGGTCATGAGAACATTTTGCCCACGACACTGGATTTACAATGACATGCTCTCACTTTGACACTGTTGAAAGTTAAAACTACGGCCAGTTTCCGGGATCCTCCATTGGAAATCATGGCTCTGGCTTTTTCCTAAAACAGATTTTACAATTTTGATTTCTAAAGAATATCTTTCTTCATTTGCATGGCCTTTGATGAGTTCTATTTCTTTTCAGTCACTTGACTGAGTTCCTTTAAACATTTTGTTCATTTCACTATTTCAAGAGCCCAAGGAGAAAATAGTTGCTCTCAGAATAAACAATGGCTTGGAGGAGTCAGTGTGCAAATAGTCTCTTCCCCTTGGCTCCTTATTTTTACCTGTGTAGGAATGAAGCCTTCCTGGGACTGGCCCTTGAATGATGGAGGAGGATTTCAGATAAATAAAGTCTTGGATTGTGCTTAGAGGAGATTAAGGTGTTATTTACCAAAACAGGAATGAGGTGTCTCCTTGACATTATATGTCATCCCCTTGACATTTGTCATTATCTGTGTTTCTAGTCTAGTCAATGGTCTCGGAATTTCTGAGCATTCAGCAGTCAGTTCCCAGGAGTCTGTGTTTTGTCTGAGTGGATATGTGCTGCCTGCCGTCACTCTCAGTTCAAAGATATTCATCCTTTAAGGGCTGTGTTTGCTTTTATTCAGAAAGTGAGTACATTTAATTTCCTGTTCAGAAAAGGAAAGCGATGGAAGTAGTGATTGTATGGATAGTGAGATCAAGTGCTCCTAAATCTTTCCAAACACATGAATGCTTCAGAATGCACACTCTTCCCCTCTTATCATAATGGGTTTACTTGAGTACAAAAACGCTACATTATGCAACACCAGCCATCGAATCCAAAATGTCAACCATCCACCTTATTAAATTAGACTGAAGAGAGCTGAGTATAGAACTATGGTTGAAAATACATTATTATGGCACAGATCATGCTTTTAAAAATTATAATAATCCAATACCAAAAATCTACCTATACACAGACTTTAGACTATTTTAAAGAATAGATAATAATCTTGTCTACTAGAAGCGAAATATAAATAATGTCATACTTGCTCAAAGTCAGCATTAGTAAGAAAACACACAGTGAATAACTTTCAAGAAATAGGGTGAAGGGCAATTTTCACTGCCTTTTTTCTTTACTGTTGCACCACACCACATACGAAAAAACAGACAGCAGCTGAATAACTTCTTTTGCAGAATCTCTTCTCAGTGGCTTCTAATCTCCAATTCACTTTCATAGGCTGTGTGGCCTCGGGGTGTTCGGTGTTTTTGAAGGGGAGTGGAGTTCAGGTTTTAATATTCTTAAGGGGGTATAAGTAATTCGATATAGCATAAAGAATGTTTCATTGTTCTTTGGATATTTACCAAGTAGTTAACTTTTGAATCATAGCAATCAAATCGCCAACATCCTGGCGTTCATCAGTACTCCGGTGAAGGGTTTCTGAATCCTAAACAGCGTGATTTGCAGACTTTTCACGAGTAACTGTTTCAACTGGTGTCATATGGTCCTAATTATTTTAAATTGGAGCCTCTGGCTGACAATACAAGAAACATGGATGCGTAGCACCATCTATTGTTCAAGAACAAAACAACTATATGATAAATAAGGGGGAAAGTCAACGCGTGTAGGACTTTCAAAGAGAGGGTATATTTTAGTTTCCTATTACTACTGTAACAAACTCTCACAAACGTATTGGCTGAAAAGAACACAGATGTATTACCTTTGGGTTCTGTGGGTCGGAAGTCTGCAGTGGGTCTCACTGGGCTCAAATCAGAGTGTCAGCAGGACAGCATTTCTTCCCTGCAGAGAATCTGCCCATTTCCTTCCTTGCCTTTTCTACCTTGCAGAGGACACAGCTTTAGGCACTGCCCCCATGCCCTGGCTCACAGTCCCCTTCCTTCACCTTCAAAATCAGCCACATTCCATTCTTTCCTTCTTTCCTGTTTCGTCCCCCACCTCACTGGATTCTGACCTCACCTGGGAAAGGGTCTCTGCTTTTAAGGATTCATACTAATAGGTTGGTTCCACCCACTCAATCTATCCAGACTAATCTCCCCATCTTAAGGTCCTTAACCTTAATAACATCTGCAGATTCCCTTCTTCCCTTGTAAAGTAACATAATCACAGGTTCTAGGGATTAAGAACCCAGAGCCTTATTCTGGGGAGCCATTTTTCTGCCTTCCACAGGGTCTGAGAGTTAGAGAATTAATTAAAAACCTTCTGCAAATATGCAAAATTTAAGCCCTTGACTTTTGGTGGAGTCAATAGGTTGGCGTGGTGTATTATTTATGTTGGGGGCAGAGAAGAGGAAGGTTGCCTTCTAGTGTTTACAACATTTGTCCTTTTTATCATTTTAGTTTTTATGAACTCAGGCTACAACTGTTAGTTTTCTCTTACTAATGCATAGGAAGTATTCTTTCAAATGACCATCGCTTCAGAACCTTCTAGCTAAGTTTCATATTCCTGGGGGAAAGGGTCAGTGTTTATTTCTTCTAATCTTCCAACACCTAATCTTTGCCTCTCACCCCGTCCCACCTTTCAGTGTGGTCACCAGCACACACGTGCACACACAGAGGCATACATACATCTACAATATTAACATTCAATAAAGGCCATTTTCCAATGTTCTGTTTCCGTTCTACTGAGAGTTCTGCTTTAAACGTCTCTTTTAAAACACATAGATAACTTGCACCTACCTTACAAAACTGAAATGCCATTCGTGATTAGTTATTCTTATTTTCTACAGTAATGCTATTGCTATGTTGGTGGTAGACACCTTTAATGATCATTACTCCGCATCCAGGTTTATTGCTACAGCAGTAATATGCTCACAGGGGCAGCTGGACACTCAGGACGTGGCTAGCATTTCCTGACTAATCTAGAAGAGGCAAAGGGCAGGTGCTGGAGGAGTGCCCGGCAGACAGGGTCCACCTTAAGCCCATTCGTTCTCTGAGCAGAGACAGAAGGCAGCTTTTGGCTGACAACACTGTTCACAGTCCCCACTGATTCATAATCAGCATGCACTACTTTTAAGATGTCTGAGTGAGAGGAAATACCTAGAAAATAGTTTGCCCTGGCCATATATTCACTGTGGGATCTCTCTGATGTTCCTCACTTTGGAATGGGAAGGACTAACATCTTGGAAAATAGCGGTCTCTTTTTATCATTTATCAAATTGGTAATAAGAGAAAGACACTGAGTTTCTGAAAGGACTTAAAAATTAATGTATCTGTTCAAATCTGTTCAACATCTATCAGAACATCATTCTCCAAATAGCTAGAATGTATATAGAAATAATAAATCACATTCACAACAATCTAACTTGACAAGGACATCAACCCTATGGGACAGATACTATTTTACAGTGGAAAGAACTGGTGCATGCCTAACTGACTAGCTGTAAAAGAGCATACTCGTTGACAAGGATATGGAGACATGATTATATAAAGCTGGTGAGAGAAGACTCTTTGTCCCTGTTAAATACCGTCAGTTTTAACAACAGTGACCCACCTTTATTAGTTAGTATTAAAGTGCAGGGGCTGTAACAGAGACACCAAATAAAGGCTAATACAATCTAGAAGACAATTTCTCTGACTTGTGACGGCCCTGTTGAAGGTAGTCCTGGAGAGGTGTGCTCTCAGCAGCATAGACTGCTCATGGGATCCCTAAGGTAGCAGTTCCCAAACTCTGCCTCACATTGGAATCACTAGGAAGTTTTTAAAAACACTAATGTTTGGCTCCCACCCCCACACATTCTTATTTGATTGGCCCAGGGTGTAACCTGGGCTCTGAATTTTTAAAAGCCCCCTGGGTAATTCTAATGTGCAGCAAATTAACCCAACTTTTCAGAAGGGCAGTTGACTATACTAAAACGCTAACACATGTCTTAACGTAAGTCTTTGGCTCACAATTTCCACTTTAAATAATGTATGCGAAGGAGGAGTTTAAGAAAATGAATGAGATTGAAATAAGGTGGTGTTCATCTCAGAGTTATGCTTGACTGCAATAAATTAGAAATAACCTATGGCAGAAACTGCTGGATATTCAGCAAAATCTGTTTACCTGACTCCTGGACATGCGGCTGGAATGCATTTCTCTGCCTCCTCTGCGAGTGGAGAAGATTATGGGACAGTGTGCTGGGTGATGAAATGTCAACAGAAGGGACACAAACAGCCCTAAGTTCTAGTCCATAAATGCCTCCTGAGTGACCCTCCGTGGTCTCGTATCCTGATGTTGGTGAGACACAAAGAATCCACTGAGGAAACTCAAGCCCTAGATGATGATAGAACTACTAGAGGCATGAATCTGGAATGAACATCCTCATCATTGCCTCATGTGAGGAAGAGATAAACTTTTACTGTATTAAGACATTGAAATTTTAGGGTACAGCAGCTCGAGTTGACCCTAATACAAAATTAAGATGTCCAATAATAGAGAAATTAGGAAAATAAACTTAAGTGAATTCTTGCAACACAGTCTTTAGATGACTTACTGATTACAGTCTGGGCAGTAGCCAAGCCAGATGAGACGTAAAGTATATGTTTCCATTCTGCTTTATTATCATTAATTTTAATTTCAGGCTATTAAGTGAATGGACTACTATTCCCTTAACCACAACCTCTGGGTGGCTGAGTTGGGGTCATTCTGCTTGAGATCTGCTTCACCGCACTGTACAAGGAAGAAAATGCACCTGTAACCAAATCCTTTACAAGCAAAATGACACATTTCCAGTGGTGATTCGCCACAGAAGCATAGAACTGGGGAGCTAGGATGAATTAAGGGATGGTTAGGCCAATCACCCAAATGGCTTGAATTCCAGCCACAACACTCAAAAAAAGAGTCCTCCATTTTTTCCTCGAACACCTCCAATTATGGGGACTCAATGAACATAGAATAAATAGTAGCTTAGGGTTTTTGTGTCTGTTTGTTCGTTTTGCAGAACTAATAACAAATATAAAAAGAGGAAAGTAGGGAAGAACACAAGCTAGCACTTATTGAATGCCCATTGATGAGGCCCTGGGCATAGCACGTTCATGCGTTTTATTCTGTTTAATCTTCACAACATCCCTGTAGGGGCAGCGTGCATTTTTTTTCAGAAGACCTGAAGCTGGCGGAGTTGAAATAATTCACCTGGCTGCCAAAATGACAGAGGCAGTACTTAGCCCGCCAGAGCACGGCATTTCCGGAGCCTTGAAAAGGAGGACATAGATAAAGGTGGATATTGGTGTGTGCTTTGAAATATACCTCCAGCCATCAGAAATTTATACTTAGCATCATCCACTCTCAGGCCCTAGACACTCCTTAGTTAATGTTCTAGACTAACAACATAGACTAAGGGTACGGTCTGTAATCATTAAACATAGGGTAGGCGGGGGTGGGGGTTGGGGGCAGAGGGAGAACCTAGTAGCTTCATTAAATGGTAGAAACCATTACTTTAGCTCAGCTTTGAAGTACACCTGACTCAGTTTTTGAATATTATGTCATGCAAATTACTCTGTTGCTTTTAGAACATATTAATATCAATGACACTCATAAACAAGATCACACAGATATATAGAAATCTGTACAAAGAGAAACTAAGCAGTTTTTCTCAGTGTTTCCACTTCGTACTTTTATGCATGCAATGATTTCAGCGTTTAGAGAGAAGTAAAGGAGTGTCTGTCTAATTGGGGAGATTTACAGCTCAATTCCAGTTGTCTATGAGAATCAGGGGGAGACGGGATGCAAAATGAAAAGGAATGTCCTGGTGGGTTGCTAAAGAAAAGCATTTGGGACTTCATGCTGCTGCTGAGGAATTAGGCAGGAAAATATGTAGAGCTGAGGACAACTCTTCGATTAGAGAATCACAGCGGTGGGAAAAGAAAAATAAGTCAGTGGAACTTTTAGCAAATAATATTCAGTGGAACACCAATGTATAAACAAGCTAAAAATGCCATTGCCCTGTTGAAGTAGGGTATGTAGAACTTCGTCTAAGGTACCTCCCCCCTGTTGAAACCTGAGTCTCTAGACCCCAGGCGGGAGATCGGGACCAACCCGAATGTATGATAATCACCTGGAGATGCTTGATGAAAATGCAGATGCTCAGGTCCCAACCCCAGCAGTTCTGATTCTGTACATCTCATGTGGGATGCGGAAAAGTTTGTTACTGAAATGCCCTTCTGATAGCTGTGACGTACAGCCAGGTTGGGAAGTGCTAAAAAAGCTACCTAGGACAAGCTTTTTAAGCTAAGGGTGTTGAATAAATTCTGCAAATAGCATACGTCTTCAGGTATTTAACAAAGGAGGCCATGTGATAGGCTGATGTGGCTGACCAAAAGAAGATAGACTTGATGTTCTGCATTCAGCCTTCCCAGAATAATGAAGGCCATGGAAAAGGCTGGAGTTATACAGTTAAAGGATGGCCACAGCTTGGCCTGAGGACTTGGCAAAAATGAAAAGAAAAAACAAGTGCACTCGAAGAGAGCATAGGGGCATCCCATCTTCCTAGGAAGGAGGCACTACAGAGAGCCGCTAAAAGCACAGGCTCCTGACTTTGATTCCTGCTCTTGGATTCATGCTCATCCACTTGGCTGTTTGACCTTGGCCAAATTAGTTAACGAGGACGTAAGAAAGTACAAGCTTCCACCATTGATCTTCAGCCTCCTGTAGCAGCACGGGGGGTACCTCCTAGGAGGACCCCAGGAGCCCAAGGAAGCCACCGTGGCTGATCTCAGCTGCAGCTGGAGAACCTTGGCTGTCCCTTCCCGCACCTTCCAGACCTCATGGGCATGTCTGTTCCTTAGCAGAATCTAATCAAGAGACATATTGGAAGGGGACACGGAGAACCGTATTTCCAGAGTTCTCCCCTGAAGGAGGAGAATGCAGAAGGGGAGGAGTGAAGCTGAGTTGCTACCCTTGTACCCACAGCTGTTTGCCATGTTTCGATGCCTTCTAACTGCTCTGTCACCCACCATGTTCTCTCCTCTGCTGGTTCTCACCAGGCTACTAAGAGTTCAGAATTTACCACAGCCAAACGTTTGCACATTGCCTACCATGAATATGAATGCCACAGAATTCTGTCTGTCAAGATAACAGCCGAAAAGCAAGAAATACCACATTAATATGATAGAGCTTACTACCTAATTTCTGTGAAGATGATCTGATTTCTCTCAGGGCTTATGGGCACAGAGTAACTTCCTCAGCTAACTTACACTGTATTACTTTATTCATCTTGAGCAAAGAGAAGTCCATTTTGAGAAAATGTTATAGCAACAGGGCCTTGAACTGCTTGAAATATATGAGTCGATGGTTCCTTGACCACGTGTAACTGGTACTAACTTAATTCACTCCTCTACCCCTACCCGCCCAGCCCATCATTACACAACAAAACAGTCATGTTTGGAAATAAGAGACATTATTATACCATAAGATTTATAAAGGAAGTCCAAGTCCTTATCTGCTTCTGCGTCCTTATCCTAAAACAAAGTGTAGTTAGATATAATTAACATCCCATCTCTTTTGGGAGAGGACTGCTATACTTACTGATACATGACACTGTGTGCATTTTAGAACTATACTCAGAAACTCACAAAGACATGTTAAACTTCTCCTTAAGTAGTTGGCGATTAAGTCCTCCTGGGAAATGACAAGTTCCCTGTAGATATTTTAGAGTACAGACAAAAAATAAAACCAAGGGAGAGGATAAAGCAAACCATATCAGTATTTAAAAAAGAGTTTCAAATACACTTAGGAAGCTAAATGCTCAAAGTGTCCATATAAAAAACTTGTAAGTTTTGTTTCCTTCTAATTTTTCCACTATTTAAAAAAAAAAGAAGGCACTTCTAGAGATAATGTGCATGCAAAGTCTGGGTACTAAAACGGCCCCAAAGATTAAGTGTCACACAAGATGTCTTGAATTGCTACATCTAATTAAAAGAGATTTATAATAACTTTAAAATGACTTCAACACTACATAAGGAAACAATAAAAGAATACAACCCATCTTGAAAACCAGCTGATGAGAGGCGGGTTGAGAGGATATAATTCTTATTTGTGAGCAACAGAGAGTATGTTAACTTCTTAGAACAAGAAATATTGCAGCATCCTTCAATCAAACTCAAGGAATACTGGTCCTTTGCATTGAAGCATTGCTTGCTTCAAAGGAGATTGGTGATGGCATTTTCTCTGGTAAAGAAAATGTCCTTGCTTCCATCCCATCAGGCACTGCACCTCACCTGAGAGGGATAATCACACTCTTCAGTGTTTGCTTTTCTTTTCCTTCTTTTTCTACAAGCATAGTGATATTATGCAAGTTAGTATACATATCATCAAAATTTTATTAACTCTTGAATCTTAGCAGCAAAACCACTTATATAACAAAGTATTTCAATTTTAAATTAATTTGCAGTTATTTCTGCATCAATTGGGACAATAACTATTACATTGCAATGAACAAACTTAACACTTCTTGGTAACCAAAGAGGAATCCCTAATCTTTCCTTAACAATAGTCAAATGGGTCCTGTTTATCTGCCTCCAGAAATTAATTAATATGCTTCTTGTTTTTAGTTGAAATATTTCTAACATTCACTAATGAAACAATTACACATAAAAAATTTTAAGGAAAAATTAAGGCCATATGAGGACAGAGATCATATATTGATAAGCCTTGGATCTTTTCAATACCTGGTATGCAAATGTTACTCAAAAGTGAGTCAAGAACATAGCATAGTCCTTTGAAGACAAAGGGAGAGAAAAATGCTAAAGATGGAAATTTTAATTTCCATAAGTAGACCCCTACATACCTCAAACACTCTCTTATCAAAAACTCTTTACAGAAAATACTTTCTTTTTGAAATATCTATCCATAAACTATGTGACTTAATGGGCAACATTCTTTGCAAGCACTTACACCCTCATTATGCATGGATGTAAACAGTAATCAGCTTAAGTTTAAACCTAAACATAGCCTAAACTAAGATCAAATGAAAGTACTTTCTCTTCAAAACCCATCAGTCATCTGTTTAAAACATTCCTTTCACACGCTTGACCCTACTTCTTCTGCCCACTTGGGCATCTGTTTGCCCAGGTGTGTGACGTGTCACACCATCCTGTTCGCTGGTTTACTGCTGAGAAGTTCATGTGCAACATCTGTTGCTCAGATATTCGGTTCCTTTGCCCTTTGTCTTAATCACCTCTCAGTCAAACCTAGAATGAACGGAGTTAGTCTCACTAACATGAAATTAAAAAATCACATTGATAAAACTAGACCTTCTGAACTTCTCTGCATGTCCCAACAGAGGAAAAGAATAACACATATGCATTAAACTAGAAGGTCCCCATAGTCAATACACCAATTATAATCATACCAGTTATCTCTGGTGCCATATTAGGGTTGCAAAGTTCATTGATAAATATAATAGGCTCAACAAGTATTCTGACATTGCGAGGAAGTCGGAAATCTCTGGGAAGTTATCCATCCAGCTATATCCCTCAACTATTGCTGTAAATCCACTAATCTAAGAAATATTCAAAAATGAATCCTACCCATTCTTAACAAGCTAAGGTAATATTTGTCTTTCCCCTACTGTTCTTCCCTGTACAAAATCCTAAGTTTCTTGAGGGAAGGACATCGTTTTCTGCTTATTAGGCTGTAAGAATTCTCAAGGACTTGCTGCCAAGAACTAGAACTTTAAAGACAGAAAAAAGGACATTGAGAAAAGTACTGATTAGGAGGTGGGAGACCATACAGGAGAAGGAATCTTCCTTTAGATACAGTAGAAACGAGTCAGACCTCAAAGCTAATTTAAGAAAGGAAGGAAAGGCCTACATGGCTTTTCTGAAAGTAAAAATGTCATTGTGTCTCCCTCAACAAAACCAAACCTATGCAAGGTCCGATGTAAAGCATAATCTCGGGTGATTCTGGCAGCCAGAATCAATGAGGGTCTTGCTACACGGGAGACAAGACAAGTTGTAAATGTTAAGTGAAATGAGGAAGGTTGGAAAGTGCATTTTTCCAGGAAATGTATGCTCAAGCTGCTCAAGCAAGGAAAATTAGATTATTTTAGAAAAGCCAAAATAAGGACAAGGTAAAAATGAAAATAACAGGGGCTGCCTGGAAAGACTTCAGAATAAAACATTAAATTAAATTCTCATGGAGGAAGGTACAGAAACCATACTCCGTAAGAATTTTCGTCAATTTCCTCACATTAAAGAATACAGATTTCTCTACTAAGGACTGCTTTTGTGTAAGGACAGGTTTTGCTCTTTGACAAGAACAAAATTACTCTTTTACCTTTAAAAGGCCCAAAATATTGAGCTGTGAGATCAGCTTCAGTGGTGCTAAACATAGTACTTTTCAGTACCATGCTAAAAGTACAAGCTTTTAGAAGCTTACATCCAAAAACCAACTAAATGATCTGTAGAAGTGACACTTTAAGTAAAAAAAAAAACAAAAAATCCCCTAATAATGCTCAGTGAGTATTGTCATATATGAGTGCGGCCATGTAGCTACAGCAGATAAAGATTAAATAAGAATAAGCAGTTCAACTGAAGCTATACACAGAGAGACAAACTGGTCCATATTCTTTTTTAAAAAAATTTATTTATTGAAGTATCGTTGATATGCAAGCTTATATTGGTTTCAAGTATACAACACAGTGGTTCAAGAGTTAGCCATATTATTAAATCCTCACCCCAAATAGTACAGTTACTATCCTGCAACATAGGAAGATGTTACAGAATCACTGAAACTGGTCCATATATCTTTAAAAATATTTGTTTGTTTATTTATATTGAGGTATAATTGATATGGTTCATATTTTTTAAACTATAGATGACACTCCGCTAAGTTATATTTGTCTGTCTACCTATTTTCCTACCTATATCTATCTACCTATCTATCCATCCACCCATTCAGAGATATATTTGAACCCAGGTATGTGGTTTCTAAGTGATTCTACAGAAGGGATGTGTGTATGTGTGTGTAGGGAAGGCACTCAAATTAAATGCCCTGAGATGATCTAAAAGAAAACTATAGAGTTATTCTCCTTACTTTCAACTTCTAAACACAGATTTATTTAAAGAGTCATATTTTTTTAGCATAATTAATGTTGCTTCTATCATTTGGCAATTTATCAAAACCTCTTCTGATTTCATATAGTTGTAAATTGCACCTTTTCCATCTCTCAGAGTAATGTTACATGTCCCTTTGCAATAGGAAAAATGATAATTTTATCCATCTGAAAATAACTACCTTCAAGCTTCAATGGGTTTCAAGGCAAGTTAAGCTAAAATTTACCAAATAGCTTAAAGTTTGTGCCACAAAATCTGGGGAAAGCCAAACCAACTGGGACATTTCAAGTTGAGAAGTGTAGTTGGGAAAACAGAAACTATCCCTTTCAACAGAGATTAGATGCCCCAGTTTTCTGAGTATTCCTCTGGACTAACACTGAGTTGACTCTTAGAATATGGAACTCTAAGGGAACCTAGAGATTATTTGTTAAAAGTTACCCACTCCCCTTTTTTCTTGCAAGAGGGAAAATTGTGAATGGCTGAACCATCACAGAAGCAAACACCTCCACCTTCCCCGGATTAAAACAATAAAATTCAATTCATGAGACAGTATTTTCATTAAGAACAAATGAGAAATAATCCATAATATATTAGTAAAGCTGATGAAAGAAACGATACTGAGAGAAATACTAAATTCACTGGCCTGGGTTCTTTGTATGTGATTTAACCATTCTGTTTATTCTATTAGAAAAACTCCACCGGCATTCAGAGCTACTACCCTAGGGAAAGTGTGGGTGGTGCCTATCACAGATATCCGATCTGTAAAGCATACATTTAAAAACACATTTTATAATTTAAAAAATAGGAATACAAATGTATGTACATATGCAGCAAAAGTTCTCCACAGGAGCTTATTCTCATATTTGAAATCAAAATACCTTTAAAATTTTAGTTCAATGTAACGGCTCCAAGAACGCCACAAGCATGTTCATGCCGGTAACTTTCTGTCCAAAATGATCAAGAAGCGGGAGCCTGGTAGACAAACGCTCCTTAGAGGGAAAAAAAATGCCTATGTTATTACAGCTCTTTGAAGCTTAGAGCAGCTCTTCATCTAACACTTCTAAGCAATGTGAATATCTTCAGTAGGTGAAACGGCATTCCCCAAACTTTCATACTTGGGATACTCGTCAAATGCAAAAACTCAGAAGTTGGACAATAAGGAAATTCCCAAGATACAGTTGTTTATGTGAAGAAAGTGTTTTACAAACAGGGACATAAAACGTCTCAGCTAAAGTAAAAGTTGAAAGGAAGATGTCTAAAATATACAGGCCATCACTGTACTGAGCGATAATTATTCATTATTCTTGCTGGGGATACATCTGTGGCATTCAAATTCCAGGAAGCCAGATCCTCAGTAAAGCCTGTTGTTACTCTGTTTTATATCTGGGTAGTTCGTTTTAGAAGAAAGCCTGCATATAGTGTGCGATTCCCAGTCCCTTGTTGAGACTGTGTCCTGTAGAACTGGTGACCCTCACCTCTCATAGAAGGACTTTTTTTTGCTGTATCTGAAGACTTAGGTCTTGGGGCCTGCTGTGGCTTACTGAATCTCCTTTCTAGAAGTTTTGAGAGCAGACGTTGAGAGTGTGGTGGTGGTGATAACCCTAAAGTGAAAAGTTATGTCAGGAGGTTTCCTAATAATGAGCTTGTCACAGGCCTGCAGCTTCAGGCCATGGAGACTTGAGGCACTAAAATTCCTGTTTTTTCCCTTCTATAACCACAATACCTGGGTCATGCCTGACAACAAATAAAAAAGAAAGTTCCCTAACAACACTGAAGTCCCATTCCATGTTCAGATTTCTCCAACTTTATCCAAAAGTCTTGACAGGCAGTTTTGGTCCTCAGCCAGGGTGTGACAGATGATCCCAAATTGCTGTTGCTCCATCTCCAAAGCCCTTACGAATCTCAGGCAACCCCTCTAATACTGCCCCCCTCCCCACTTGAATAATTTTAAATAGAAGTTGTTACTGAGATAATTATAGATTCATATGCTACATGTAAAAAATCATAGTGAGAGATCCTGGGTATATTTTATCCAGTTTCCCCCAATGATAAGTAATATTTTACAACATGGTAGGATTCTAAGATAACTGTCATTGACATCAATACAATCCACTGATCTTATTCAGATTTTCCTAGTTTAATTTATACTCATATGCACGTGCGTGTGTTTAGTTCTGTGCCTGTATTGATTTTTAAATGATAATTTCGGCTAAAATGTATAGAGTTCCTGCTGTCTGCTTGGCACTGTTCTCAGTTCTTTACATGGGTAATCTCACTTAATGCTCATGTAGTAAATACATTTATTATCCCCATTTTACAGATGAGAGAGGCCAAATGACCTGGTCGTGGAGCAGGACCAATTCACTTAACTGCCATGTCACACAACTCTCATTACTTCAGAGCACCTCTTGGTACAGAATGTACAGCCCTGAGAGCTAGACTGTGCTTCTAAAATAGCCACAAAATATCTTACAGGGACTTTCAGGCAGTGAAATTATTCTGTAGGATACTCTGGTGGATACATGACATTATGCACTCGTCAAAACCCATCAAACTGTGCAACAGAGAAAGTGAACCTGAAGTAAAGTATGGATTTTAATTAATAATAATGTATGGTTCCTGGTTCATCAATTATAACAAATAGACAACACCATGACAATATTTTAATCATAGGAGAATGGGAGGAGGGAGGATATGGGGACTCTCTGACCTTTGCTCAGTTCTTCTGTAAACTGCAAACAGCTCGAAAAAAGGTAGTCTACTAATTTAAAAGTAGTTTTTAAAAAGTCAATTGCTCTTTCAGGTGGGCCCAACTAACAAAGTAACAAAACACTTTTCTCTTTGGAAATTTCTTCCCTCTGGTCACTGAGCATTTGGATTTTGCCGGCTGCCTTACATGATCTGAAGTGGCAGGAAAATAGTGCCCAAAACTCAGGCACTTAGAAGGTGCCCTGGGGATGCCTGTAGCTATTCTCCCCGCCCACATCGTGCGGGCGCCGACCTCAGCAGCTGCGTGGCACGAGGGCAGAAAGAGGAAGTGTCTGTGATTCCCAGCCATTCCTGGGCCCCGTGGAGTTTGCACTTACACTTACTGCGTTGTCGTCTGAACATTAAATCCTAAAAAGCAAAATAGCCTTCAAGGTAGAGGGCAGATTTCAACGTGGTATGGCAAAATCTCTTTCCCACACTCTTTTTTGGCAGCCCAGGAAAAAGGCTCTGCTACTGCATTCCAAGATGCCTTTTTCTTGTTCCCATGGAAATTCACGGAGGGAATATTATATTTAATCTTTACCACAAGCAGAAATACTTATTTTGGGTGGAAATAACATTAGACATGAATATCACAGAAAATATTATCCCAACCTTAATGTTGGGTAGGAAATTCATCCTTCCTCTCCGGAGCATCGCACACCTCCAGCAATCAGGAAAATTGCCAATGACTGCCCGCTGTGGAACTGGTTCCTCTGACAACATGCTATGCTCCCAGGCAGATCATGCGCCAAATATTATCCTAAAAGCCAGAGAGACAAGTTAATCTTAGCAGCTATTTGAAGGAAGATACTCTGAACATGCCTCACCCTCCTCCGTCCCAAATCACAATCCAATATTCACTCATAATCTTTTTGATCGTCTTTGGAAATTATACCCTTTGAAGACAATCTATGAATATGCATATGGCCTTTAGGCACTTTCATTGCCATTCCATCCAAATAACAGATAATTAAAAATGCTTTGTGTGAGTACCTTTCCCCCTTCCTTTATCACAAAGTGTGCACCGTGCCTGCAAGGACTGAGCGCAGGAATCAGTCTACATCAATGGCAGGTGTATCAAAGGCAAACGTAGCCAACTTCCACGTCACTTTGTCACTGGACCCTCTAGATTTGGGTCTTAATGATCTGCTCCTCTCCTTTAACTAGTTAACTAGTTCTTATGGACTAGTCATGAGATCTTCCCAAAGTTTCAGTGTGTTGCTAGAGTGTCTGCATGTAGTGTTAGAGGCAGATTATTTTCAGAACAAGGAGGAAATCATACTTACGGCTAATTGGTGGCAAGATGCATTGATAGATACTCTAACCAGGCTTGTCCACACTTGTCAATGGGAGGACATGGGCATAAGTAGCCTCAAGAAATAGAACCTCACTTGATAGAATAATCAAATAAGAATATTTTAAGGGACTTCTTTTTTCTCTAACAACCAAGATGGTCTATGTTAAGCTAAGATAACGAACAACCCTCAAATCTCAGGGACTCCATCCGGGTGTATTTCATTCATGCAACATGTCCAAAATGGGTCAGCTTAATCTAGTCTCTCAGGGACCCAGGATGACAGAGGTTCCCTGCTGACTCATGATCCTATGATCACTGACACAGGGAAAAGGAAGTGTGCAGTTGAACACCACCAATTAAATGCTTCCACTTAAAAGTGACACATGCCACTTCAAATCACATTTTATTGGCTGAAGCAGGTCACTGATCAAGCTTAACATCAAGGGGGTAGGAAACCTAAACTTAGCAGGGGCCCAAAAGGGGGAAAACCAGACTGTGAATAGTTCTAATTATTACCACATTGCCTATTCCCTGTGACTCACTCACAGGAGTTTAATAGTAAATATAGTTTGGTGAAGTTTGAGAATTTAGCATTAAGTGTTTCAACTGTGTGTGAGTTAGCCTGATGGTGTGTGATTGAATCTAATGGCATGCGGGAGGCAGCTATTTGGCTAATGAGTTAACTTTGTGGTTCTGTACCTGCTGTCACCATTCAAGGAAGGTGATAAAAACTCTCTCTTGTACGCATACTTAGTTGCCCCTTACAAGAACTTGTTATTGTTCTAGAAACTAAGAAACGCTTTGTCACCCTCTGCAGAGTTGGTGTTGACTTTTCAGAGAACCAAGTTATAAACTCTGAATTACCTGTAAGAGTTAACATATTCTCTTATCTGCTTTTAACCTTATTTTCTCCTTTGTAATTAACCTTAAAAAAATGGTATTATTTTGTCCTTCTCATAACTACCTCAAGCCCTTTTGTGAAAGAGACAGAGAATGAATAAAGAAATTAGAATTGAAAAAAAATACCCATCACTTGTTATTAACAACAATACTTTTCCTGGCTATAATGTTGTACTACAGTAATATAAGATGTTAGCACTGGGGAAAACTGGATGAAGGATATACAGTATTCCTGTGAATAATTTCTTACAATTGCATATGAATCTATAATTGTCTCAACATTAAGTTAAAAAAAAAAACTTACACTAGCCCCCTAAAGATGGTTGACTGTAAGGCTGGCACTTAAAATCTTTTTAAAAGATTCTCTCTCAAATCAATAATTTAATGAAGAAATGTCCAGTTTACCATGCAATAGGAATAATTATGGCAAAGACCTGGAACCACAGTCAAGGGATATTTCCATGAATTAGTATAAAAAAAAAAGCAAAAGATTCATTCATAGAGTTCATACGTGTGCTCGCTCTCCCTCCCTTCCACCATCCAGCCCCCTTCGTTCCTTCTCTTCTTTCTTTCCTTCCTTTCTTCCTCTCCCACTTTCTTTTAAAAGATATTATTAAATCCTTACTATTGCTAAGCACCGTGGTAAGCAATTGATAAATAAGACAGAAAAGGTGTGTCTGCCCGTGTGGTGCTTATGTCTGAATGGAGAAGACAGTGCGTTGCTGTGGTGACATGTGGTTTGAGAAAAACTGAGGGTGTGGAGGTGAGATGACAGGGTGAGGAATCCCTCCAGACAAGGTGTTCATGGGAGGAGATGAGGGGGCAGAAACAACTAGCAACATGAGGAGCAGGATGGGAGCCTTCCCAGAAGAGGCAGCACTGGACCTGCATGCAGCTGAGGAGCTAGCGGCTGGCCGGTATGGCAGGCAGGTGGTTAGCAAGGGAAAGGCAGGAGACAATGTTGGAAACATTGTGGGCACAACAAAAACCAATGACCCGAGTGTCATTACAGGTGACTGTCAGCTAGGATTGATGTGATTACTGATAGTTGTTCTAAGTTAACACCTGTTTGTTGTTGAACTGATGGAACTTAAATTTTTGTTTGTTCTCTGCTGTGGATACCATTATTGTTTCCACAGACTTCCGTATCCAATTTCCAAAGAGAAAGTTTATGAACAAGGAGGTTAAGTAAATACAAAATGGGAAAGAAAAGTCAGAATGAGTACTGTTGCTAGAGCCCTATGTACGCAAATAAAACACCAGCAACAGGGATGATCCATTTGTTGATGTACACAGAACAAAATGTAGGTATGCTGTGATTATCCGAGGCAGCTCTTGCCCCGGGAAGGATACCTTGCTTCCTACATCTTTTCCATGTGCTAAAAATTCTACTAAAGGGATATACAACCTATTTATTATTACAGATAGGCTTGAGGGGTAATATTATGACTTCATTTACATTAAAGACTAAGTGACAATTTTGGAGAGAGATTACCTCCAAGGGGTAGAGAGGGAACTGCAATAAATGAGAGACTATCCAGAGGATTAATCTTTTATGGTAATATTTTATTCACTAAATTTGTGAAAAGGGCACATGGATGATACAGGTATTCATGTTTATAATGTTCAGATTTTTATTTATTTCTTGATAGTTTCTGTTTTAAAAAAGTAGATGATTACCTCCAGATTCTCTCCAAAGAGTACTTTCTAAGAAAGGGAGTTCTTAAAATAGGAAAATCGAAGGAGAGAAGAGGGATGGATAGGATCATGGACAAGA
The DNA here is from genome assembly GCF_040802235.1 of Manis javanica. Classification (NCBI taxonomy): domain Eukaryota; kingdom Metazoa; phylum Chordata; class Mammalia; order Pholidota; family Manidae; genus Manis; species Manis javanica. Next base: position 11,311,346 of record NC_133170.1, on the reverse strand, counting down.
CTGAGTCCACCGATGGCCGACTTCTCAAGGTCGAGGACGCTTAGAATAGGAAGGGACTTTAGGGTCAGCTAACTGAAGCCCTTCATTTTAGAAGAATTCATCTGTTCAAGGTCATGTAGCCAATCGGTGGAGCTGGTGGAGAGATAACGGGTCAGAACCTCAAAACCAGAACTTCTGACTTCAGTCTGTTGTTCAGCATTACGCAACTTCCTGGAGTTCCCTCCTTCTTTCATCACTGGTAACTCCAACTTTCACTTCAGTGACAAAGGAACGGCTATGAGTTAGATGTAGACCTCAAGATGATGTTCATGGGTGAACTGGAGAAAGTACCTTAAACAAAGAAGATGAGGGGTCACATATAACCGTGTGGCTGAGAAGACAAAGAGCCTGGAGATAGAACCACCACTGATGATCCGAGAAGAGTAAAGCAGTGCAGGAAAATGAGCATCATCTCAGGAAGTACAAAAGGAAGGCCACTTAGCAGAACTGTCCTCTCCGCTGACCAGCATGTTACTAAAGCTCACTGTCCAGGTCCAGAGTCTGAAAGATGAGAGAGGCAGAGAGCTTTCAGAGGCTTAAAAGAATGGGCACAAAGTGAAAGAGAAAAAAGTGATCCACAAAGAGAAAAACTGGAATTTTACCTAGAGAAGCGAAAATTGTTGAAAACTGATTAATAATATTCTACCAGATATGGGGAAAATTAGATTTTCTTCCATTTGTAGATGTGTGTCTGTAGATAGAATGTGAAAATGTCCCTATACTTTAGGGAAAAAACTCCTAAGATTTTCAGCATTAGAATGATCTCCTAAAAGGGTTGGCTGCATCTCCTATTCTGGTGATAGTTGAAAGGAATGAATTCCTCCTATCTGTGCTGATTTAGAAGCAGTCCAGCCCAAAGTAAGAATTACTTCTGGTCTACAAGTAGAAGAAGAACTGTTTCTGGTAGGTGCTTAACCTGACTTGACTGTTAGCACCCTAATTTCAGGTTCTCGGAAACCTGCTTCATGCATAACTGTGGACAGATAACTCCGTGGGGCCACTTGGGCCCAGCACTGCACCTGCTGCACTTCGCAAGGGTGTCTGCTGAGTACCTCAGGTTATCAGCCAACCAGCCACCATTGGCAGAGAACTTACTTTAATATAATAGGAAGCACGTGTGTAGGTTAATACTCAAAGAAACTTTAGAAGAGCTGCAACTTGTCTGAGAATCTTGTTTCTCTCTTTAATTGTGTGTATACACCCAGAGGCTCTCCAATGGCTCTAAATATACAGAATAAATAGCGTGCAGGAATTCAGTAACTTAGAGTCTTGTGTTGTTTCCTGTGTGGTAATTTTCAGAGACCACCAGGACAATTTACCCAGGAACCTGAGACAGAAAGGAAGTGCTAGGAGAAAACTCAGAAGGAATTAGCATTTTAGGAGGCACACTTCATAATCAAACCTGCGTACGTTGAGTTTGGGGCAAACTCAAGCTATCTTGAATACAGTGATGTAAAATCATGTCAACTTCAGAATGAATGCCTGTATTTATAAAACTAATTTGGCCTTTGAAATGAATCTTGTTTCTAACTTCAGCATAGTTTCTCAGTAGTACCTCCATCTGACATAGCTCTGTTCTGTTGCGAAGTGTTTTGATCAGTGCTTTCAAATTTAAATGTGCAGATGAATTATTTTGTTAAAATGTAGGTTTGGATTCAGTAGGTCTGGGAAAGGCCTGAGATGCTGCATTTCTAACAGCGCCTCAGAGGTCGAGGGAAAGAAAAGGCTCAGAGATTCCGATGCCTCTGGTCTGGTAATGATGCTTTGAGTAGCAATGTTTTAGATAACTTCTAAGCTCACCCAACAGTTGCTATTTTAGATTTGAAAAAACACTCCCTGAAAATAAAAAGTAATTAAATGAAATTAAATAATGCAGCCCAGGCAACGGGAAGCTAGGATGATTTTCAATGCTAAACGGTTACGTCTCTCTGGTCCAAGAGGAAGCTCTTGCAAGCTGTGACCTCAAGAGCAAGCCAGCGGACAAAAGCAGCTCCAAGAAAGCCTCTTTCCTGTGGAGGAGGTAGAGATCAGCCCAATTCACCACATGGCTGTGGGTAAAATTGCAGTATTTCCAGATTCACTTGCCTGGCCTTAGTGTATCTCCATATCAACAGGTGTTTCCAAGGGGTGGAGAGAAGTAGTCTATCTGCATATCAATAGGTAATTATGAGGCCAGCAAGGGCATATGTGGACTGTAGAGGCTGGTTGGGGTCCCTTCTTTGCAGCTGGTTTGTGAGAGACATGGGAGAACAGAAGTGGGCAACTGCTAGTAGAAATAAATGAGTTTCTCCCACTTTACGTCTCCCTTTGACTGATTTCGGTTTCAAAGGTATTCTTCCCTGCAATTCCCCCCCGCCCCCAGTATTACAATGGCAAACTCAGGTCTATTCAAAGCCATTTTCGGTAACTAAGAGTTACAGTCTGGTTGATGCAGGTCTAGCAACAGACATAACTGAGCAGGAGACAGTGATTTTATTCCAAAGGTGTCGATCTAGATTGAAACTGCATCTGTCTGTGTCTGGGTGAGAGGAGACAAAGTCCAGGCTTGAGAAGGTGGCTGGGGCCCTGCCAAACGGGCTGAGGCTGTGAGCAGAGAAGAACTGTATCAGGGCAGAAATCCAGTTCATCAGGATGGATGGACATGCAGGTTGAGCGGTAGGAAGAAGTGCAGTGGAATCCAGAGGGTCACCCAAGACATCAGATGCTGGGACGAGGGAGGCAAAGCTGACTTCATGACCTTGAACCTCTGCTGTTAATGCACTGTGAGACCTGCTTCCAGTTAACTCAGAAACTGGGTGAGATTGAGCCTGCAGACAAGAAGCCTGGATTACTTGATGCTAAGTGGTCCTTCAAGAAAGGAAGGCGTGGAGCTGCCAAATATCGTGTACCTACTAGACGGTAGGCACTACACGGCGTGCTCATGCCTACTACTTACGTGTGATTAAAGAGTTTTGCTCTGGGATGAGAGGAGAATGTGTACGATGCAATCCTTTGAAGATTTACTAGCCGAGTGGGAGAGGCAAACATTGCCATGAGTGATGGCAGGTCCTCAGAGTGACCTAGATGGAAGGGGAAGCATAAAGAAGAATTGTCTGTGGCTTTTGGACACTGGACTGAATACTAGCCATTCAAATCAGTGATTAGCAAAGGGAGTAACTGTTCAGTAGAATCAGAAGGATTACTGACATTCAACAAAGTTTGCCTTAAACTGGGATTGGGTGGGGGATACTCCAGCAAAAAGTGCAACATTAACCTTGCGATTATGAGAAGAGCAAGCCCCAGGAAAATACTGTTCCTTCTCACAGGAAATGGGGAATCACCTTCTCTTCTGTGAGTGCAGCCCAGCTGGTCAACAGCTACTCTGTCCCCATCCCTTGACCTCATTTGGCTTCTGATTGCCTCTTAAACTGCCTTGTCAAATCTCACCGGAGAAGCAGATTTATTCTCTATACTCAGGAGTTTACAAAAATTGTCTCCCAAAATATAACTTTAATATATGGGAAAGAGAGGTAAATAACAATCCAAGTGAGTAGAAAATGATTCCTTAAATTGAATGTGGGAGTGAAACCTCAGTAAGCATGAGGGTGCATGTAGCTGTCATGCTATGGGAAGTCAGCAAGGTCCAGGTGACTTCCGTGGTGATTGTGTCCCTACGTGAGGAAATTCATGAAGCCGAGTTTTATCATCAGGTTGGCTGATGATTACCTTATCCTCCAAAATAACCCTGCCCCTTCATACCAAAAAGGAAGTTCTTTCCATCTACATTTGGCCACACTGGGTGCTCAGGGCATACAGTCAGGCCAGAAACACTAAGGTAACAGTATTTTATGGGGCATCTGACGGCTGGACACTCAGAAATACTTCCCCTCACCGACGCCCGACATTTCACTGGTGATGTATTTGATTGAGTTGTGCAGCTTTGCTAGACCAGGAATTCTTATTTTCTCTTAAGCACTATGTTTGCAATTAGAACAAATTATCGTTGGTGCCTTATGTGATCAGCAGTTTTCTGAATTCTTGACATGCCTTAGGTTAGACACCTGAGTCAAAAGGGAATAATTACAGGACATAATTTTTTTCTCAGAAGAGGAAACTGTAAGCATGTTAAGAATCTTGTTTGCTGCTGTATTAGGATTCCAGAGAGAAACAGAACCAATATATACGGAACCTATACAATGTATATCTATATATCTGCTCATTTACATCTATACCTATATCCATATCATTTGTATCTATAGCTTTGGCTATATCATCTATATCTATATAAGACAGAGGTATTTATTTCAAGGAACTGGCTCTGCAAGTCCAAATTCCACAGGGCAAGCCAACAAGCAGGAATTCAAGTAAAAGTTGATGGCTCAGTTTTGAATCTGAAATCTGCATGGCAGGCCAGGCAGACTGTTGACTCAGGCAGGGTTTCTGTGTTGCAGTCTTAAAATTAAATTCCTTCTCCTTCAGGAAACTTAAGGCCTTCAGCTGATTGGATCAGGCCCATCCACATTAGGAAGCATAATCTGCTTTATTCTAATTATATCAATTTAAATGTTAATCACACCTAAAAAATACTTTCTGCACAGCAATATCTGGATTGGTGGTTGGCCAAATAACAGCACCATAGCCTAGCCAAATCTGGTGCATAAAATTGACTGTCACAGTTGTACGCATGGGGAACATGAAACTTAACTTGTATTTCTAAAAGCTAAAGACATCAAATTACTTCTCAATAATTTTATCAATCATTCCTTTAATCGAGCCCTGGCTTTAGCTCCAGATTTGAGCAGATCACAGACTTCTAACTCACCATAAGCAGTTTGCATAAACTGGATTATGCCACATGTTCTGTGGCAAGAATTTGTGCTCTGGATCTAGAAACTTCCACTATCTCCACCAGCTTAGGAGGAGCTGACCAACACAGCTTCTTCATTCAGTAATGTAACCTTAGTCCCTGTCTTGGGGCTCATTCATTTATTTTTAATAAAATTCCATCAGCTTATACCATACACATAAACTGTTAAAAATGCTTTGCAAAAGTAATTAATTAGTCCCATGAAGTTGGTACTGTTATGATAGTAACTAAGTAACAGGTTTAATTAAACAATGTAAGTAACTGGTTTAAGATCACAGGGTCATTTGATGGCTCTTAACCATTCTCTTAAATATTAGGCAAACTGCACGTTAAGAAAGAGGTTTTGTTTTATCCAGCCATGGCTTGGAAGAAGCCAGAGATCAAAGCATCTACTACCTCTATTTATGCTTGTCATGAATATTGAAGAGAGGTGTTTACTAGATTGCAGCTGTCTTTAAAACAAATGCAGTTTAATTGCCTCTTTTTGATTTAATCAATTCAGTTTAAAAATAGGTAGACTGCATTATAGGGGCACAATCAGCCTGAATCTTGTAACCCTAAAATTTTTTCACGAGTGAAACGCATAGATTTTTCGAAATGCCTATTGACTTAGGGGCAAAGATCTTTGGAGAGAATGACCATGGGGTTCGATTCACACTGTCCCTGTGGCACACAGCTGGAGAGCGAGCCCAGGGATTGTTCCGCATACACATGAGGCACACCTACATCTAGGCTGTGAGATTTTTGGCTACAGGAATGTAATCATCACCATTATAAAGTCAGGCTACAACAGGACATTTCATCTAAAGGTACAGTAACATGGTGTAAGGCAACTATGACATGCATGTGGAATCAGTCTTGATTTAAAAAAATATGCTTATGATCAAACTGAATCAGCTTAGCAGAAAAATAATAATAAAGGTTGAAAATCCTTCCTTCCTCCCCCTTTTTGGCTTGTAAGTAAACTCATACAGAAGGGATACTTTCTGCCCTGAAGGAGACTGCTGTCTCAGCTGGTAAATCATGCAAACTCCAGGGGACATACACCGTCACCCTCAGGAATGACACCCTATCCTTGTCATTCTTGTGGGATTTGGGCACTGACGCTCTAAGAGAACTTGACTAATAACCTTCACCTGGACCTTCCAAACTGCACGTAACTTCCTAATAAAAGCCAATCTTTTCCCAGATTGATGGGGTTAGAAGAAATGGGTCAGTGAGTTACTTGGACACTTTTAAGTTCCGTTCACAATAACTCCTTGAAAACCTGTAGGTCTGGCACGCTTGTAATCATGGGGACAATTCACAGAAATGTGTATGGAATATGACCCTGAGATAGGTTGCATTTTGCTTTATTTTCTCAAAGATACACACCAATGAGAGCAAATTATGCAAGGCCTGGTTTGATAAAAAGACATACCATTGATGTTCTTAAGTTTAAATTGAATGCCTTTCACTTTATATGGTGTCTTTTATTCTAAAGCTAGTTGGCCACATAGGGCATTACTCTATCGGTGAGGTAGAAGCATTGTGACAGAGAACAGGATGAAGTAACCTATTCCCATTATTCTGTGCATAAAATTCAAAGGACAAAGCTGAATTTTACTAAAGACAGACCCATGCCTGGGGAGGGAAAGTGCAATTTGTAAATGCCCATTGTTATTTCTTACCCAAATGTTTGAAAAACTGGACACATATTTAGACTCTATCCGGGTGTATGATCTCACATCTTTCTGGGATGCTCAATTCATTTTCTCAATGTTATTTTAGTTTGAAAATACCAATTACATTTACATCCCATGACGAAAAACCTTGGAACATCATAAAAATGGTAATTAAATATTATACATTCAACAATGCCAATTTCAAGAGACTATACAAAGAGGATTCCTTTTAGGTTGTTTTATTGATGACAGAAACAGTGCATAATTAAAGATTTGATGAGGAACCTGCAAACAATAAGAATGTGTCTATTGCCAGCAAAATACAATTATTCCAGGTCCTTTAGACATTATAAATATAGAGTTCTTTCACACCAGATGGTTCATGTGTACAAAGCCATTTTAGAATGTTTAATTGTGCTTCTATAAAACCTTCTAAGAATGAGGTAGTTTCCTTTACCCACTGTATTTTCCACATTTCCGTTATTACACTGCTGGTGAACTTAAATCCTTTTAACATAACCTTTAAACAATTTTCTATGAAAGCCAAGCCTTATTTACAAAGCGTTTCTTTCTTTCCACTTGATTTTTCTTAAAGGTAATTTTAAGAGCCACTACACAACGAGAGAAATCGGAGACAAGCAATGGCTGGGGATTTTCTTTACCGTAAGTTTTAGATGTAAGAGAACGCATACTAAAAATTCCAGAGTTAAGCTCTTCTCCTGTTTCTATCTGTAAATTCTGATTTAAAAACTACCTCTGCACAATGACTTATTTTCTCACAGCCACCACACCAGGGAAGCACAAATCCTTCAGAGCAGTGGGTCAGGCTCGATGTATGAGCTAACTGGGTGCATTGCAAGATCACTCATTCCTGTACATTATTGCCAGGGAAACATCTGCAGAGTTTAGTGTCCAGATTAGCTAGCTTGTTTGTAACAGTCTGTCAAAACATATCAATGAAGCAGAAATCGAGGCAGGTATTTGCTTTCCTTTCTTGATCCTGAGAATGACTTTAATGACCACGCAGAATGAGCTGGAGGAACTGCAGCATGTTGATGCTCAGCAAAACCAAAACATAGTATTCAACTAAATTCCAAATGGGTTAACTTGCACCTGGGAAAGGGGCATGGTAGTAAACAGTATTTCTAATGGGGGCGGGGAAGAGTCACAATCTACTCCTTGTCACTTATTCTTTAATTCAGTCTCAAGAAGTATCACAAATCTTAGAATCAGATGAAGAAACGACACACTAGATCCTATGGACGATGCAATTTAAAGTAAAATGGTTTCCGTGTAATGTGACAGTCAGATTATTACCTCATGATTATGGCCTAATCTTAATAACTGATGAATAGGCCACCGTATTTAGTCACTTCTTAATTGGCACCCATGTTGAGAACTGAAGGTCCCTGTGGCTGGCAGAATAAGGAAAAAGCTCCTTTGGACAACACAGAAGCAAGATTGAGTTTTTTCCCCCTCTGTCATTCCTTTCTTTCTCAATCTCAGGTTGGTCTTCCTCTGACACGTTCTGTAATTAAAAATTTCTTCATAACAATAAGGACCCTTGCCATGTAAAAGAAGATGTGCAAAGAAATCTGTCAATGAAATTACACTTTAATTCACTCCCATACCACAGCTTGCAGTCAATTCTAACTATCCCAATAGCAGATTCATAGATCAATTTGCAACTCAGGTTTTAGGCCTTATTAATTGGGCCTACTGTGGTATGAAAAATAGTTTGAGAGAGAGTAACATTACTTTAAAGTTCAACACTTGTACCAGGCAGATTTTAAAGTCTTACTGAATTTCATGCCTTTATCATTCATTAAAAAAAGGATGTTCACATATACCTGGTCCCAGGGTATTATCTGCCCACAAACACTACTATATCTGGTTGATAATGTTTCATCAACTTCCCAAATGAATATCTGAGAAGTCTTTTATTATGGTATGCTATGCTGCTGATGAAAAATAGATCACTTTCTTTTACCTTTGTATTTTTAAAAGGATTTTTTGGCAATGATAAACATTTATCTCTTTGCAATACCTTAAGTGGCCTTTTAAAACCTCGAACTGTGAAGTTATTGAGTCTTCCACCTGTTATTTTCTGAGAAGCTGGACCTGTCATTTACAAGCTAACACTCTACAACAGCCTGATTCATGGTAGACACTTTCCAGAAATACTCATTCCAGGAATATTTGGTTTATTTCAATAACATCTAACTTTGAGTGTAAGATCTGCAAAGATGCTGTGGTCGGAGGTATTCTTTCATTATATGTGCCATGACAGCTTCACATCGCTCCAAAAGAATGCAGTTAACAAATGTGTTAGGTTGGTGGTAAGCAGTGAAACAGGAGGTAATCCACAGCTCTATTCAATGGCTGAATAACCCCTCACTACTAATCCTACTGAGCATTTTCACACTGTAGGAAAGGAATGGAAAAAAAGGACCAATTTCCTTTAAAAATGAAATGAAAATGTTCACAGTGATTTCTTAGTGAGGGATATGCTCTTTGTCTTCTTATCTAGGTGTGTTAAATACTATTTTTATATCTAAAAAATAAGTTCAAGTAGTAGAGTATAAACTCCGTGAGGGTAATGCTTATATACTCCTTTTCTAAAATGGACTTCCCAATCCCTATATCAATACCACTAGTTGTGTTAGGGATACATTGGTGGGTACTCAATCAACATGTATCAAAGGAACTATCATCTCCTTGATCTTTGTCAATTAACAGGTCATGCTTGTTGAAGAGCTGGAACTCTTTGCCTCCGTGTGGGGGGAGATACTTGGAAAACAGCTGAACAAACCCTACTTGTGGCAAAACAAAGTGACAGGTGTTATAGAGTACCCACTGAAACTACTTGCCAACATTACTATTTATAACTTAAGTTTTTGCATATCCACGTATGAAGAAACTCACATCACAAGGAAGAATTCTTTGATCATATAGAGAGACAGGACTCAAAATAGGGGATCTTTACAATAACTCTAAACCCTGCCTAAGCCCTTTGCTTCAGGGCAACCACTGAGTATTTATTGCTGTACTTGTTTTAGAAAATATCATTCCCTGAAAGTGAATAAATGTTGTCTTGCTTAAAATGTATTTTCCCTACCATAAGGGTAAACTAAACATCATTTTAAAAAGAAACTTTTTAAGGAAAAGAATATAGTGATTGAGTGCTGAGAGGAAATGGTGAAAATAAATAAGCTTATTTTGGCAGCTGATTTTATAGCACAGACCCCCCTAAAGCAGAGCTGAAACTGCAGCTTTAATAAAAGGCTACAGTTCTTTTGACCAAGATAAACTGATTTTTTTGCCTTCAGTGCCCAAAAGTGCTCTGACTGAAGGGAAGTTTAGATCGCTTATGTAGGTACCAGTATATCAAGCAACAAAACTGGTCTGACAAAAAATTCTAACCAAAGAATAATGGATAATATAGTCTGTTTCCCGTATCTTCAGGACTCTGACATTGCATGTCATATAGTTGATGTCATGCTGTGCTTTCTTGCTGTTACCTCTGATCTTTATTTTTCTTACGACAATCTTTTGAGGAAAGAATAGAGGATGTTCACCAGGTAGAAGACAGACATGATTCCCTAATAAGATTTCTCAGTCATTTCTCTTTCTCTTTGACTTTCCCTTTGTATTTCTGAAAGCAAATGTGGAAACAGGTATTACTAGTTTATTCATTCCCGGCAACTGCAGGTACCACAGCACAGTACGCATCCCTGAAGTGGATTCTCCCTTTGGTATACCGTGAGTCGGATCCTTAATACATGATGGTGACAAAGAAAATTTTTAACAGTAAATATCTTCAGGAAATGCTCAGGTTTTATCTATGCCTGAACACTTCATTTAAAAACGTTGGTTTCTACTGATGTGTTTTGGAAAAAGCTGACAAACTTGGTCTGAAATGTAAAAACTGAAAAAAAGTGGGAGGAAGAGAACACGCAAAATAAGTTAATCATTATCATTTTAAGTGCCACCAATTCTGTTTATATTCATGCACATGTGAATTGCTGAATCTCATTTGATCAACCCAATTAAACATTAAATAATTGCAGCCAATTATGCAAATATCAGCAACAATATTAATTTGTTGATCTTTTTGAGCAGATTAGCCTCACATGTTCCTAATGCTAGACTATCTTACGCCTTAAATGATCAATTAGTGTTACGATAACTGAGTCTTGAAGAATGGATAATTGCCTAGTTATAATGTGCTGCTCTTGCTGTATTAATCCACTGCAATTAAACAAATAGTGCACAAGAAAAAAGATGTGCAGATGTTCCTTTTAAATCTATTTAACAAGTTAACGTCAAGGTCAATTTCCTTCCTGTCTTATTACTTAACCGAGAAAGGCAGATTGTGTTTTTTAAAATGTATATGCTTAGTCTTCACTAAATCTGGTAGAAAGGGCTTATGATGCTCTTCAGGTTTGATGAAAGAAATCATACACACATAACGTCAAGATATTTTGTTCTTAAACTTTTACAACATGCCTTGCCGTACTAAATTTAAAGATGCAAAGTATAAAATGAACTTTATTATGTGCTACTTGAGAGGTTAGAACTACCTATAGGTCTTTTCTAGAACTATATTAAAAATGAGGTCACAGGACTTAGACACAGCAAACACCTACCCCTACCATGGCTACTTAATGAATGAGAGTGTAGAAGACAGCTAAAGCCCCCGAGGCCTGAAAAGAACAGATTCTCCCCAGGCTTCAGATCGCCAACTAAAAGCCCCCTAAAAGATACTTTTAACCATTCCTTTTCATCTTCTACTTCCCTAATTTTCATTTTGCCATTCCTATCTGAAAAGACTCTGTGGCCAAAAGTCTTGGAAGAGAATCAAAGCTCCATTTGCTATGTGCTGCTAAATGCCTTAAGGAAGTTTTTCCAACACATCAAACTTTTAATACTTTTTTTTCCTTGCTCTGAAAAGAGAATGAAATATGATCAGCAAGATGAAAGTTAGTCGGGCTGAAGGACATCAAAATATAATGTCTGAGAGTTGACCTTCCAAGGGTAAATGTTCTCTATCAAGATTTGACTTTCCCCTAGATAAACCAGAATGCAATTTTAACTCACAGCTCCTAAATGAGGAAAACATCATCTGTAACGGCTCTCCCTGTACCCTAGCCACACGTGCTCATCCATCCATTCTCTGTTCAACAGAAATGAACACCTACAAACCAGAGTCTACTTCTCTGCTTTCTACCAAAAAACTAAAGATGATTTATTTTCTATTTAACACTTGCCATGTCATTTCCATTTGGTTTATGATATCACTACCTCTCCAGAACTATTACTTCAATTTCAAGACAGTCTTCAAATATGAAATAATTCCTCTAACTATGCCTTTGAGTACCTCGAATGGCTTAGCAGTCCATGGAAAATGAGGACAGGATGAGGTAAATATACACAATGTCAGAATCACTCCCAAATTCTAATAAAGAGGTCTCTCGTAAGATAGAAACAAAGAAGGTACAGTTCTACAGAAGCTAAATGTTCATCCACTCATTATTTACTGAGTACCTATGATGTGCCAGTCAGGGGGATAAAAAGATCTCTAAGGCACAGACCCTTGATCTTCTACTGGAGGCTCACCAACAGCCAATTACAATACCATGTGCAAAGGGCAATGGTGGAAACATGCACGGGTCTTGCTGATGCAGAAGGAGGGCGTGGAGTGGACTGCGACCTTGGAAAGAAGGGAGAGATTTACCTTAAGATGTACTTGGGGGGCCTGCAATAAAAGGCGATGACAGGAAATCCAGTTTTTCAGTCTGATTTTAAAGAAATCAAAACACTTTCTAAGAATGAGTATGTGTCACAGGAAATGCTACCCACAATTACAGAGCTTTCAAATACAAAAACACTCGGTTGAGGAACACAACATAACTTATGCTGAAAAATAAACATTTTTGTATCTGAGTAAAGTACTAAGAGAGGCACTAAGATCACCGAGGAGAAGTCTATACTGTATGGCTTATGTTGCCATCTTTCTAAGAGAAGGTAAGGTAAGTTTCTACTACAAAGTCTACAGAACACCCTTTGATGGTTACAATTCATTTCCTCTGGCATGAGGAAGCAATCAACTTGGTAACACTGACAGAACAAATATGCACACCTAAAAACAGAGAGCCAAAGAAACCCATTATAATTCAAATGCAACAGTCTGTCCCAATAGCACACTGATGATCTCCTGTGTTTTCCATTCAGGATACTATGATTGTCCAGTTGCTCTCTTCTCTTCCATACTACAATAAAAGCAAGAAAACACATTTCATTGTAAAAGCTAACAGTGCAGGAAAAGCTTATAAATAAATTTAATAATACAGCATTGCACGAACATTTGCTTCTGTGTTGAACATTAAAATGCATTCAGATTAAAAAATACGATTAGAAAGAAACAAATCCTGGGAAGGAATCACAAATTTTGCAGTTATGGTTGAACTCCAACTTGTACCTAGAGTAGGTCTTTTACATATTTAAGTACATGTCGTGTCATTTCCATTCTGTTGTCAGTGTCCGCTGTCCAAATGAAGTAACTCAGTTAAAGTATGTAACTACTGTCATGTTTACTCTAAAGGAGTGACATTCAAAGCTTACTCCCCAGACGAGGGGCACCAGCATCATTGGCAATGTGTCAGCAAAGCAAATTATCAAGCCCCACCTCAGATTTGACTGAATCAGAATCTCTGGGGAGGGTCCCAGAAAGCGCTTCCAGGTAATTAGAGCCAAGTTTGAGAATTGCTGCTCTAAAATGCCCCCTTCTCAAGAGCATTTTATGTTCATAAATAAAAATACTACACTAATAAGCCACGTGGATTGAACACTGACTTTGTTCTCTAAATGGAAGTTTGTGAAAAATCAGCATCCCAATTTTTCTTATTTCTTCCAGTTATGGAACTGCATGCATCTTGATCAGAATTTCATTATTTACTTCAGCAAATACTTTGCTTTTTTAAACCTGAATTTTAAAATTTTAAAAATTAAAGGAAACAAAGATATCCCGAATGTCAGAAATAGAAAGCTAGTTTATACTCAGATATTCTCTCATTCGTTCATTCATTCAGCAAACATCTCTGTGCTTAAATGAGCTCTTGCTCTGAGCAAGAACTACATGCTGATGAGCTAATGGCACTGCATGCCAAGAACTTTACAGAATTATCACCTCATCTATCCTCAGATTAACCAGATAGCAGGTACCATTATCAATCCCATTTTAAGGGTGGGAAAACTGAGTATTAGGGAAATTAAACAACTTACTTAAGGTTGTAATTAGTAAATGGTAGAGGACAGACTCTAGCCCAGGTGTCTCTCACATCAAATTCCACATTCTTGACCACCACCTAGATCTCCCTCCACACGTGCACACTGCCATGTGTGTGAAGACTGACTGGGAACAGATCTTCCCTGCCTGTGAAGCGTGCCATTAAGTCAGCCACTATGTGTTTGCTACAGCACTCAGACCATAGCCCCTTTTCATATAAATTGGCTCTTTTAGCCCTAATGTAACTTCAGTTGAAATTAATACAAAACACCAGAATTTCTAAAATGGAAAAGAATCTTAATGATCATCTGAAAATATAGGGGATGAGCCAAATTAGTGGGGATTTGGACTTCAGTTCGGGACAATTCCACTTACACCAGTTTTATCTATTGGGATTCCAGGGAAAGATGTCTCTTTTGTAGAAAGTTTTGCTGGTTAAAAATCAAGTACGAAGAGCAATGAACTTTTACCTAAAGCTTCTTGTTTTACAGATAAATACACTAAGGCTCTAGGAAAACTCTTACAAGCCTAGTTCTCCTGTCTCTGCCCGACGCTACTTCTCCTGTGTCACATGGTCCATGTGCTGTGTTTCTCTTCAATAGCTTTACAGACCTCAGAGAGCAGAATCTATCAAACTGGTAAAAGGAGTAGAGGCCAAGAGCAGGTCTACCTCCCGCCTTCCAGCTTACATGAAGAGGATGTCATGAATGAAGTGAAGGGAGCCCAGGACTACATGTGACTTGCTCAACCCACACGAGAAAGGGTTGCCTAAAGAATGTGGCCTCCCACTACTTAACTACAAGTCACGGGAATGGCTGGAGGAAACGTGCCCAAATCCTGCCTGATTTTTTTTTTTTGTCCACATGACTTAAGGTGAGAACAAAATATGTGTTTTATTTCTCTTATCTGGATTCCCATTAAAACACTAGATGCTTTTGCCATCAATAACATTCGTATGTCAGCATTTTGACATTTTAGCAGATCCGCAGAAGAACTGTTTCTTCTACAACTGTTTCACTACAATTTCATCTTGAGTCGCTTCGGTCAAAGTAAATATATTTTCAATTACTTTAGTTTTATAAATAGTCAAAATTCAATTTTGGTTACACTGACAGTCACAGGCCACATCACTCTATGAACCTGCATGAGATGTATTAAGGTTTTCTCCTTACATCCTTCAATTTATGCTCTTATGTAAAATCATAACACTCGGAGACGTATTTCAGAGATGGACTACAGGCAATTCATAGAAACTAGATCTTGACAATTAGCAATCAAACTTTTCGTTTGGATGATGGATAATTCCATTTAATTTTTGCAAAGTAATTCAAAGGAGAAATGACAGATTTTAGCAGAGACAGAAATTATATTCTTTTCTCGAGAGTATGTGTCCGGAGAAGGAGGGGCAAGAACATATCCCAAGAGCTAGGCTGCAGTGCACCATCATCAGGTCATTACAAAGCCACAGCAGCGGGCCCACCCCATCGTTTGGCAGGCCTGCTTCTAAGAGACACTTGGTTTTGTTCACTGGAATCAAAGACGAGGTTCAAGTAACAGAGCAAATCAGACTGAACCTATAGGAAGGTACTAGGAACCCTTGTAGAAGACAATCAGTGTGATGTGCTGAATTTTCATCTTTTCATGGATTCTAGTTAGAACACTAAACCAGGACATGACAAATAACAAGTTCATTACTTCACATTCAGCGTACATACGGTACATGATTTTACATGGCCTTTACTAAAATACCTCCTACGTTCAGCAGACAATTCTTAGCACATAAAAGGACTATCTGCATTATCACGCATACTCCCCACATTGCCAATAAAAATATATTCAGTGCTGCACACCAGGTAAAAAGCTTTCAATTCTTGTTCTAAATCCTATTATTCAATGGCCATGCAAAACTTGGTAATCCCATACATAACATGCAGAGAGGTGTGTGCTAGGGAACATGGAAGGGCTGGCAAGCTGGCCAAGGAACTGAGTCATCAAGGCAGTCTGGGAAATGTTCCCTTAGCATGCACACAAACAGAAGGATAGTTTGGGACATGGGCAGGAAAAAGGGGAGGGACTCTTTAACTTCTTATGTAACTAAAAGTCTTCAAGCTGTTCCAGTGAGCAGAAGAAAAGTACAATAACCACTAATGATCATTTGTTCTTACAAAGCTGTAGCCATTAATAGGAAAAGAGATGTTTAATTCTATGTGGTGACCTGCAATCAATGCAGACCCTGCTCCTGTCCAACTGGGGCTTTCCTTTCCCTCAACTATGTAGAGGTTTACCTCTCCCGTCTCTATAATCACCACTTCCCACTCTCTGACACCTCAACAGCAGCACTGCAAGTCACTGAACTTGCTAGCCCTCATATTTAAGTCGTAGGTTCTAGCTTTTATCTGATCCTGACAGCAGTCTCGATGTCTGTTCTCTCACTTTGAAAAAATCTAAATCAGGTGCTGTGTAGGGTGTTTTGAAAAATAATTTGACATTATTCAAGACCTTCCTCCCACCTCTTCTTACAATGTGTTAATATTCAAAAGCAACATGTTTTTTGCTCTTTTGCATTGGCTTGGTGTATCACTCACCCATTCATTCCTTTATTTATTTATCCAAGAAACATTACTGAGTATGAACTAAAATCCAGGCCCTGGTTACAAAAAAGAGAATAAAACAATTCCCACAGTCAAACAGCCTCAGAACAAAGACAAGGGCATGACTAGTTAGAATATAATTTAACCCCAGGAGCTATGGAAGCTGGAGGAAGAGGTGGCATTTAAGTGGGTGAATGTATGAGTGTATGCGGGAAAGAGATGTTCAAGAGAGATTCAAAGGTTCCTGAAGGAGATGTGACTTAAAGGACAACCAAGACCTTACCAAGCAGGCAAATTGTAGAACGTGCAAAAAGGCAGGAAGGAAGCCGCAGAGAGCAGAGCATACAGAACAGAGAAGACCCCAAATGGCAGGGGCGGAGGTGAGGAGGCTGGTGAGTAACTGGAATAGGAAAGAGTAATGGGAGGAAAAAGAGGGCTGAGAGGCATGGCTAATGTTCTCCAAGTTTAAATTTGGTTGAGTATGAACACAGAGGTCGTTTGCTTCTTTGCATTAAAAAAAAAAAAAGAAAAGGAAAAACTGCCATTTGAAATGTTCCCCTCCTAAGAGGTATTTGTAGGACAATCTAAGACCTAGGATAAATACTTGACCTCAGAGATTCTTACTCGTATATGCAAGTACACTAGTTAAATGAAAAGCAAGTGTGTGGCTAAGAAGGAATTTTCCCCAGGTCACAATCAAGAATTTTGAGGGGTTTGCGGTGTTGTGGCTCTTATTCAATTCCTCAGAGCACTTCGTAGGAAATACTGGTTTCCTATGTAATGTTTCCAAGTCATGTCAGAGAGAGCAAATGCAAAGCATGATGCAATCCTATGCTTTTTCCTCATTAATTACTCGAATGATTTTTATTTTGGAGAGAAAGAGACAACCTTGTGCTTGCTGACAGCACCAATTTGCCATCCTATAAGAAGGGTTTTGAAATTTTGGGTTCCATCCCCATGGGCATAAAATAATTGAAGAAGAAAGATGTGGTCTTAATGTAAGGTCCTTTGTTACTTAATAATCCGGAGCAGAGTCGGTGCTTCTGGTTTGTGGTTTAATTCAGAATCATTGTTTTATCTCACATATCCTGTGACTGTATCTCTTTGTTTTGTTCTTCCATATGGAACTCTGAATGAATCACTGGCTTTTAGTGTTAACTACCATTATACTTTAATATCTAGGGTAAAAGAGAAATTGCTAACTTCTTCTTAGCTTTAGGAACTATATTATATTGAGAATATATACAAGTAAGAGCAAAATGTTACATCTTGGCTTCATATGTATCTTTTACTTCTAAATGTTTTCATGTGATCTTGCATTTAAATTGAATGTTTTGTCCTTCTTCCTGTGTATCAGTGTGTTTTGGCTTTTCTAATTTTTTGCCCTTTTTTTGTTATTATGTCACCCACACCTAGAATGGCCTTTTGCACAGTTGTCCAATAAGTGTATTTTCTTGAATGAATGAATTAAAAAGTCACTTCATTCATCTACATTTTGGGTTTCCACAATCTTACTTTCAAAATGTTCTTTCTGAGAACTTTTGTAATAGCTTCTTTTTTTGCCCAAAAATTGTCTTTGGGCTTCTCTTTTACTCATACTTTAGGGTCTGATGCATAGTTTTTATTGCCAACTCAATGGGGATGACATACATTTCTGCTTTTGTCTCCCTTAGCCAAAGCTTCCTGAGTATGTTGATTTAATATGTCTACTTAGATGTCTCTTCCCAATTCCAATTTAATAGAGTTTGATTTTTCCCTCAACCCAATTGACTATTTTTCCTTTTCTTTTAGTCCTTTTCAACCAGATAAACGTAAATTTTCTTATTTCATATAATCTCCAGGAGGCAATTCTGAAATCTCTTATATTTTAAACATGCACTTCCATACTATTTTTTTTAAATTTTCCAAAGAGATCTTCTTTCCTTACCACCCACTATCCCCACACTTCTACCATTCTTAAAAAATCTTTCATTTTTGTTTCAGATAAAGTCCTTCAGAATCTAGTCAATTATATATTTTGTTTATTTATGTTCTTTATTTGAGCAAAACACTAAAATTTATTTATCTTCATCAGATTTACTCAGGCAACAATAAAAAATTTAAATAATCAAAACATTCATGTAGAAAGTTTTAATAAATTTCTTCCAATTTTAATCATTTCTGTGTACATAAATAGAAAGCACCTCAATAAATTCTGTCTTCCAATATTAAGATATTACTTTATTTAGCATAAATAAAATGCCTACAAAAAGCCTTCATTAAGAGTGGAAGCCATTTATTCAAAAACCACATTCTTTCCTTTTAATATTGTTAATCTTGCATAAAAGTTACTGAGTAAGTCTTCAAAAACTACAATTTTTATCGCTATCCAAGGGCCTCAACTACTCTATAAGGGCTTGTTGTTTTCCCAACCAACTTTAAATTGTTGCTAAGTTTTAAGACCTAGCACCATCTGATGTCACCCAAACTGTCAAACTTCATTTCATGTTTCAATATGAATCTCAGCTCCCTTGAATATTTTCACTGACTAGTAATGGTGGTACCCGGACTCAACAAAATCCTCCAACTTGTGAAGCACTTTCAAATTACAGAATAGTTTCTTTTATAGGTTACCTGGCATTACCTGGTATGATATGCCTGCCTAAAACTATGCTTAACTGCCTAATGAGATATTACTGTAGATTGCTGCTCAGGAAAAATAGGCAAAACAAGTTTAGCCATATAAAAAAGCAGGTGTGCACCCTCTTTGACCCAACAATTATAAACCCCTAAATTTATTCTAGGGAAATAATCGAGGATACACTGTTCCTAATAGGGAAAAAGTTGGTAACATAATGTTCAATAATAAGATTTCCCTAAAAATGGTGGTACATCCATATAATGCAACTCAAACTTTATACATGGAATTGAGAAAATCGATATGAAAAAGCAAATGATTTATTAAGTGTAAAAAAACATATAACCAAATTATGTATGAAAATTTTTGTTAGAAAAAAATATCTAAAAGTATATAAGTACTTATAAAATATTGGAAGTTGAGATATTAAAAATGAACTGTGGTTATATTTCAGTGTTAGAATCACAGACACTATTAGTTTTCCTCTGTGCTGTCTCCTACTTTCAATTTTTCTTTTTACAAAACTGTTATACTTTTTAATGAGATTTTTAAATGTTATTAAGATTTATATTTATATAAAATGTTATTTATCTTATTATTTGGAGTCCCTGACAATATTTTCTTTTTCTTTTTTTTAATGTGTATCTTCTTTTCCATTTTTTCTTTGCTCATGCCCACACGTACTATCAGGAACATCTTTAAATTAAATTTGTTGGCTCCAAATGGCAATATTTGCTCTCTTCTCTCTATTGAAATATGACTTGTTTTTAAACTCTGATTGAAATAAGATGGCATTTTAGAAGAAAGACGCCCTTACCTGAATGTCAGTCAATTTGCCCAAGATCCGGCTCGCAAGCTTAGGGCCATTCTCCATAGTTGGAATGTGTATAGTCTATGAGAAAAACCAGACATGAGATAATTTAAGGATATTCCCATGTACAGTGACAGGTAAGACACTCAGAGGTTCTACTGCATTAAGGCACTTCTGCTGAAATGTGAAATGGCACTATAACCTGATTAGGTAGCTTCTCATGCCAGAGGCTCTTTTCTATCCTGAATTTGAATAAGAACAAACTAGCCGACAGTAGATTGTTTTCATGGCCTACCAACTGACTTTAAGGCATAACTGGTTCATGTGCCAGTCCTCAGGCTGATTTAAGGAACCAAGGAGAAGCAAGGGGTACCTACAAAATAACAGCTAAACTTAAAGAATCCTATCTCTTCTAGGAGACTCTACCAGGATGAATGACTGGCCTCCCCATCTAATCTAACCTTCTTAGCAGGAAATGAGAGCTCCAAGACACTTGGCCACAAACTAGAGCAAGTCACTTCAGGGACATAAATTAAAGCAAATCTATGCCTTTACAGAAGAGGCTTCAAAACCTATGGCCATTTTAAGCCAAACCTCTAGGGGCCATGACCTCCACATTGGGCTGCATGATTAAACTGAGGGCTGAGAGATTTCACACCCCGAATTTATATCTGAGTCATGCCCACTCAGGCCTTATTGGCCTGCAGGCTTTTGATAGTTTGATTTCAGTAGATAGTCCATGCTATCACTTTTCTTCATATGCCCTTTAGAAAAATAAGACAAGATATATTAGGACTGCGATAGGATTAGATGTACCTTTGGTTCTGAACACCTCCTGGAAACAACACCATTAAAAAGACATTAAACTTTATAAACATTTTATTTCTAGCAGTGAAATAATACTGGGACTGAAAAAAAAATCTCACCTAATGACTTCAGTTCATCAAAAAAGTGGACTAATTTGGGAGGACAGGGGGCATTTACCTAAATACTACCACAATAAAGTGGGAGACAGTAGTTTTATAATCAGTTCATGTATTGATATATAATAGAATAATTTTTCTCCCTTTAAACAATCAACCTGTAGATGGAGTTATGCAGAAGCCATTCTTAAAAATGAAGTTTGAAAATCTCAAGCAATAAGGCTGCCATCTATTAAAACCAGCAGAAAAAAAATCAACCCAACCAGCTGAGGAAAATAACTATGATGGTGAATTTAGAAACCAACAGAATTTATATTAAACTGATAATTTAAGCTAATTCACATTTTAAGAATAATACCCACACACCTTTAAGTTATAAAGTTAGAAAATGATGTTAATCACAAGTATCGGTGCTTTATTATAAAGGGGAAAAAAACTGAGCAAAAGAAAAATGGAAGTACAGCATATATAAAATGAGACTATTTACTGGGAGAAGAAAATTTCTTCCAACCAATTCCTTGAATTCCTTTTGGAAGATTTTGGTAAATACACCAGGTTTGCCAAGTGAAGTTTTCTGTAAAGCTGTCTAAATAATAATAATAGCAGCAGCAGCAATAAAAATAATAGTAACAATAATAATCATAGTAGGAGATGAGTATTCAAATTTATTTTCCATTCCTACTCCAGGATTCTGGAAGTACTTTTGGAAACTAGTCACTGAAATCTACCTACTTCCTTAGTGAGCTGGTAGAAAGAAGTAAGAGAAGAAGTCTACTTGCACATCTCCAATCCCAAAACTGACACAAGGCAGATAGGATCGTTGTCCAAGGACACAAATGACTTCCTACCACATCAGAGCCAGCACAAAATTACTGGGAAGATGAGAGGAAGTAATTTGCTAACCCCAGTTGCTGGGGACGGGCTGCCCCAGTCAATGGAATGCCAAGCTGCAGATGCTTGACTGACAGGCAGCGCAGAAGCACTGTCTTACCTCGCCCTTGTACACAATATCAGAAACGGGGCACACAACGCAGGCCGTCCCGGAGCCAAACATCTCCCTCACTCGGTTCCCCTCCACGGCTGCTGTCAAGTCATCCATGGTGAGGTACCTCTCCGACACCTTAAATTCACCCTATTTGGAAGGTTAAAAAGTAGAGATGTGTATTTGCAAGGAAAAGGCAAAGCAGAATCAGCCCTACAGTATGTATTCTCCTACTTTAGGCTCAGATTGAACTCAGATGAGGCCATAAACCACCCTTCCTTCGCGGGAAAGCTGGAGGGACCACATCACCCTACTGGCAAGCGCACTGAGGGGTCAAGCAACCTCCTCCAAGGTCACAGCATCTCTCAGTGAGATGGGTGGAATTTAAAATACAAGGCTGTCACAATAAAACACATATATTTTAATACACGCCTGTGTTTTTTTGCCTTTTATTTGTTGACATGGCTAAAGTCTCACAAGTTGATGTACCTGGAGTGCTACTTTTAATGTGTGTTCTACATTAACAGTCTTAACACATATTTATCATAAAATATATTACTACATAATATTAATACTTTTGGCTACTATTCATTGAGCACCCTTTGCATGCCAAGTTCTCTATCTGTAAGGTGGGTCTATCATCCTCATTTTACAGATGAGGAGATTAAGGTTCCAGGCAGATGAGCGACAGCCCTAAGGCCACACAGCTAGTAAATGGCACAAACTGGATTTGAACTCTGGCCTGATATGACTGCATTCTACAGTGTCTTTTACAGAGTAAAAACTTAGGATGAGTTTAACTATCTGAAATAATTCATTATTTTAAAACTGAAAGTGTATATATGTAGGAAAGCATATATAGGAAAGTATATCTAAAAAATTACAGTACGTGTGTGTGTATGCACACCCATATAAGTATATATTTATTATATATATTATATATATATATTTATTATACATATATGAATATATGTGTAGACACATGTAAATATATATATATATTTCTTTCTAAATTCACTGATTCTCTTGACTTTACAGCAGTAATCCTCTTCCTCTCTTCCTTATCTTTAATATATTAGGCTGAGTTTCATCATAGAATTATTGGTGTAACCTCAGTGACTTACACTGAACTATTTGGACATTTTATTTGCTCAAGGATAGGAAACAGGAAAACATGCTGATGCTCTTAAGCTGTTTCATATGCATTGTTTAATCTGTTTAATCCTCATTCTTTCATGTTAGCGGTTAAAGTGCAAAGTTTGTCAACAGGCTATTTAAATTACAAGCAACAAAGAATGGATAGGTTTTTTTAAAATGAGATTATTTTTTAAAACCTATAAATCCACCATAGGTAAAAATGGAAATCAGAGACCTTGACAAGATTCAAAACATTTAGATGAAGACTGTATCATGCTATAGTATATTTGGAAGGGCACGAAAATACGCCTACAATAGAAATATGGCTTTTTGCAAGTTTCAATTTATCTCAGTTGGCAATTTTACAGTTATGTTGCTCAGGGGTAAATAAATAAATAAATTCCAGAAAACCAGCCAAATTAACCGAAAACAAACTGAGCTCTAAGTTCTGGAAAAGAAAAAAAAAATCTCTTGTAAATAAACAGAATTGTTTTTATTCTGTTCACCCTTACTTATCTTTGGACAATTTCCCCTGTTTGGCAAGTAATGGTAACCCCCCACATGCCTCTTGGCAATTATGTCTCACTGTTTCAAAATAGCTTTTAGAATAAATTACAGCTAAGGAGTCAAGAAAAACTTCCTCCATAATAACCTATTTTTCATGCTCGTAGATTGTTAGTGTGGGAAAAGCATTTCCACTTGCAACTTGTCATCAAACCTTCTGTACTTGGTTGATTTTTTTCTCTAATAAAACAAAAATTACTGAGCTTTGAAAATACATCTTTCCAACTGCAAACATATTTAGGACAGGGCAAGCTGTTTGAAATTATACCAACAGTTTGTAAATGTCATGCCCAATGTGCCAGCCAGCATGTGGCAGTTGGGTCTTGTCTACTTCAGGGATTTATAGAATTATTTATAGCATGTTTCCTGTATTTCCAAGCCTTTTCCAGAGAGACTGTGCTAGTTCTCTCCTAGGTAATGTGTGTGTTTCTAAACATTTGTCCTATTAGCACTGTTTGACCACAGTATGCTCAAAGCTTTTCTATGTCCCCTGAAGATTATTATCACACAGGGGTCAAAAGTTCCACCCGGGAATCTTGGCCAGGTAACAAATTCATTCCGTATTTATCTTGGGTATGTTACATATAGTGTCATGTCTAATACCAAACGATTTAACATGCTTGCTGAGGCACATGGGCTGGAAAGTCTACAGAAAACAACTTTACGTTTGCTTGGGTGTTTTGATTTTAACATCAGCTTGTATGTATGTGAGTTTGGGAGGATAAAGGGCAGGAAGGAAGAAGAAAGTAGCCAAACTAATAGTTAATGCTAGTAAACATTTATAGGCCAGTAAGATTTTTTAATTTCTATGATGAGCATGGATACGCTGGAACAAACAGAGGAAGGGAAGAACTATGAATCACTGCCATTTGGAAGAAGGGCACTTAGGCTTGCAAAGCCACAGACTGGCTAAGTGCAAGCACACAAAGTATACGCCAGGTGAGTTGGCAGGAGACACCTGGTCACAGAGCCTGAGACTAGCGCTAGAAGATTTCTTCAGGAAGAACTCACCAAACTGGTTTCTGTCTGCCCTCCCCATAAACAATACTCATTTGATAGTGTTGCCAAGACAGTCTTTCTAGAAGACTTCTTTGCATTCAAGTTAATTTTTAAAGATTAGATAGCATTGGTTATACAGAATATTATTTCAGCACTAACGGGCTTATTGTGATTGGTTTTTGTTTCAGGCTTCTAAAAGCAATTCATGTCAAAGGTACCCACCCACTTGTCTGCCAGGTCCAGAATGCTCTGCCTCGTCACTCCTGGAAGAATGATGCCATCTAGCGGAGGAGTTGCCAGTTCTTCTTCTGTCAATTAGAAATAGGAATATTTTCAAATCTCAGCTACATTAGCTATGCCTTCTATCAAAAGCAATTAGAAAGAAACATGTCTCAAAAGTTGGCTAATAATAAACATGAGGACGATGGCATTGTTCTATTTCTAAACTATTTCACACGTTAGATAGATCTTTATTTTAAAAAAGGAAAGAGAAAAAGAGTGCTCCCGAGGGACCCACCCCACAAGTGTATGTGCCCTCAGCCTGTCTACACTAATCTAAAATCTGGCAGAGTATCCACTCAAATAGATATGGAAACGCCGGCTTTACCCTCCGATATTCCAATGTAATGGATTCAGGATGGACTCGAGCATGTATGTGGCGAACAGGATGAGAAAAAGAAATACAAAAACCAAAACTCCATAGGTGACTAAACCCAGCCACCAGAGACCCTGGTCTGTTAAGAGACCTACCTAGCTGGGGGCTGGCGTGATGATCCGACTCCTAGTGTCAGCGTGCTCCGTCAACCACGCCAGCGCTCCTTACGGACATCTCTGCTACTCAACATCCCCTTCTCTCCCCACCTTTGGCACCCAAGAATCTAAATCTAGGGAGAAACTCAAACCTTAAGTCCTCACTTTTGAAAGATGTTGAACCCTATAACAGATGATGTATTGCCCATTCTTGTATTTGCAGATGAATTAGCAAGGTGTGCTCGAAAGGATCGCCAGGTAACAAAAGCTGTGTGGAAATCACACTGGTGTCTTTGAGCTCCCCCAAGCCATCTTCTGCAGCTACAAAGGACTTCAGAAGTCACCTAGTGCAATCTTCAGTTTACAGAAGAAACTGAGGCCCTATAAAGATAAGTGACTAACAAGATTGGTGACACCGGGGGACAGTCAGGACCTAAGCTGAAGTGTCCTAACACTGGGGCCCCTACCCTTCCCCTTAGTATTCTATGGCCTGGGCTCACCTGCTCCATGGGCGTTACATCAAACACCGCAGCAACCAAACTGTATGGAAGACCAAAACTCCGTATTTACTCCTGTGTTCTCAAAACACAGCATCATGCCCTGCCCAGAATGGTAATGTATTAAGTGCTTCTGAATTGAAAAAATAAATGAATAATCCTCTTTGCTGGGATATAGCAGTATAGTTTTTTGGAATTTTGTTTCTACAAATCATCTGCTGAAAACCGCTTTCCGGAAAGAAGAAAATTTGTTCTTGGCAATGTTGTTAGGGCTACTTTTTATCATGCTTAGAAGTGTTGATCTCAAAATAAACCTGTGTTTTGCAATAGCTAGCTAGCTGGATACAGAAATGTACGGATCTTTATGCATGGTGTGCATATGCACACGCACACCAACATACAGACAAGCATACTTCAAGTGCCCCCCAACTGGACTTTGCCTATGGCTGCTGAAACTAAGACGACATGAAGTTAAATAAAAACAGCAGCTCCGCATGTGCAAGTGCAGTTTTGTGAAATATATTTAACACCCAACACTGCAACCACTAGCCTGAGGTCAAGGAACAGAACATCTGCTTCTTTGGTTGCCAGACAGAGATGATGACATGACAACATTTGGGTGAGAAATATTCATTTTCCTCTGCAACCACAAACATACTTAGAAGAGCCAGAACTGGCTCCAGATTGCCCAACATGAGGGAAACAGCCTACAAATGCAACTTGTTTTTGACAGAGAGATCAGTTTTAGGAGATGAAGAATTCAGAAGCATAACAGCAGGATTCATCTGCGACATCCCCAAGTCAAGCAGTCTTAGGAACCAGGAAGGTGGGTTTGCATAAGTGCCCTAAACCCCACTGTCATGATTATTACTTATTCAACAAATACCTATTTGAGTGCCTCCCATGTGCAGTTGGCTTATCGATGCACTGTGGATACAGCAGTGAACAAAACTGACAGAATGCCTGCTTGCTTTCTAATATGCAAAGGTAACATTATAGGTTCAAGAGTATGTCAGGCTATAGGGGAAAAAGAAAAGTGGGAAGGTGAGGAGAAGGAAGTGTGCAATTTTTATTGAGGTGCTCAAGGGAAGCCTTACTGAGAAAAGCATGCCATGCAGACACCTGAGGGAAAAGGGCTCCAGTCCACGTCAGTGTAAATGCCTGATGTCTGAGAAGGCTCCTGGGGTCTGAGTGGACCGAACAACGTCAATGTCACGGCCAGATTGTTCTACCAGATGAGCCCTGAACCCAACCAGAACAACCAGCTTACTCTCAGGGCAGTTCCAGTGTGCAGTACAAGGTAAAATGGTTTGTTCCAACAGTGAGTAGCAAGTGTGTTTCACTTGTCAACAGGGTGAAAGAGAGAATCAGGACTGTGCGATCCTACAGCCAGGACTGCTGTTACTAGAATGAAAATCCACAGGGGTTACAGGCCAAGTGCCATACACAGTTTTTGTGCATAGCACCATGCTTTCGCAAGAGCAACTATCTACTGTTCTGGGGCAGCCATCTGTCCAAAGGAGAATGAGTGTGGCGGCTCATGGAAAGACGGCAGGCTACTGCTGAAAGATCTCTGCTTACCCCTCCCCTGGGCAAAGTTTGTGAAAATCAGTATTTTGCTGATTTTCAATGTATTATTCCTTGTATTTTCCTAAAGCCACAGGGTATAAAACAAAGGTACCACAGAGTTGCTTCAGTGTCCTCTGCTTTTAGCCGAAAGGTTATCCTGACAGTCTACTGACTTCTCAAATAGTACTGTCCACACATTTATTCCATTTCCTTCCTCCTTGCTTCAAATTTTATTTGATCTGTTAGGTGAACATCCTCAAACTGAAGGACCACATTCACATTGCAACTAAGGCTACCTCAGGCGAGCATAATATGAATAGTAACTCTTAAGGTCTTGTATGTTTTCTAAGAGTCAGAAGACAAATTCACTCATTTCTATTCTGACCTTTAAAAGCCATGGTGGAAATGGTCCATGATTATTGTTTGGATAAGGGGTAATTTTTCACCAGGACAGTTTCTGGTGTTTCTGGCTAAATCATGTAGCTCTGATTCAGACTGTGCTTAAATCCTGACATTTCCCACCCATAAATAATGATGGGGCCACTTCTGTATGATGTAACTGTTTTTACTGGAGGTTGTGGGGGCTGAAGTGAGCAGGTGGGAAGAATGAGTTGAATCCATCTATTAGTTCCTAAATGCAGAGTTCAACGCTGGCTGTCATCATTCAAGCACAGCTTTCGATATACGTCATATGCCATCACTCAAAATTAGAAATCAAATATTCCAGTATAAATTTTGTTCTTAAGTAGTACCAAGGACAAACAACAGGAATGGAAAAATGAGCACCATCTGTATTTGGCCTTTAATATGCCAAGGATTACCAATGGCCAGCCCCAGGACGACGTGTGCTCACACATCTTCTGTTCATTCTACTTCTGACTGGAACATAAAGCTCATCTACTCAGTCGCTGCAACTAATGCTCAAAGTAGATGCATGTAGCCCTGAAGGTAGTCACATCTGAATCCCCACTTCCCTCTATTTGTAGCCCATTAACAAAAGAGCCATAAAGGCTACTGTAGGTTACTTTAAAGTAAAGGAAAAGGGAAACCAATACCTAGGCTTTATAAGTATTTGGAAACTTATTTTATATTTCTTGTCTCGGTAATGTAAAATGAACAGCCTAAGGACATAAGCAAGCCTAAAAATGTTTAAGATTTTTGTGACTATTAAAATTATAATGGAAATAAATGTATATATCTGTATTTTTCTCCAGTATTGGTTTCTGGCCATTTAGTCTAATACCACAGATGTTGCCAGCACTTCACTGAACCCCTATGGTCTCTGCCAACTCATAGAGAAAATAGCAAAGAGAGATAATGAGCATACAGGATATTAAAGGTAATAAAGTACATATTTTTATAGTAGATATATATTAATGGCCTTGAATGAACCAGAGTCTAAGTACAATTCCAAGAGAGACTAATCTGTCCTTCAAAATAGTGTGCTTTCATCAAATTGAGCTCCAGAGTAAGTCTCGAAGGCTTCTGATGTATTATCAAAATACATAGAAAGGGTAACAGTTGTTGAGAGAATTATAGCAAGAGAATACATTAAATTAAATGTCTTATCAGTAGACTATGCTTATTACTACAGCATTTTATACATATAATATATGCTTAATGACCACTGAATTGATCTGAGACCTATCTCCAAATGCAAGGGATTTTGAATAGGAAAACTGTTAAGAAGATGGCACAAGAGATAAAGCATCAAATCCTCAAATCATGGAGATTTAAATTCCTTAAGTTGACACCTCAGTAAGTATATCCAAAGCCAAAAGGCCAAACCTTTGTAAATTCTGAAATTTAAACTCATTTCTTCTGGACTAGCAAAAAGCACAGTAGTTCTCACTTTGTGTATCTTATCCTCTTGTTCTAGTTCTTTTCTACCCAGTCCCACTGAAAATGACTGAAAAATAGCAAAGAGCTGAAATCTAGGCGGATTACCTCCGTCTTCATTTATCCAGTACAGAAAGAGATTCATAGTTCCAACCTCGGTTATCTGATCATCCTCTCCATAGAGCCATAGAACCTGCTGACACCCATTATCCAGTGCTTCACATTGGGCGAAGAGAGATGAGCCATAATTCCTTCGAAGAAAGAGAAAACATACTTATTATGAATCTACTACCCCCACATTCCACACTAAAATCCTCAAGTCTTTAATTTGCATTGGATGTAGTCCATGTGCTATGGTACATATATTCACATGCACACATATGTATATGTGTATGTAGATGTATATTCTCTAGTTAACTGCATAATATTAAAGAAACTCATTAAAGAACCTATGTGATCTAATTGCACCCATGTGAGAGAAAGTGCAAACACAATTGTGGAATCCTAACTTAAAAAGTAGAGATAAATAATGAAGTTAAAAGTTATTAAATATTTTTCTTCATATATCACGGAATTTTCTGTGAATGATCAATACTATGAGTTATACACTATGATTATTTCCATAGTTCAGATGAGAAACTGAGGATTGGAGAAGTAACTTGGATCAATTTACTCTAATTAAGTGGCAGAGCACCAAGTCTATGCTCTTAACCAAGAGTTTCAAAACACCAAAGAAACATCTAATGCCCAATGTCCAAAATCTCCACATGGTGCAACAGAATGTTAAAAATCTTGATTTTAACCAAAAAGTACTCCAAATGCCCATTTTTCTAGCCTGCACTATGATCCTAGATTATTCAAAATCAAAGGAACACAGCACATCTTGAAATAACAATTTAGTTGAATAATATTGTGAAAGTATTATCTTCAATCAAACTTAAATGGGGAAATTACAGGGTATATTACAAAACATGGATGAATGTTTAAATAAAACATGAGAGTCCTCGAAAGGTGATGCTTGCTTGCCTCCCTAAGCCTCTGGTTGTATAATTTGCCATCCTCAGCTTTCAGAAGACATCAGCAAATGAGTTTAAGAAGTACTGCCAAATATGAGCCAGGGCTAGGGAATAAACCCTAGGCCCATCCCTAGACTATGCAGCCTTCAGAATTACATAGTAACAGTCAAACACACAACAATAACTACTACAAAGCATTACTGGCACAGTCCACAAAATACCTACATAGGCCTTTGACATTATCTCATTTAGGTCTGGGCAAGATTAAATGTATAGTATTGTCTAAGTCAAGGTGTAATTTAGGGGCAAGAGCCATAAACTATAATGGTCATCTGTCATTTTGATCTGCACACCTTCTCTTTCCACTATATTCTCTTCACTCTTCCTACAGAGCCAGGTCATTGTGCTGGCACTGACAGTCAGAGCACCTTGCCCCCCACCATTCAACTGAAGGGTGGGCATGTTATCTAAGTTGCTCATGTAAGTCCTTCTTTGAGTCATTCACTCATTCATTTTAGTGTATGGAACCTAAAAGTGGGATTTTCTCCCTTTGGGGGCAGAGGCAGCTTGTTTGCTACAGTTAGCCAGTGTCTATTGGGTTCAAGATCACCACCCTTCCAGGAGAAGGCATCTGAAGTAGGAGAGCCCTGGGCTAACAGAGCCAGAAGCTGCAAATGAGATGGAGTGAGGAGGGAAGGGGGACAGTGGGACACTTTCAAGGGCAAAATAAACTTGGCAACAATGGCCTGAGCCCCTCATGGATCCACTCCTACCGCCCCACTTACATGAGCCAATCAATCCCTTTGCTGTTTAAGAGGGTTTGAGTTGGTTTTCTGACTTGCAACCAAAAGAATACTGACTGGCAACTAAAATATTCAGGAATGGGAAATAGGCATTATATTATATGCCTAGAGAAACCTGAGGTTTGGTCACATAAAGGTAACGTAAGATTCATCGAAAGACCTTCAAAATGCAGATACTAACTTGTAAACTATTTGCCAGTCTGGAGATGCTAGAATTCTGGTATATAGGAGGTTTCTGTTTAATGACCATAAAAAGTCAGATAACCTGTATGCACAATAAATGGCAAAGAAGCAATAACTGAGTTGAATTATGAATACTTTTTATTAATGAGGGTAATCCTGACTTCAGGGGGGAATCTAGTAGAAAGAGCATGGGTTTGGGACCATCAGGCCTAGGTACAGCTCTTAAACTTCCACTGTTGGACTCCATGTAAACTTAAAGCATCAGTTCTGACTTTTTCCTCACTGAATTCATCTGGCAAATAAAAATATTTGCTTTATATACCACAGAGGGTTGTTTGAAAAGATAAAATAATAACAGTAAGAGCTAAGACACAGGTTATATAAGCTAATTATATAGTAATGAAATTTTTTAAAATAACTATTTTAATCGACTTTTTTCTAGTTCATAGACACAGCTTGAGATTTCACCATATCTGAAAATAAAGATGATTTCTCTCATTAAGTAAAATGCCCTTTATTAAAAACACATAGAGAATTCTTGAAGAAGCTCTGAAAAACAAACATGCACACACTTTTGACAGTGTGGCTGAGTTAAAACCATGATTCCTTAGCATCACGAAGCTGCCTGGGCAGGAAAGAAAATAAAAGATTTCAGCCGTTTCAGTGCATTGAAAGGAAAAGGGGATTATGGAAAAAAGATGGCAGCATGAGAAGAGGGGCAGAAACCTCCTCCCAAAATCACATAAAAGAAGAAAATACAGCAAATACAACTAATCCTGAAAAAGCAACCTGAAGACTGCAGAACAGTCTTCTGCATTCTGGGGAAAAGAGAAGACCTCACAGAAAAGGGTAAAAGTAGCAAAGCCAGAATCTGGCAGGACCCAAGCCCTCTCCCCACCCCCATCCCATAAGTGGGAGGAAGAGAAATGGAGAAGAGAGGGAGTAGAAGCCCAGGACTGCTGAACACCCAGCCTTGGAGATCTTCTCTGGGAGCATGAACCCATATTACATGGTACTCTGGAGACTAATGGAGTTGGAAAGCAATGACAAGCAAATACTCGGAGAGACTGAGATTTCAGCCACTTGTGGAGAACAGGTATGCAAAACTGGCCCCCCGGGACAAAAGATTGGTGTGCACTTTGAAAAACTTCCCAACAGCAAGAGGGGTGCTAAAGGGGCACAGATAACACAGAGCTTGCAGCTCAGGGGAAAGAGCAGGCAGATAAAATCATCCTGGCAAGTTCAGCCCAGCAGGTGGGAAATTCTCAGGAGCTTCAGATGCTTCAAACCCTTCACTGGCAATGCAGCCCCAAGGTCCCCCACAGTGATACGTAGCCTGCCACTCCTTCCTCCCAGCAGGCACCAGTCCTGCTAACCCACTGCCCCTGCCATCATGCCAGGCCAGCTGGAGGGTGGCATCACCTACGACAGCTCCATGAGCATAGCACAGAGGCTCCTACCTGCAAGCATGGCCCACCAGACCTGGCAGTGGAAGCAGGCATTACAGCTGGGAAGGCAGAAAACCCTCCCAGCCGAGCTCTTTCCTCCTGGCAGGTGCTGGTTCCACTCACCTGTGACACCCACCATTGCTGCAGGTATTTAGCAGCTCCAGAGAGTAGAGCTTGGGCACCAGAGGGTGCTGCCTACACAAAGTTCCTTAGGAAACAGGAAATAAATGAAACAACAAAGGAATTTGGTCTAAACAAAACTACAGGAAAAAAACACCAGGAAGAGTACTCGGTGAAATTGAAATCACCAATCTTCTTAATAAATTTCAAAATAAAAGTCATAAACAACCTCATGGGGCTACAGAAAAATATTCAAGATCTCAGGGAGGTCTTCAACAAAGAGATGGAAACTTTGAAAAATACAGTATCTGAAATGAGACATACAATGGAGGGATTTAAAAGCAGAGTAGATGAGGTAGAGGAGAATGTAAATGAAACAGAAATTAGAGAACACGAAAACAAAGAAGATGAGGCACAGAGAGAAAGGAGGATCTCTAGGAATGAAAGAATAATAAGAAAGCTGTGTGAACAATCCAAATGAAACAATATTTGCATTAGAGGTGCCAGAAGAAGAAGAGAGAGAAAAAGGAATAGAAAGTCTTTTTGAGGAAATAATTGCTGAAAAATTCTCCAATCTGGGGAAGGAAATAAGTCTCTCAGGTGATCCAAGTGCAGAGATCTTCCAACACAAGGAGCCCTAGGAAGGCAAAAAAAGACATATAATACTTAAAATTTAGGCAAAGATCAAGAACAAGGAGTATTGAAAAGAAACGAGAGAGGAAAAAGACCACTTATAAAGGACACCCCATCAGGCTATCTACAGACTTCTCAGCAGAAACCTTACAGGCCAGAAGGGAGTGGCATGATATATTTAATGCAATGAAACAGAAGGACCTCCAAGAATACTCTATCTGGCAAGATTATCATTTAAATTTGAAGCAGGGATTAAACAACTTCCAGATGAGAAAAAGTTGAGGGAACTCACCACCTACAAACCATCTCTATAGTATATCTTAAAGGAACTGCTCTAGATAGAAGCACTCCTAAGGCTAAATAGCTGTCTCCGAAGAAAATAAAACCACATTAAAGGAAGTAGACCAATTAATTACTAAGCAAATACAAAATTAAATCAACTACTCACAAAGTTAGTCAAGGTATACACAAAGAGTAAAAAAATGTAACACCTCACATATAAAGAGTGTAGGAGGAAGAAGTAGGGGAGAAAAAAAAGAACCTTTGGATTGTGTTTGAAATAGCATAATAAGCAAGTTAAGACAGACAGTAAGGAAGCTGCCCTTGAACCTTTGGTAGCCATGAATCTAAAGACTGCAATGGCAATTAGTATATAGCTATTGATAATCACCCTAAATGTAAATGGACTGAATACATCAATCAAAAGACATAGAGTTACAGAATGGATAAAAAAACAAGACCCATCTATATGTTGCCTGCAAGAGACTCACTTCAAACCCAAAGACATACACAGACTAAAAATGAAGGGATGCGGAAAGATATTTTGTGCAAATAATAGGGAGAAAAAAACAGGAGTTGCAGTACTTGTATCAGACAAAATAGATTTCAAAACAAAGAAAGTAACCAGAGACAAAAAAAAAAAGACATTACATAATGATAAAGAGGATATAATCATTATAAATACCCATGCACCCAACATAGGAGCACCTAAATATGTGAAACAAATACTAAAAGAATTACAGGGGGAAACAAAATGCAATGCATTCATTATAGGAGACTTCAATACACCACTCACAACAAAAGACAGATGAACCAGACAAAATAAATAAGGAGACAGAAGCACTGAACAACACATTAGAAGAGATGGACCTAACAGACATCTACAGAACACTCTACCCAAAAGCAGCAGGATACACATTCTTCTCAAGTGACATGGAACGTTTTCCAGAATAGGTCACATATTAGGTAACAAAAAGAGCCCTGGTAAATTCAAAAAGGTTCAAATTCTGCCATCCAGCTTCTCAGACCACAAATATATGAAACTAGAAATAAATTATGCAAAGAAATCAAAAAAGCCCACAAACACATGGAGGCTTAACAACCTGTTCCTAAATAATCAATGAATCAATGACTAAATTAAACAGAGATCAAGAAATACATGGAGACAAATGAAAACAACTCAACAGCCCAAAACCGTGGGATGCAGCAAAGGCAATTCTAAGAGGAAAGTATACTGCAATACAGGCTTACATCAAAAAAGAAGAACAATCCCAAATGAACAGTCTAAATTCATAATTAATGAAATTAGAAAAAGAACAAATAAGGCCCAAGGTCAGTAGAAGGAGGGACATAATAAAGATCAGAGCAGAAATAAATAAAATAGAAAAGAATGAAACAATAGGAAGAATCAATGAAAGCAGGAGCTGGTTCTTTGAGAAAATAAACAAAATAGATAAACCCGTCACTAGACTTATCAAGAAGAAAAGAGAGGGTACACACATTAACATAATCAGAAATGAGAAAGGAAAAATCAGTATGGACACCACAGAAACACAGAGAGAATACTATGAAAAATTAAATGCCAACAAATTGGAAAACCTAGAAGAAATGGACTTTCTAGAAAAAATAAAACTTTCTGAGACTGATCCAGGAAGAAACAGAAAATCTGAATAGACCAATTAACAGCAATGAAATCAAACTGGTAATGAAAAAACTACCTAAGAATAAAATGCCTGGACCACATGGCTTCACCACTAAATTTTTTCGAACATTTAAAGAAGAGCTAATACCCATCCTCCTCAAAGTTTTCCAAAAAGTAGAAGAGGGAATACTTCCAAACTCAGTCTATGAGGCCAGCATCACTCTAATACCAAACCCAGACAAAGACATCACAATAAAAGAAAATTACAGACCAATATCCCTGATGAACACAGATGCAAAAATCCTCAACAAAATATTAGCAAACCAAAATAAAAAATACATAAAAAAGATCATCCATCATGACCAAGTGGTTTATTCCAGGGATGCAAGGATGGCACAATATTTGAAAATCAATCAACATCATACACCACATTAACAAAATTGTAAACTCCATTTAAAATTGCATCAAAAAGAATAAAATACCTAGGAGAAAACCTAACCAAGGAGGGGAAAGACCTATGCCTGGAAAACTACAGGACACTCATGAGAGAAAATTAAGAAGATACCAATAAATGGAAATACAACCTGTGCTTATGGATAGGAAGACTTAATATTGTCAAAATGGCCATCCTGCCTAAAGCTATCTACAGATTCAATGCAATCCCTTGCAAAATACCAACAGCATTCTTCAACAAACTAGAACAAATAGTTCTAAAATTCATATGGAACCACAGAAGACCCTGAATAGCTAAAGCAGTCCTGAGAAGGAAGAACAAAGCTGGGGGGATTATGGTCCCTAATTTCAAGCTCTACTATAAAGCCACAAAAAGTACCAAATTGTTTTGGTACTGTACAAGAACAGACTCATAGATCAATGGAACACAATAGAGGGTCCAGATATAAACCCACACACATATGGTCAATTAATACATGATGAAGAAGCCATGGATACACAATGGGGAAAAGACAGCCTCTTCAACAAACAGTGTTGGCAAAACTGGAGAGCTCTATGTAAGAGAAAGAAACTGGACTATTGTCTAACTCCATACACAAAAGTAAACTCGAAATGGATCAAAGACCTGAATTAAGTCATGAAACCATAAAACTCTTGGAAAAAAACATAGGCAAAATCTCTTGAATATAAACATGAGCAACTTTTTGCTGAACACATCTCCTCAGGCAAGGGAAACAAAAGCAAAAATGAACACATGGGACTACATCAAACTAAAAAGCTTCTGTACAGCAAAGGACACCATCAGCAAAACAAAAAGGCATCCTACAGTATGGGAGGATACATTCATAAATGACATATCCAACAAGGGGTTAACATCCAAAATATACAAAGAACTCACTTGCCTCAACACCCAAAAAACAAATAAACCAATTAAAAAATGGGCATAGGATATGAACAGACACTTCTCCAAAGAAGATATTCATATGGCCAACAGGCACATGAAAAGATGCTCCACATCACTAATCAGCAGGGAAATGCAAATTAAAAGCTCAATGAGATATCACCTCACACCAGTTAGGGTGGCCAACATCCAAAAGACAAGAAACAACAAATGTTGACAAAGATGTGGAGAAAGGGGAACCCTCCTACACTGCTGGTGGGGATGTAAATTAGTTCAACCATTGTGG
Organism: Manis javanica; assembly: GCF_040802235.1. Lineage (NCBI taxonomy): Eukaryota > Metazoa > Chordata > Mammalia > Pholidota > Manidae > Manis > Manis javanica. The sequence goes on along the minus strand of NC_133170.1, from coordinate 11,274,466 downwards.
AAAGTAATATGGAGGTTCCTCAAAAAGCTAAAAATAGAAATACCATTTGACCCAAGAATTCCACTCCTAGGAATTTACCCAAAGAAAACAAGATTGCTGATTCAAAAAGACATATGAACACCTATGTTTATCATAGCACTACTTACAATAGCCAAGATATGGAAGCAACCTAAGCGTCCAACAGTAGATTAATGGATAAAGATGTGGTACATATACACAATGGAATACTATTCAGCCATAAAAAGATAACAAACCCTACCATTTACAACAACAAGGATGGAGCTAGAGGATATTATGCTCAGTGAAATAAGCCAGGCAGATAAAGACTTCCCAAATGATTTCCCTCATTTGTGGAGTATAACAACAAAGCAAAACTGAAGGAACAAAACAGCAGCAGAATCACAGACTCGGATAGGAGACTAGCGGTTACCAAAGGAGAGGCACTGGGGAGGGGTTGGGGAGGGTTTGTGTAGAGGGAGAGGGGGATTGGGGAGGGTTTGTGTAGAGGGAGAGGGGGATTAAGGGACACTACAATTCACACTCACTATATAGGTAGGTCACAGGGAAGGCAGTACAGCACAGAGAAGACAAGTTATGACTCAATAGCATCTTACTACATTGATAGACAGTGACTGCAATGGGGGTCTGAGGACTTGATCATATAGTATGGGTGAATGTTGAAACCACAATGTTTCTCATGTGAAACCTCTGCAAGATTGTGTATCAATGCACTTTAATTAAAAAAAAAGGAAAAAGGTTTTTATTTGCTTGGTGTGTATCTGACTCATTATTATGATCTATGGGTAGTTTTTTTCATATAGTTGGGTTCTCTCCCACATGCTGCCAATATTCAGAAGAGAAATGGCTTTTGAGTTAAGAGAAAAAAAAGAGAAAGTGGGAAAACTGTCTACATAGAAAACCTTAAATATATCTTTAAATAGAATAAATATCTGGAAGAAGATACTACATACATCTCTCTAAAAGAGTAAATTGTATTGTGTGAAATCCAATGGATAAGAGTCCAGGAGATGAAACAGGAATGAAAGAAAGCTTCATAACATTAACTATTGTCTGTAGAGAGGATACACCTGCCAGGCAGGGTACTAAGTGCTTAACTCCATTATTTCACTGAGTCATCTTAACACAACCCAAGACTTTGTTATACTTTTAAGGGCTTGCAGGAAGAGAAGACTTACTTGCGTAGGATCACACAGGTATGTGTATGACTCCCAGATATCTCTGACTCCCCAGCCCATTCTTTTAACTACTGGGTTATAACCTCACATTTACTGAGAGCTTTCCGTTTGCCAACCACAGACCAAGGCATTTTATCTCACTTAATTCTCACAGGTACGGACTTCAGAAATGGGGAACAGCAGTTACGTCACATGCCTAAGTTAGGTTTTTAAGGTAGGTCTTTCTGCCTTTGAAGCTTGTGCTCAAGTGCAGAAGGAAGAGTCCCAGGAAAAAGAGAAAGAGATGACAGAGTGGGAGAGAGAGGCAGGCCTTATTTCCCCCAAATACACGAAGAAACCAAGAAACTGCCTGGGGATAACAATGTGCTTATGGTGAAAGAACTTCTAGCTTAGTGCTTCTCAACTCTGGCTGCACATTAAAAAGATTCTGATCCCCAGGGTTCGGCCAGACCAAATATACCAGAATCTCTAGCAGTGGGACCCAGACATTTGTAGGGAAGCTGGTAAAGCTCCCAGGTAATTTCAGTTTGCAACCACAGCTGAGAATCAGGGTGCTGGGCTCTCTTTCAGCTGTGTGTCACTGTCTTATATTTCTCACTTGTGTGTATTTAGAAACAGAAGATTATATTATCTCTGATGGTTTCAAAATAGTGGCATTATATTAAAAATTTTTTTAAAAATCCTCTCCCTGCCTCAGATTCACTTAGATAGCAGAAAGTTCTTGAGATTATGAGAATCAATAGCTATTTAACAAATGCCAGTTGACTACAGAGGTCCTCAAACAAAGGCTTGGGAGGTAAGTGTTGAATTAATTAGGGTTAGTGAAGAAGCAGTAATACAAAAATCTAAGGTTGCTGCCAAAAGTCTCTGCCAATTCAATAGTTTGATACAAAATGCAGAATGATTTGCTTCCCCTGCGCTTCTCCAGGTTGGAAGGAGTAGACAGGTTTAGACCTTCTTGGAATCCACAGGCAGATGGGGTAAAAGCCCATCCTTTTGGTTACTGCCTTCTTGCTTGCTGTTTTTGCTTTTATTTATGAGATAAAAGCCCTCTTCAAGGGTTCCCTGAAGCTACACGTTTGGTCAGAGCCCAGAAGATAGCCACTGAGTCACCCTCCAGGGCTGCTGGTCCTGGACATGTGACACACATCGGCACCTGATAAGAGCCCACATGGGCTAATCAAGCTATTCCGGTTCAGCCACAGGGCCATTCTCGTATCTGTCTAACACTTTTCAAATGCTCTTTTATTTCCAGCCAGCTACATATGGCCTATGAGACCAGCCTGACAGAGCCAAGACAGGGCTGTCCCTTGGCCAGTTGGCAGCAGGTATGGCTCGAGCCTGCGGGAATGAAGACAGCACTTCAGTGAAGCAGACACTTTCCCTAGCCAGGACTCCTTGGAGCCAACGAGGGCCTCGGCCCCAGCATCGGATGCTCTTTAATGCCAACTGGCAGCCTGAAGCCCGAGCACCGGCATCCAGGGGCCATTCATTCAAAGCACATATTTTATTCCTGCTCTAGCTACTTATTTTAGTTCTTGTCTATGTATAACGTTCAATGTTCTCCCTTAAAACGGGCCATGGTCAGCCTCTGAACAACTCACACATTTAAAACACCGACAATGAAACACGAAACTAAAGTGAACATTACAATTTGAATATTAATATATGTTCTTACATTGAAGTGAAATGGCAATAACCAGTCATGAGGGACTCCTTTTAGGCAGAAACACAGGCTGACTTACCCTCCCATCTTGCAGTCCCCAGTCCCACCTTTCCAGGCTCTTACATACTTCGGATTAGCCCACAGGGACACTGGATTAAAGGTTCCACTTGCAAAATAAGGTCCCACAGGGCTCAAGATGACAAAGAGCAATGCTTTGGTAGGCTTCTTGACTCCCAGAGAAGGCTGCAATAAAGTAAAAGGACACACAACTGTTAACTGAAAATGCAAACACCAGTTTAAGGTCTAGAATAGATGTGTAATTACCTCCCAGAGAGGGGGACACCCTAGGACAGGCGCTGGTACTTCCAAGGCTGAGGTACACAGAGCCTGATAGGCTTCTAAGAAGAAAACCACTGCACATTGCTTTCTGAGTGGTTATGATTTGAGAGAAAAAAACCAACTTGTCAAACTTTTGGTTGGTAGGGAATTTAGAGGAGATGTTATATCTTGAACAACTAGCTATATAGCACCTCTCAGCATGGCTTTGGGAACTGAAAAAAGGAAGAACTCAGACGTGATTTCCGTCCTTGGGGGAAAAATATAATATTTGCTTCTCTCACTTTCCTTCTGTTTCCACAGACCATTGAGCATTTCAGGACAGGGCAGGGCCTCCAGCGGGGGGCATACAGGAGAACGTGCCATCACGGGGCCTGACTGGCAGGCACCGGACAGCAAGACTGGGGCTCAGCAAGAGGCACCAGACGAGATGTATCCCCCCCAGAAAAGCAGACGATGAAGGAGCCACAAGAATTTGTGTCACAAATGACAGCGATAGAAGACGGCCTTCCGCATAAACACTGGAAAATTATAAGCCAAAAATGCAAAATCTTCCCAATTCCTATAGCACAAAAGCTGTTACATGTAATTACTGTCAGCTGTCTATGAAGGAGGGACACTGAGAGACAGAGAGTTTTGAGGGCTCCGTGGGATAAAGGCAAAAATGGTCCCTGAGCCCTCTGGTGCGATTTAAGATCACAAGAAGGAAGAAAACACGTCAGTACTGGCACCCTAAGAGCCTTGGGATACATAATGCTGTGCAATCTGGACCAGAGCCTGGTCTGGCAGGATAGGGGCAGGAATCTAGCAGCTTTCCTCCGAATTTCAATTCTTTTTATTACCAAGGCCCCTCACTCACTACTTATGCCCAGATCATCAAGAATCAGGTAGGTAAAATATTTGTGAGTATTAAAAAATGTGCATATGCAAGGGAAACAAAAGCAAAAATGAACAAGTGGGACTATATTAAGCTGAAAAAGATTCTGTACAGCAAAGGACACCATCAATAGAACAAAAAGGTACCCTACAGTATGGGAGAATGTATTCATGAATGACAGATCCGATAAAGGGCTCACATCCAAAATATATAAAGAGTTCACGCACCTCAACAAACAAAAAGCAAATAATCCAATTAAAATATGGTCAGAGGAGCTGAACAGACAGTTCTCCAAAGAAGAAATTCAGATGGCCAACAGACACATGAAAATATGTTCCACATCACTAATCATCAGGGAAATGCAAATTAAAACCACAATGAGATATCACCTCACACCAGTAAGGATCGCCACCATCCAAAAGACAAACAACAACAAATGTTGGCGAGGCTGTGGAGAAAGGGGAACCCTCCTACACTGCTGGTGGGAATGTAAATTAGTTCAACCATTGTGGAAAGCAGTATGGAGGTTCCTCAAAATGCTCAAAATAGAAATACCATTTGAGGGGGGCGGAGCCAACATGGCGGCGTGAGTAGGACAGTGGGAATCTCCTCCCAAAAACATACATATTTTTGAAAATACAACAAATACAACTAATCCTAAAAGAGAAACCAGAAGACACAGGACAACACCCAGACTACATCCACATGTGCGGGAGTCCAGTGCCTGGTGAAAGGGGTAAGATACAACCCCGGCCCAGCGGAAACTGAGCATGCCTCCCCCCAGCTCCTGGCGGGAGGAGAGGAGTCGGAGCGGGGAGGGAGAGGGAGCCCAGGACTGCTGAACACTCAGCCCCAGCCACCCGCACCAGAGTGCAGACACAGTGCATGCATGGAGGGCTGGAAACGAGGGAAACAGGGCAGCAAGACCTCTGAGCAGGTTCTGAAGCTGATGCCCCTGTGACAAAGAAAAGCGAGTGCTTTTTGAAAGTCTTAAAGGGACAGGGACGTAACAGCTGGACAACACAGGTCACAGCCCAGTGGCTGGAAATTAAAGGGAAAACTGGGTGCACTAACCCCCTGGGCAACAGCTCTGAGACCCCTCAGGGAGGTAAACAGCCAAACAGCCCCCCAGTCCATTACCCCTCCGGGCGCTACGAAAGCAGAGAAGCAGCCTAAGGCAAGCCCCGCCCTCAGAGAGGGAGCTTCTTCCATATTGGCCGGGCAAGACACAAAGACCCAGCCTACCCACAATTACCCAACACAAGCCACTAGGGGTTGCAGTTGTCCCAGTAAGGAAAGGCCAGTAGCAAGTGAAAAGTCTGGCCTTCCCAGCCGACAGTCAATAGCACCTGTCAACATGAAAAGGCAAAAAAATATGATCCAGACAAGACTAACCCAGACAGCTTCGGCATCTGCTACATCTTCGCCTGAGAAGGAACCTGGGGAGATAGATTTAACCAATCTTCCTGAAAAAGAATTCAAAACAAAAGTCATAACCATGCTGATGGACTTGCAGAGAAATATGCAAGAACTAAGGAGGGAGAATACAGAAATAAAACAAGCTCTGGAAGGAATTCAAAACAGAATGGATGAGATGCAAGAGACCATTAATGGACTAGAAAACAGAGAACAGAAACGCAGAGAAGCTGATGCAGAAAGATAAAAGGATCTCCAGGAATGAAAGAATTCTAAGAGAGCTGAGTGACCAATCTAAACGGAACAATATCCGCATTATAGGGGTACCAGAAGAAGAAGAGAGGAAAAAGGGAAAGAAAGTGTCTTTGAAGAAATAATTGCCAATAACTTCCCCAAACTAGGGGAAGAAATGGCCTCTCAGACCACAGGGGTACATAGAACTGCCATAACAAGGGATCCAAGGAGGGCAACACCAAGACACGTAATAATTAAAATGGCAAAGATCAAAGACAAGGACAAAGTATTAAAGGCAGCCTGAGAGAAAAAAAAGGTTACCTACAAAGGAAAACCCATCAGGCTATCATCAGACTTCTCAACAGAAACCCTACAGGCCAGAAGAGAATGGGATGATATACTTAATGCAATGAAACAGAAGGGCCTTGAACCAAGGATACTGTATCCAGCATGAATATCATTTAAATATGAAGGAGGGATTAAACAATTCCCAGACAAGCAAAAGTTGAGGGAATTTGCCTCCCACAAACCAACTTCACAGGGCATCCTACAGGGACTGCTCTAGATGGGAGCACTCCTAAAAAGAGCACAGAACAAAACACCCAACATATGAAGAAGGGAGGAGGAGGAATAAGAAGGGAGAGAAATAAAGAATCATCAGACCGTGTTTATAATAGCTCAACAAGTGAGTTAAGTTAGACAGTAAGATAGTAAAGAAGCTAACCCTAAACCTTTGTAACCACAAACTTAAAGCCTGCAATGGCAATAAGTACATACCTTTCAATAATCACCCTAAATGTAAATGGACTGAATGCACCAATCAAAAGACACAAAGTAATAGAATGGATAAAAAAAAGCAAGATCCATCCATATGCTTCTTACAAGAGACTCACCTCAAACCTGAAGTCAAGGGATGGAAATAGATATTTCAGGCAAACAACAGAGAGAAGAAAGTAGGTGTTGCAATTCTGGTATCAGACAAAACAGACTTCAAAATAAAGAGAGTAACAAAAGATAAAGAAGGACATTACATAATGATAAAGGGCTCAGCCCAACAAGAGGATATAACCATTATAAATATATATGCACCCAACACAGGAGCACCAGCATACCTGAAACAAATACTAACAGAACTAAAGGAGGAAATAGAATGTAATGCATTCATTCTAGGAGAATTCAACACACCACTCACTCCAAAGGACAGATCCACCAGACAGAAAATAAGTAAGGACACAGAGGTACTGAACAACACACTAGAACAGATGGACCTAAGAGACATCTACAGAACTCTACATCCAAAAGCAACAGGATACACATTCTTCTCAAGTGCACATGGAACATTCTCCAGAATAGACCACATACTAGGCCACAAAAAGAGCCTCAGTAAATTCCAAAAGATTGAAATCCTACCAACCAACTTTTCAGACCACAAAGGCATAAAACTAGAAATAAACTGTACAAAGAAAGCAAAAATGCTCACAAACACATGGAGGCTTAACAACATGCTCCTAAATAATCAATGGATCAATGACCAAATTAAAATGGAGATCCAGCAATATATGGAAACAAATGACAACAATAACACAAAGCCCCAACTTTTGTGGGACACAGCAAAAGCAGTCTTAAGAGGAAAGTATATAGCAATCCAGGCATATTTAAAAAAGGAAGAACAATCCCAAACGAATGGTCTAATGTCACAATTACGGAATTGGAAAAAGAAGAACAAATGAGGCCTAAGGTCAGCAGAAGGAGGGACATAATAAAGATCAGAGAAGAAATAAATAAAATTGAGAAGAATAAAATAATAGCAAAAATCAATGAAACCAAGAGCTGATTCTTTGAGAAAATAAACAAAATAGTTAGGCCTCTAGCCAGACTTATTAAGAGGAAAAGAGAGTCAACACAAATCAACAGTATCAGAAATGAGAAATGAAAAATCACAACGGACCCCACAGAAATACAAAGAATTATTAGAGAGTACTATGAAAACCTATATGCTAACAAGCTGGAAAACCTAGGAGAAATGGACAACTTCCTAGAAAAATACAACCTTCCAAGATTGACCCAGAAAATCTAAACAGACCAATTACCAGCAACAAAATTGAAGCGGTAATAAAAAAAACTACCAAAGAACAAAATCCCCGGGCCAGATGGATTCACCTCGGAATGTTATCAGACCTACAGGGAAGACATAATACCCATTCTCCTTAAAGTTTTCCAAAAAATAGAAGAGGAGGGGATACTCCCAAACTCATTCTATGAAGCTAACATCACCCTAATACCAAAACCAGGCAAAGACCCCACCAAAAAAGAAAACTACAGATCAATATCCCTGATGAACATAGATGCAAAAATACTCAACAAAATATTAGCAAACCGAATTCAAAAATACATCAAAAGGATCGTACACCATGACCAAGTGGGATTCATCCCAGGGATGCAAGGATGGTACAACATTCGAAAGTCCATCAACATCATCCACCACATCAACAAAAAGAAAGACAAAAACCACATGATCATCTCCATAGACGCTGAAAAAGCATTTGATAAAATTCAACATCCATTCATGACAAAAACTCTCAACAAAATGGGTATAGCGGGCAAGTACCTCAACATAATAAAGGCCATATATGATAAACCCACAGCCAACATCATACTGAACAGCAAGAAGCTGAAAGCTTTTCCTCTGCGATTGGGAACAAGACAGGGATGCCCACTATCCCCACTGTTATTCAACATAGTACTGGAGGTCCCAGCCACAGCAATTAGACAAAACAAAGAAATACAAGGAATCCAGATTGGTAAAGAAGAGGTCAAACTGTCACTATGTGCAGATGACATGATATTGTACATAAAAAACCCTAAGGACGCCACTCCGAAACTACTAGAACTGATATCAGAATACAGCAAAGTTGCAGGATACAAAATTAACACACAGAAATCTGTGGCTTTCCTATACACTAACAATAAACTAATAGAAAGAGAAATCAGGAAGATAATTCCATTCACAATTGCATTAAAAAGAATAAAATACCTAGGAATAAACCTAACCAAGGAAGTGAAAGACCTATACTCTGAAAACTACAAGTCACTCTTAAGAGAAATTAAAGGGGGCACTAACAGATGGATACTCATCCCATGCTCATGGCTAGGAAGAATTAATATCGTCAAAATGGCCATCCTGCCCAAAGCAATATACAGATTTGATGCAATCCCTCTCAAATTACCAGCAACATTCTTCAATGAACTGGAACAAATAATTCAAAAACTCATATGGAAACACCAAAGACCCCTAATAGTCAAAGCAATCCTGAGAAAGAAGAATAAAGTAGGGGGGAATCTCACTCCCCAACTTCAAGCTCTACTATAAAGCCATAGTAATCAAGACAATTTGGTACTGGCACAAGAACAGAGCCACAGACCAATGGAACAGACTAGAGAATCCAGACATTAACCCAGACATATATGGTCAATTAATACTTGATAAAGGAGCCATGGACATACAATGGCAAAATGACAGTCTCTTCAACAGATGGTGCTGGCAAAACTGGACAGCTACATGTAGGAGAATGAAACTGGACCATTGTCTAACCCCATATACAAAAGTAAACTCAAAATGGATCAAAGACCTGAATGTAAGTCATGAAACCATTAAACTCTTGGAAAAAAACATAGGCAAAAACCTCTTAGACATAAACATGAGTTACCTCTTCTTGAACATATCTCCCCAGGCAAGGAAAACAACAGCAAAAATGAACAAGTGGGACTATATTAAGCTGAAAACCTTCTGTACAGCAAAAGACACCATCAATAGAACAAAAAGGAAACCTACAGTATGGGAGAATATATTTGTAAATGACAGATCCGATAAAGGCTTGACGTCCAGAATATATAAAGAGCTCACACGCCTCAACAAACAAAAGACAAATAACCCAATTAAAAAATGGGCAGAGGAACTGAACAGACAGTTCTCCAAAAAAGAAATGCAGATGGCCAACAGATACATGAAAAGATGCTCCACATTGCTAATTATCAGAAAAATGCAAATTAAAACTACAATGAGGTATCACCTCACACCAGTAAGGATGGCTGCCATCCAAAAGACAAACAACAACAAATGTTGATGAGGCTGTGGAGAAAGGGGAACCCTCCTACACTGCTGGTGGGAATGTAAATTAGTTCAACCATTGTTGAAAGCAGCATGGAGGTACCTCAAAATGCTCAAAACAGACTTACCATTTGACCCAGGAATTCCACTCCTAGGAATTTACCCTAAGAACACAGCAATCAAGTTTGAGAAAGACAGATGCACCCCTATGTTTATCGCAGCACTATTTACAATAGCCAAGAATTGGAAGCAACCTAAATGTCCATCAGTAGATGAATGGATAAAGAAGATGTGGTACATATACACAACGAAATACTACTCAGCCATAAGAAGAGGGCAAATCCTACCATTTGCAGCAACATGGATGGAGCTGGAGGGTATTATGCTCAGCAAAATAAGAGAAGCAGAGAAAGAGAAATACCAAATGATTTCACTCATCTGTGGGGTATAAGAACAAAGGAAAAACTGAAGGAACAAAACAGCAGCAGAATCACAGAACCCAAGAATGAACTAACAAGTACCAAAGGGAAAGGGACTGGGGAGGATGGGTGGGTAGGGAGGGATAAGGGGGGGAAGAAGAAGGGGGTATTAAGATTAGCATGCATGGGGGGGTTGGAGGAAGGGGAGGGCTGTACAACACAGAGAAGACAAGTAGTGATTCTACAATATTTTGCTAGGCTGATGGACAGTGACTGTGAAGGAGTTTATAGGGGGGACCTGGTATAGGGGAGAGCCTAGTAAACATAATACTCGTCATGTAAGTGTAGATTAATGATAAAAAAAAAAAAAAAGAAAGAAAAGGGGGATTACTCCCTGATAGGATAAAACTAACTATAAATCAATTATTAGTGCATGCTTTAAATATCCTTAATTTTGACCACTTAAAGGGTGTCAGATGATCAGCTATGGAGGTACATTTTTCTGATAGTATTCCTTTCTCTTAAAAAAAAAAAAAAAAGTAGTTCCTGTGTGGTGACCTCCAATGAGTTCTACACAATGGTATAAAGGGCATATAAAAGTGTAGGCAAAGGGTCTGTTTGTGTTTATACAGAGGATCAAAGCCTAATTTGGCTACCCAGAAAATGAACTAAGATACGATATGAAAAAGAACTTCCAACATCAGCACTCTCTGGAAGACTCATACCAGAAGATGATCATCAAAAAACCCCAACAAAGATCCGCGTGCTGCTACAGCTGTAGATGCACTCATCCCACCGGTCCCTGGACTTGCCATGTGAATGAAAAAGGAGATGTCTAAGCTGGCTTGTGCATACAGTAAAACAACAAATTTGACTGGATCTATACTGTTGGAACTCAACCAAGAATTAGGAGAAGTGCAAATTGTAGCGCTCCAAAATCTTACAACTACAGACTATCTACTGTTAAAAGAACATATAAGATGTGAACAGTCCCCAGGAATGGGTTGTTTTAATGTCTGATTTCTCTCAGACTGTTCAAGTTCAGTTGGACAATACCCACCATATCACAGATAAGTTTTCACAAATGCCTAGGGTGCCTAACTGGTTTTCTTGGTTTCACTGGAGATGGCTGGTAATTATAGGTCTGCTTTGGTTACGTAACTGTATTCCTATTATGTCAATGTGTGTGTGCAATTTAATTAGTAGTTTAAAACCTATACATGCTGAAGTTACTCTACAAGAAGATATGTCAAAGAAATAATCAATCTTCCCATGTTTTCTTCCGCCTGCTACTTCTATAGCTTTTCTTCTTTCTTCCTAATTACAACCCTTAAATAGAATTCGTGCCTCATATCGAATTTACTGAGTATCATAATTCTTCCAAGTGGTAAAGATACCTCGAGACAAATGCTGGGCATAGAAGCCACAGGGCATAAATATGCAAAGAAGTAAAAAGCTAACCTTTTCAAACAATAAGGCTTCTCTCTCACTTACCAACTTTACATTTCCCTGTATGGCCCCGGAAGATGACTGGTTAGCCAGAGACGGGTAAGATTCCTCAAGGGAGGAACAACCTAAGACAGGCACAGTCGCAGGGGGCCCATCAGGTGAGAAATTGGGGATCAACAGAGGTGAGGCTTAGAACCTCACCCCCCATTTTGATATAAATCTTCTGCATCCGTGGATGTTTTATTGCCCTTGACTAGCTTGGATTAACACACAGTCTACAGGCACACACCTGATCATCTACATTTGCTCTCTTACAACACTAAACTATGTTTTCTACCTTTATCTTGCATCTACCTACCACTTCAGCATTTTATTAAAAATAATAATAATAAAGAGGGAAATGTGGTATCCACATATAAATTAAGTATAAAAATCAAACGAATATTCATATTTGAACTGATTGTTTATAGTTCATAATGCATGATCAAAACCGAAAGTTTCTGTGATGACTGCCCTTGTACTGTTTGTTCACCACGCAACTTATTCACTATGTAAGAATTTGTTCTCCATGTAAGAACTTGTTTGTTATTCTTCAGGAGATTGGAGACTGACGAAAATTAGGCTTGGGGTGGATTAATGATTGTGCATTGAGCACTGACCCCCCCATACAGATTTTTATTGTTGTTAACCATTTGATCAATAAATATGAGAGATACCCTCTCAAAAACCAAACAAACAAACAAAACAAAAGTACAGACTTCCAATTTTAAAATAAATAAGTAACTGGGATGTAATGTATAGCATAAGGAATATAGTCAAAATATTGTAACAACTTTGTATGGTGATAGCTGGTAGCTAGAATTATCATGTATATAAATGTTGAATCACTGTGTTGTACACCTGAAACTAATGTAATACTGTGTGTCAACTACCCTTCAATAAAAAAAAAAAAAGAAATATCATTTGACCCAGGAATTCCACTCCTAGGAATTTACCCTAAGAATGCAGCAGCCCAGTTTGAAAAGGACATATGCTCCCCTATGTTTATTGCAGTACTGTTTACAATAGCCAAGAAATGGAAGCAACCTAAGTGTCCATCAGTAGATGAATGGATAAAGAAGATGTGGTACATATACACAATGGAATATTACTCAGCCATAAGAAGAAAACAAATCCCACCATTTGCAACAACATGGATGGAGCTAGAGGGTATTATGCTCAGTGAAATAAGGCAGGCAGAGAAAGACAAACATCAGATTATTTCACTCATCTGTGGAGTATAAGAACAAAGAAAAAAACTGAAGGAGCAAAACAGCAGCAGACTCACAGAACCCAAGAATGGACTGACAGTTACCAAAGGGAAAGGAACTGGGGAGGATGGGTGGGAAGGGAGGGATAAGGGAGGGGGAGAGGAAGAAAGGGAGCACTGTGATTAGCATATATAGTGTGGTGGGGGGGCACGGGGAGGGCTGTACAACACAGAGAAGACAAGCAGTGATTCTACAGCATCTTACTAAGTGGATGGACAGTGACTGCAATGGGGTATGTTGGGGGGACTTGGTGATGGGGGGAGTCTAGTCACCATAATCTTCCTCATGTAATTGTAGACTATGGGCACACTGATGCCATCCGAAAGCAAATGCAACCCTTAGGAAACCCAAAACAATAACTCCATTTGTATTCCATGTGAACACAACCAAGCAGGGCTTGGGTGTCTGCAGAGCAAATGGAAAATGGGTGACACATAATCAAGGAAAAACAATTAGTCAGAAGCAACCAGGAGGCTTTGGGTTTTTGCTCCTTTATGTTTGTCCCTGAGTGGCAGTTGAATAGGACTCTCTGGACCAATAAAGAGTGAAGAGATTTAAAACTTCATTTGTTTTTTTTTGGCTTCATTGTTTGAGAGAAAAAAACCTCAAAATAATATACATATCTGCCTTTCTTCCCAGCGTGGATAAAAACTATCTTTCTCTGCACTTTTACTTACTATCAGTTAAGGAAGGACAGTGATACCTTCATATCAAAGAGCTTTGAAGCTTAATTTAAAAAATTACAGGCCCTCAGAAAACCTTCTTAACATAATTTAGAAATATATACTTCTGAGTCAAACAGCTTGTTTATAGATAAAATGATAAGCATTTTATTAGCTATCATATGAATGCCTGGATTTTTTCACTCTGAAACACATGTATTGCTTGCAACCTGCATTATATTAAAAGAGGTAACAGTAACTCATCATCATGGAAATATTTTTCTGAGATAAATTTCATCTTATTTCCTTCCTGATTTTAATTGACAGGTGAATTTGCAAGTATTCCACTAGGTGGTGCTACAGAGAGCACACATGGAAAACAGGAAATTCTATGCATTAAATCTATTTTGGGGAAGAAAAAAATCTCAATAAACCTATAAGTAAGAATACTTTTATTCTTAGCAAGAAGGTAAATTAGAGACTAGAACTGTTCAATGCTGAGAGAAAATACATTTATGTGCACTAACATTTAATTTTTTAAAATGTAAGCAAGGTCAACTCGTATGTTTTATAAGTACTCAAGGACTGGTGTGGATCACAGCTTAGTCACTTTCATCCTTATATGATTACTTACGTATGTTGATCATGTTTTTGTGCAAAGAACTCGGTGACCTTGAAAATGGTCACACTGCTTCAAGAGTGAGAATGAAGAAAACCGAACTGCATCACGGAGGGGGCTTGGTGGTTTGCACTGTCTCTACTCTCAGGAACCATCGTGTGTTCCTTTGTCTTAATTCTCCTTTCTATCCTGGAAAGTAATGTAAGTTCTGCGCTCCTGCTATAGTTCACAGTAGTTTATTACACAATATCAAACAAAAGGCAGCAAACATAATTCTATGACAAGGTCAGGTTTCTGATCAAATAAAGCAAAAGCCACATAAACAAAGAGAAAATATGAAAAAGCACAGATGATATATTATGTAAGTCAGTGTCCTTAAAATTAGTCTCATTATAAAGTCTATGAATGATATTTTTGTTCTTCACTATTTCTTGGATTAGCTTAATGTAAAGAATTAAAGAGGGCTTTTAAAAAAACACCTGGAAAAATGAGGAATATAAAGCCTCAGATGCAAAGTATAAAATTTCTCAAGAGACCACACTGAGTTAGAAGTTGAAATTCTGGTGTGTACAAAAAAATATTGTTTCTTTATAGTATGCCTAACAAATATATACATACGGGTATTAAATACACATATATTTTCACAGAGTAACAAGACTCTTGGGTGTGATGGTAAATAAAGACCCCTGTTACAGTGAAAATTACTACTTTGCCGAGTCAGTCAGAAAATCCAAGTTTATAAAAAGCGGGGTTTCAGAGGTTATCTGAGCAATGGCAGAAAGCTCAGAGAGCTGAGAAAAGGTACTATTAGTCCATGTTTTGGCCTGGAAGGCAGAGAGGACAGCAGCAAAGTGGAGACGTAAGGATAATTCTGCCTAGGTGAGGCAGATTGAGAGACAGAGAAATGAAATAACTAGGGAAAACAATGAAACATTTTTCAAAAAGAATGGCAGGACTTTTTAATTTTAATCCCAATAACAGTCTAGTTTGTTCTTTGTATTTTTTTAAAGTTCCTGCCAGTTCTTTTGAAAGATTAGGGGTTAAAATGGTAAAGGATATTGGACTGAGGGGTGCTGGGAGAGATGTGGAGGCGACCAGCGGCCCCCACAGGGCCTTGCCTGTGTGAGTCATGAAAGGGAAGGGTAACAAAACCACGGAGTGTTAGCTTGCTGAAAGATTAAAAAAAAAAAAATCCTCAGTAATCATGCAGTCCTTTTGGTTTCTACGGCATTTCATAGGCCCCAAAGCCAAGAAGTTAAGGGCTATAATTCCTAAGTGGGAGAAAGTGGAGCTCAACACAGATTATTTTGCCCAAGGTTCCCATTATTAAGCCCCAGATCTTCTACACTTAAACAAGAGCTCTTTTCATGATGTCATAGTTAAAATTTTAAAAATCAATAAAGTTCCCAAGATTGCCTGAAGAGAGTTCACAGCGGCCCAGCTTCCTGCCTCCTCAGGCCCCACGGAGGCCCTGTGCTCTGCGTGCTCCTGCGCAGCCCACACTGCACCCCTTCAACTCCTCCTCACGTCGTCACCACTCGGCATCTCCCTGCCCTACTGCCTCGCACCCAGAACACTCTCCTTCCACCACCCCATACAGACTGAAATGTACCTGCCCCCTAAAGTTATATGGCAGAGTCCTAATGTGACTGCGTTTGGAGATAAGGCCTCTAAAGAGGAAATTATGATTAAATGAGACCAAAAGAGTGGAGCCTGACTCCAACAGGACTGGTGTCCTTATGAAAAGAGGAGGCAGGAGAGCATAACTCTCCACTCCCCCCACCGAAGGACACAGCAAGGAGATGCCCATCTTCAGGAAGGCCTGATCAGAACCTAACCCTGTTGGCACGTTATCTTGCAAGTCCAGCTTCCAGAACTGTGATAAAATTAATTCTGATGCTTAAGGCAGCCAGTCTTAAGACCAATATCCCTGGTGAACATAGGTGCAAAAATCCTCAACACAAAATTAACAAACTGAATTAAAAAAATATATCAAAAGGATCATCCATCATGACCAACTGGGATTTGAGCCAGGGATGCAAGGAGGGTACAATATTTGTATATTGATCAACATGATTCACCACATTAACCAGAAAAAAGGATAAAAACCACATGGTCATCTCAATAAATGCTGAAAAACCATTTGACAAAATTCAACATCATTATGATACAAATTCTCAAAAAAATGGGTATAGAGGGAACTTACCTCAACATAATAAAGGCCATATACAATAAACCCACAGCTAACACCATACTCAATGGCAAAAAGTTGAAAGCTTTTCCTGTAAGATTAGGAATAAGACAAGGATGTCCACATTCAACACTCTTACTCAACATACTACTGGAGGTCCTAGCCATGGCAATCAGACAAGACAAAAAGATAAGAGACATTCAAATTGGCAAGGAAGAAGTTAAATTGTCACTATATGCAGATGACATGATATTATGCATAGAAAACTCTAAAGAATCCACCAAAACACTATCAGAACTAATAACTGGATTCAGCAAAGTTGCAGGATACAAAATTAATACACATAAATCTGTTGCATTCCTATATACTAACAACAAACTAGCAGAAAGAGAAATTATGACAATTACATCAAAAAGAATAACATACAAATAAATCTAACTAAGGAAGTGAAAGACATATATTCTGAAATCTGCAAGATACTCATGAGAGAAATTAAAGAAGACACAAGTAAGTGGAAATCTATGGATTTCCATAGATTGGAAGGTTTAATATTGGATAGGAAGGTTTATGGATAGGAAGAATTAATATTGTCAAAATGACCATCCTGCCCAAAGCAATTTACAGATTCACTGCAATCCCTATCAAAATTCCAAAAGCATTTTTCAAAGAACTAGAACAAATAGTCCTAAAATTCATATGGAACCACAAAAGACTCTTGAATACTAAAGCAATCCTGAGAAAGAAGAACAAAGCTGGGGTATTATGTTTCCAGACTTCAAGCTATACACCAAAGCTACAGTAATCAAAACAGTATGGTACCAGCACAAGAACAGACCCATAGATCAAGGAACAGAAGAGAGAGCCCAGAAACAGACCCACACCTATATGGTTAATTAATATATGACAGAGGCAAAAATATCCAATGGGAAAAAGACAGCCTCTTCAATAACTGGTGTTGGCAAAATTGGGTAGCTGTGAAAACTGGGTAAGAGCATGAAACTGGATTATTGAGTAACTCCATATACAGAAGTAAACTCAAAATAGATGAAAGACCTAAACATATGACATGAAACCATAGATCTCTTAGAAGAAAACAGGCAAAAATCTCTTGAACATAAGCGTGACCAATTTTTTTCTGGACAAATTTCCCCAGGCAAGGGAAACAAAATAAAAATGAACAAGTGGGACTACATCAAACTAAAAAGCTTTTGTACAGCAAAGGACACCATCAACAGAACAAAAAGGCAAGAATGGGAGAATATACCCAAAAAATAATTTATCCAATAAGGGGTTAACATCCAAAATAAAGAATTTATATGCCTCAACACAAAACAAATACCCTGATAAAAAAAATGGGCAGAAAATCTGAACGCTTTTCCAAAGAAGAAATACAGATGGCCAACAGGTACATGAAAAGTTGCTCCACATTGCTAATTATCAGGGAAATGCAAATCAAAACTACAATGAGATATCACCTCACACCAGTTAGGATGGCCACTATCTAAAAGACAAGAAATACCAAGTGTCAGTGAGGATGTGGAGAAAAGGAAACTCTCCTATACTGTAGGTGGGAATGCAAACTGGTGAAGCCCCTATGGAAAGCAGAATGGAGGTCACTCAAAAAACGTAAAATAGAAATGCTATACAACCCAGTAATCCTACTCCTAAGAATTTACCCAAAGAAAACAAAATCCCTGATTCAAAAACATATATGCACCCCTATGTTTATCACCGCATTATTTACAATAGCCAAGATATGGAAGCAACCAAAGTGCCCATCCATAGATGAATGGATAAAGATGATGTGGTACATAGACACAATGGAATATTATTCAGCTATAAAAAAGAAAGAAATTCTATCATCTGTGACAATATGGATGGATCTAGAGGAGGATATTATGCTCAATGAAATAAGCAAGGTGGAGAAAGACAAATACCACTGATTTCACTAATTTTTGGGCTCTAGAAACAAAATGAACAAGAGAGCAGTCGACTCACAGACACTGGGAAGTGACTGGCGCTTATGACCATGGGGGAGGGGCTGGGGTAGACTGATGGCACATGTAAGGGGAACAAAGGGGCACAAAAATTTCAGTCATAATATAAGTCGGTCACAGGAATGGAAGTGCAGCATGGAGACTATAGCCAATGGTTCTGTAGCATCTTCCTGTGTTGACAGATAGTAACTATACTAGCGGGGGTGAAGATTTAATAATGTGTATAACTGTGGAACCAATCTGTTGTATACTTGAAACAATTTAATATTATGTATCAACTATACTTCAATTAAAAAAAAGAAAAAAGAACACATAACCTAAAAGTGAAAAAAAAAATAGACAGCCAGTCAGTGGTTTTCTGTTACGGTGGCTGGAGCAGGCCAAGACATCCCGTCTCTCCTAAGTAATGTAAACCCTGCAATGTCAGTTTGAATGTCACTTCAGAAAATGAGCCCTTTTAAGAAGGTTAGGTGCTTTGTTTCAGCTAGTATAGCATTCTGCATTGACTTAAGTTTACATAAAATGCCCCTCACACTTTCTTAAAATTGCTTACTTAATTCTCTGCCTCTTGCTAATCCCTACACTCCATGGAGTACGAGATCATCTTTGAACTGTTTCACCAGGCTTACTAAATATCCATTGAAAGACTGCCCATTTCAGTAAAATGTTATTTATAGAAAAGGGCTGTGAAAAGCACCTAGATGACTATTATTCACTATACTTGAATTATTTTGATTTAAAACATTTCTGATGCTAATCCTAGTATACTGCACAGACACCACAGAGAAGAGGTTCCTTTGTAACTTGCCTGATTTCCTTCAGTGCTGCTGTCTAGTCTAACAGGTAATTACTATGTAGGCCTTGAAAGGATATCACAGGTGAAGGGAAAGTCCAGAATTCTCTAAGGCTTGCTACAAAATGAGTGGACGATACGGCTGAGTTTTGTTTGTTTCTCGGTCCTAATCAAAAAGAAAGATACTATGAATTTAATGCTTGACAAAAAGGCTGAGCGTTCAACTCCTTTTTAGTTTTTAAATAAGAATGATTCTGAAATTTAAAGAAAATAGTTAAAACAAAGCTAGAGATAGTGAAAGAAACTAAAAAAAAAATCTTAAACCTAACATATAAATGCATATTAATGGCTGCTCAGAGTTATTGTAAGGATTAATATTCTGTGGAAAACGCCTGATCTTTTGAAGTCATTTAACAAATAGCACTTTTTATTATACTTGTAAATAATAATTTGTAATAGCAATTGTGGCCAATAAATTCAACATGTACTAATACACAGACCATTAAGATGCCATTAAGATGACTGCACCTATGCCTAGAACTATACTCAATGTTGAAATTCAATGGTGGAATTAGTAAGTACTTGGGAAAACACAGGATTATTATACCAATGGCCTGGGAAATACAGGTTGATCAATTTGGAATGAATCCTAAATAGAAATTTTAGCATGAATTATTAAACGAGTGGACAAGAATATATGATGGGACAGTATTCAGGAGGAGTCAGAATGAGTCACTCAGAAAATCCACGTTTCATTTCCCTTTCAGAAATGACTCTAGATTGGGGGTTGGCAAACTTCGGCCTGCTTCCTGTTTTACAAAAACTTTCCATAGAACATGCTCATTCATTCATTATGTGTTGACTATTGCTCTTTTTGCACTACAAACGCAGTGTTGAGTTGCTACCTGGCTCTTCACAGAAAGAGTTTACCAGTTCCTTCTCTAGATGACAGACAGGAAAATGCTACAGGAGGGTTTCCTTGTATCCAAACCAGGATCCCCTCCCTGACCTAGCCTCGCCACTCAGCCCTGTGACTGGTTTCAGGTGACTGGGCCAAGCACAGTGCTGAGCCTGGAACAGAGGGACAAATAAGACCAACATAAGTTGCTGACAGCTGCAATGAGGGTGCACCCCAAATGGGCAAGGCCCACCCCAACCAGCTATAGACACCAAGGACCCATCCCCCACAAATGCGACATATAACCTGTAAACAATCAAGGCCCAAACTCAGAAAGACACTTTGACCCGCCTGCCCCACAACCACATAAAAAGAATTCAGATTATCACTGTAAACAACTACATTACAGTATAAACAAGGTGTGGCAGAGAAGGATGTAGCTGCATCTGTTAAAATTCCTCTCTGTGCCCCCTTGTTTCTGGGTGCCCAAACATACTTGTTTACCAAACATTTACTTTCATATTTCTGTGAAGTGTTTTCCCTTCCTTTGAAGTCCCAGACCCCTACCCCCTTCTCCTTAGTGCAGGAGGACACACAGACATCACTGTCCCTGCCTTTGGATTCCATGTCTGTAGATACTCCGTACATAAGTAATTAAACTTCTTTTTTTCTTGTTATGTCTCATGTCAATTTGATTCTTAGACCAACTAGAAGAACCTCTAGGGGCAAAGGAAATTTCTTCCAACACAACCAAGTGAGGAGACGACCCTGAGGCAGCCAATGCAGGAGAAAGGACATCACATGAAGGGGTGAGCCTTCCTGGGGACAGTGGTGTCCATGGAACGGTGTAGGTGGGGAACTCCCAAGACAGAGGGCCAGGTGGGCGTTTGGATGCCCCTCCCCGTGGTGACCGGATCACTGCCTACCCACACTACCACTTCCAGAAGTCGAGCCATGATAGAAAAAGCGCTTGGGAAATCTTTTGAATATTTTAATGATCATTTCCCTTTCTTTCTGGATCATTTCCATCAGCCTAGAAATATGCTGCAATCTCTCTAAAACAAACCCACTCCCTTATCACACATCCTGCTCTAGGACGTCCAATCCTCTGCTCCACTACACAGAACTCCTCCCAAAATGCATATGTACTCCCCATGATAAACCTCCCCTCCTCTCATCCTCTCTAGAACTGACCCCACCACCCCACTGAAAAATGCTTTTCAAGATCACCAAGGGCCTCCATGTTGCCAGACCCAATGGCCAGTTCGTAGGCCTCACGTCACTGGTCCCGTGGGTCAGATTTGCCACAACTGACCGTTACTTCCATTCTGGTCACCTGGCTGGGTCACTGCTCTTGTTCTCTTAGAAGCTCACAGGCTGCTGCTTCTCAGACTTACGGTTCCTCTTCAACTCCCTTTCCTCTAAGTGAGGGCCCACCCCAGGGCTTAGTTGGTCCTTGGTTTCTTTTCATCATTATCTACTGTTCTTCCCTTGAAAACTTCATCTCTACATTAAATGCTAGAGTGTATCACTTCAACTCCAACCTCTTCCCCAAATTCCAGACTTGGATATCTACCCACTTTCCTTCCATCACTGGCTTACATGACCCTGTCCAAAACTGAACCCTTGATTCCACCCATCATCCCAACAACAAAACAACAAAAACCCAACCCATTCCCCAGAATGGTCACTTTCCGGCTGCTTTGGGCCAAGGGGAAACCTGACACCTCCTCTTATAGGCACATCCAATCGGTCAGCAAATTGTGTGAGCAGCAATAAAAATTCTTGACTGCATGTCTTTATGTGCACTAGGAGATATGTCTATAGCATAAATTTCTTGCAGAACAAGCCTGCATTTTTAAGATTCCAAAATGTAATATTCCTGCTTTCCTCAATTTACTAATAACAGTTCTTATGTTTGTTATAGCAACAGGACACTAGTTTTATAAATTATGCTATATTTCAGAGATACCAAGATGTGTTTTTTTTTTTTTTTCACATTTAACATGTCTGAAATCCAGATTCAGCATTTTACAATTGCTATCGGCTAAGCAGCAGGCTTGGAATTAGGTGTTCACACTGATGGTATTTCCAATGGCTCGTGGGCAACAATGATGCTATACATGTTGAGTCTGCCATTTAAAATGTCTTCAAAAGTTACAGTGTGATTGTAAATAATAAAAAATAATAAAAAGTTATTGCATAGGAAGGTGCAAAAACAAGAGCAGGACATGTGTGTGATATTAGTGAAGTAAATATTTATTGTAACATTAAACAAATGTAATTCAGTATTTTCCCACAAAGCAACAACCAAGCCTTCCAATGGGACCTCTGGTAGGAAGATAAAGCTGTGTCAGCTTTTGTTATTAAGATACATGTAAAAATGAATCTGCCAAGCAGTACAAGTGATGGCAGAAGAAATTGCAGATTTCCTCAGAGAAATCTATTTAAAAAAATAAGAGGCTGTTATGACTAATTCATTGATCACTCTTGATTATCAGGAAAGTACTGTGTTGTGGTTTAACTCGCAAAGTTTTTCCACTTCTGTGCTTAAAATAATGGTGCATCTTATAATATATGGCATCAGGTATCAGTTAAGTACAGTATAGCTGACAATGAAATGCCTTACAGCTAGGAAAATGGGAAAAAATAGGCTGGGATGGAAGGATCTCCAAGACAAATTGCAAGTGCAAAATTGTTCATAGTACAACTATCACTTTTTAAAAAAATAAAATATAAAGAAGAGACAGAAAGTACCAATAGGAAGCCAGGAATAGCCTTCTTCTATGGAAACTTGACATTATCAACAGCTCGCCTTGTAAATCTGGGAAGAAAGCATGGGCTACTTGAAATAGTAATGGACCACCTTGGTATCCATGCAGAGAAAAAGAAAAAGAGAAAATAAACTTAATACAGTGAAATTAAGTACTTCTCTTTACCAAATGATACGAACCAAGAAGAGCAAAAAGGCACAACACAGATACAAAGGCACAGACTGGAATTCTAACTGCAATCCCGTCCTCTGACAAAGGACTTGTCACACACTGGGAAGGCACTTGTGCACACATCTGACAAGGGATTTACATCCAGAACATATAAAGACTCTAAGAAAATTAAAAAGAAAAGGACTCTTAATGGCAAAAGACTTGACAAGTCACTTCACAGAAGGATTTCTAGTAGCCAGTAAGCAGCGAAAGGTACTCAACAGAGTGAATCTTCTGGGAAATGAAAATTAAAGCCACAAGGATCTAAAACTGCATAGATCACAATGGGTAAATTAATGAGACGATGCCAGCACTACCAAGGATACAAAGCAAATGGCACTTCCATACATACTGGTAGGAGAGTAAACTGGTATATGTATTTTGGAAACCTGCTTGGCAGTTATCTAATAAAGCAAAAGGTATGTATACCCTTCTACTCAACTCCTAGGTAAATACCAAAGACAAGTGCATAGGTCCACCATAAGGCACGTGTGAAGATGTGCACGCAGCTAACCCAGATGCCCTCCTGTAGTGAAACAGAGCGCCATTACCTGAGGAGGGGAGGTAGGAGGAGGAGAGAGTAAGGAATGAACTGCACACCTACCCACCACAGCATGGCTGGCTCTGCTGGGGAGGGAAGGAGGGGCGACAGGGAATGCGCACAAGGGGCTTGCATTGCACAAGCCATGCTCTGGTCTTCACTGGGTCTTGTGTCCACAGGTTTTCATTTTCACTTTTTCTTAATGCTGTGTGTGTGTAGGTTTGAATATCTTTGAGTAAGGGCAAAACCGGGACAAAGGATTATTGACATTTTGGTAAAAAGAAAGATAATATTTAATGTACATACACACGTGAGCAGGCAAGGGTGTGTGTACTTATCAACATGTAAGGTATAAGAGACACTGGCAACAGGAATTCTTGAGGAGGCAAAGTGTGGAGCCGTGGGTCAGAGCGGGCGGGAAGGAGCCTTCCCTCCCATTATATGCCTTCGGTGCTCACTGAGTTTGCTGCCAGATATTTTTCCCCTCAGCAAAATCCCTCTTTGAATATCCCAGAAATACCCATATGCACTCTTGGTGGGAATGTAAGTTGGTGCAACCACTGTGGAAAACAGTTTGGCAGTTGCTTAAAAAATTAAAAACAGAACCTTACCATATGATCCAGCTATTGAAAGAAATTAAAAACACTAACTTGAAAAGATATATACACCCCATATTCACTCCAATAGCCAAGATATGGAAACCTGTGTCCATTGACAGATGAATGGATAAAGAGATGTGGCATATATATGTATATATATGATGAATGTTACTTAGCCATTAAAAAAGAAAGAAATCTTTCCATTTGTGACAACATGGATGGACTGAAGGGAATTACAGTAAGTGAAATAAGTCAGAGAAAGATAAATACCATATAACTAAAATCTAAAAAACAATCTAAAAAAACAAAAACAAGTTCACAGGTACAGAGAACAGATCGGCCCTGGGTAGAGGTGGGGTGGAAGAATGGGTGAAGGGGTAAAAAGACACAAACTTCCAGTTATTAAATAAACAAATCACAGAGATGTAAGTACAGCAGGGTGACTATAGTTAATAATATTGTATCACATATTTGAAAGTTGCTAAGAAAATTAATTTTGAAATTTCTCATCACAAGAAAAAAATGTTTTAACAGATGTTAACTAAACACATTATAGTGATCACTTTGCAACACACACAAGTATAAAATCATCTTGTACACTTGCAACTAATATAATGTTACATGTCATTTATAGCTCAACTTAAAAATATTAAAAGATAAAAATAAATAAAACCCCAGAAATAGATTGGCAAGTTTGCATGTGAAAACTAATATTCTTAAACTTTTGTTCTGAACTAAAGTTCAGAAGTATTGACTGAACTTGAGACTTAGTGTGACTGTGTTATGTATAACATATATGATACATATTACACAGCATAAAATATATCATACGATATATAAAATCTGGAGTGATTATGTCAAATATAATTAAGAGTAGGAAAGCTGTAGCTCAGAGATGGAAAAGACACAGACATGAAGACAGACTTCAAGAACAAGATGGAAAGAATTTGGAAGCCCCCACCTGTTATGTTTCCACACCGACCACTGTTACTGAACCACACGCCATTTCTTCACAGCCCTGACCCCCATCTGTCAGTACACATCCATTTCAAGGGTTTCTACTATGAACGTGTGACCGCTGTCCCAGACACTGAGCTACGTGAGGGCAGAGAAGTGGCTTTTGCTCAGCGCTGTATTCCCAGACATGGCCCACTTGAGATGCTACAGCACAGAGGTCAAGAGCACAGAGGTTCTCAGTTCATCCCTGCGGGCCTTTGTCTCCTCCTCTCCAGAATGAGGCCAGGAGCACCTCCTCACAGGCTGGCTGTCAGCACACAGGAGGCACCGAGCACGATGCCCAGCACTGGGTAGAGTGTCAGAATGTGGGTGATGGCGATGATGACAGGCGGGTAGCAAGGAGAACCAGGACTTGCCTGAAAAGCAGCAGTACTTTCTCAGGATGAGGATAGAACATCTTGCTAGGAAGGAATAATGCTTTCAGTAATTCCCTGGTTTGTGTATTTGCAAACTGCTCATTGCAGTGCTATATAAGGTAAGAGGGCAATGGGATCCCAGAAGGGAACTGGGACAGGGTGGTAGGTGTCCAGTAAGGAGAATGAGGCAGCAGGTAGAAGTGAAGGATCGCCCATATACAGCAACAGGGACAGAAATGCGGAATATGGAGCCGAGGGAAACGGTTAAGAAGCGCAGTGAAATCTGTAGGACAAAAGACTTTCTATCTATTGCAATTATAGGCATACAAAGGAGTAAGAGACACTTAAAAACACATACAAACCAAAAGAATATTCATTCAATATACAAGAACGATTTCCGAAGGGGGAACAGGTGGTGAGCCACATGGGAAATGAAAGTAGAAGGGAATAAAAACAACAAGGAGAGGAACCTCAGACGCCCCATGATGGGCCAGTTAATTACACGGCATGTAAAGAGGCGGAGCACCTTTTATAAATGGAATGGAATTTATCAGCTGGTAGCCTGGCTACTCTAATTACACAGCAGCTACTAAATCTTATTACTGAGTGTGAGAAGCAGTAATTAATATCAGACTGTCATATCATGGCCCACCAAAGTGAAAACAACACCTTGCTCTTAGGATGAAGTTTGGCTTTGAAAAGGTGTAAATATTTCCACCTTGGTGCCAGTTTGCAATCCCTGGAGTAGATAGAGCATTAAAGACTGCTAGGCATTTATCTAATGCTTCAGAAGAGGTGGGACGGTGATTCTCTTGAACATAGTTAAGAAATCTCTAGAGAGTTTGTGTAAATGTAGTTTCTTATCCTAGCTCCCCAAGTTTAGATTATTTGGGTTGGGGTCAGAGCCCAATACAAACATGTCTATTGTAGAATCCTGAATATTCTATACATACAAGCGAGCACCCTACCAGGGAATAGAGAGTAGGCACACGTGATCAACTGGGTGTTTATATCACTTAATTAGTTATCCTGACATACATTTATTTATTCAGAGAATTCAAAATACCTCTTGGATGAAGACCTACTTAACCACTTAGTCTGACTATGAAAAGAACAGGAAAGAAAAACATGGACATAAGTCAATGGCAGATAGGACCAAACATCAGACAGATGACTGATACAGAGGTGAGCCTGCAGTGACTCTGACAGTCATCATGAAACTGAGTAACATAAGCGGGCAAGTGAAAGTTAAGTCATCCCTGATGAAACAGTATCAGGCAACTAGAAGCCAGTGGCTCCAATCCTCCGGCCAGTATCTCACATATCAAATGTAGCTACCATGAAAAAGCAATTCGTGATAATTACCGGACGGGATGGTATAATGCTTGTGTGGTGCACAAGTAGTCCACATGTTTTATTTATAATGTTACCTGTGTCATGCTCTTTCCAAATTACAGGTGGTTGTTTTTCCTGCCTTATCGTTTGTAAATTCTAGTTGATATAAACATACCAACCAAATGTAAAATGCTGACTCACTAAATGGTATAAGTTATTCCCTTAAATTCTTATCTTACTACTTGGAAAGGAGGTCCAAAGCACACATCAAGTATGTCAGCTCATGGACTGTAGCGGGAAAGACCAACTTAGTGGGGTTCTCGTCACTGAGGTTCTTGAATCTTCGCGGGCATTAGAATCACCAGACGGATCTACTCAGTCAGACTCTCTGGGGACTTGGGGGTCAATATGTGTATTTTAAACACCTGGTGATTCAAATGCAGAAGTTGAGGGCCACCAACAGTGAGGATCAGTACGATGACAGGCCACACTGTAAAAACAGATTTAAAAGCTAGTCTGACTCCAGATTGTAGGATTTGGGGAGTCAAAGGAATTCACTACATCATAGAACTTGATAGGTTAGAAAACTAGAGGCCAATACCTTTCATGAGCATCGACACAAAAATTCTTAACAAAATATTTGCGAACTGAGCACAACAAGATATAATATGAATTGTTCACCATAATCAAGTAGGATTTAGCCCAGGAATGCAAGGTTATTTTAACACCCAGAAATGAATGAATATAATAAACTATAATAATAGAATAAAGGATGAAAACACATAAACCTGTCAGAATATTCAGGAAAAGCATTCAACAAAATCCAATATCCATTCATGGCAAAAACTCTCAACAAACTAGGAACATAAGAATCTGAAATTTTGAGTAGAAAAGTATCTCAAAGCTTCAAACTTTGTAGCAATGTTTCAACAAACTTAAAAAAATTGCTTCTTCCTATCATAAAGTTAAATAATAAAAATATTATAAAACTCAGTAATATTAAAATGTCAGAAACTGAAGGAGATGATGACTTGTTAAATTGTCCCAACTCTTTAAAGCTTGTTAGGGAGACTGTAATTCAAAATTCATTATCTAGACTCTTAACAGCCTTTCACAAGGCATGAAAAGAATGTCAAAGGACCACTTAGGTATTGATTCTATGGCTTAATTTTTTTCCCTATTTCATAGAGAATCTAGTAACCATACAATTACCTGACAGAATAGCTAGATTATAACAAAAAAGCTCAGTCTCATTCTCCCTGTTCCTAAAATGTCCACGTGCCACACCCTCTTCATCTCCACCCACAATCAGTCATCCCCTGGCAATTATGCCTCAGTATCTCCCACTCTCCTTAGGGCCGCAGCCACCCAGGAGAGGATGGACACAAAGGTCTTCACATACCATATTCACCCACACAGATGACCTCAGCCTCTCCAGGCATGTCCTGCTTTGCAAGGGCACTAACCAAGAGATGGTGACCTACCGGGAGATTTTATGGCCGTGCTGTTGAAACCTGCCACTGTAACTCCCATTGCGAACTTTATTTTCAAACATTTTCTATGGGGAAGAAGGGCCTTCTACTCTCATTCCTTTCCAACTTATCCTGAGACTTCAGGAAACTGACAGCAAGAAGTAGCGACTCCACTACAACAACAAAGCAAAACTGAAGGAACAAAACAGCAGCAGACTCACAGACTCCAAGAACGAAGTAGCGGTTACCTAGGGGAAAGGGGGTGGGGAGGGAGGGAGAAGGGGATTAAGGGGCATTATGATTAGCACACATAATGTAGGGGGGACACAGGGAAGGCAGCATAGCATGGAGAAGACAAGCAGTGACTCTATAGCATCTTACCACACTGATGGATAGTGATTGCAATGGGGTACGGGGGGGACTTGATAATATAGGTGAATGTAGTAACCACACTGTTGCTATGTGAGGTTCATAAGAATGTATGTCAGTGATACCTTAATTTAAAAAAAAGTAGCAACTCCCCCTCCCCAGATTTCCGAACCATCACCACCTCTACACCTTGGAGAACTGCTGCCCAGAGAGGGCAGTTTACACTGGTAAACTGAGGAAATAATGGTAAGTCTTTATTAAGAGAAGCCAAAAAGCCTCGCTCCTTGCTCATTCCTTTACTCATTTAAATGCCTGTCTGTGGCTGCTTCTACATCATGTGGCAGAGCCGGTTAAGTGACAGGAATCACATGACCCACAAAGCTGAAAACACCTACTATCTGGCCCGGTTTATTATCAAGACTCCTGGTCTTGATAATCGGGAGAAAGGAGTCACTGGGGGCTATCGGGGGCTGTTTGTGAACGACATACTAGCAGTTTCACACAGGAATAAACAATGGTAACTTGCCCACCAAAGTACCCGAAAACAGGGAGGCAGTTTGCACCTCAGTTCCGATGAATGTAGGACGAATATATAGACTAGCAGAGGTTGAATACGGGACCCACTCTTGATCCAGTTTCACAAGCTGTTGAATACACTCTAAAAGCTCCTCTTTGTCAAATACCTGAAGGAATGAAAAACATAATAAATGATGAAATTCTCTGCCATTGTAGCAAAAAGCAAACATCCTCCTGAAAACTTTAGAGGTTAAAAAAGGAAAAATAATAAAACCAAATAAGATTTTTTTTTCTGTGATTTTCCCCACACACACCCCAAATTGAGACAGGATGATGGATTACCCATATGGGGGTAAGGGGGCATAAAAAATCGGATCCTTACCTCTTATCATACCCAAATATCAACTACAGTGAAATTATACACTTAAATGTGACAAAACATTAAAATTTATATTAAAAAAATACAAAATATCACTGTTACCTGAAGGGAGAAAATAATTCTTAAATAAGATATAAAGCACAAATCATCAAGGGAAAAAAAAAACATAAAGTTTGATTATTTAAAACTTAACTTTCTTCAAAAGAACAAACTGTGTGCAACAAAAGAGAGAGAGACACACAGATGACCCAACAGAAAAATGGGCAGAAACAAAGAGCAGTTTATTTCTAAGGAGAAAAACGTTTTTAATGTACTAGATGGAAGACAGTGTATAAAATTAGTAGTTTCTACCCACTCGGCAGGGCAAAGAAATACACTTTGGGTGATGTGATGGGTTTTCCAAGGTGAACATGAGTTGGAAACATGCATCTGAATAGTACTCGGGATATCAGGATTTGGCTATTTAAACACTAACCTATAGCAGCAATCACAGTGCAGTAACATTTAGTAATCAGGATTGCCAATTATTTAGAATCTGTCAACACGCGGTGTCACCTGCTTGGGTTCTGATACTGCTGTCAGAGATAAGATTTAGTAGAAAGAGAACTTGACTAGGGATTCTAAACCTTGCATCCAATTTCTTGCCCTGTCCCTTCACTCTGTGTGACCTGAGGTAAGTCACTTACCCTATCTGGGCTCAAGTTTCCTTCTCTATGCAAAGATGCTACTAAAATTTACAATACATACCTTCTTGACAGTGGCTTACTGCTATGGTTAAACAGACAAGGGATGTAAAACCACATGGCACAGTTTGTGGTAGAGCTGAGGTCCAATAAATGTCACTTACCTTTCCTTCTGTCCCCCTTTTAAAGGATTTCCCAATGATTTGTTTGTAATGGTAGGAGAGTGAAACTAGAAATTACTCGAAGAACTCACCTTAAGCTCCTTTCTGGAACCATATTATGGCCTCGGAAGGAGATGGCTAAAGCATGGGTTACAACAGAGGGAAAGGGAAGACCTGTCTAGAGAGAAGTCATTATGTGGGCTTCCTTAATGTGCAGCTTGCACCACATCCCAGAAGGTTAGATAAACAGAACATGTAAGGGAAGGAAAAGACTTGTTTCAGTTCAGAAAGGCAGCCTGGTCACGTCTCAGAGAATGGAAGTTATCCAACTCACCTCCTACCTAGACATGTACCTTAGGGTCTAAATCCAACCCACCTCACACTGAATTCTGCTCTATAACAATGTTATAGCCAGGATCCAATGGCCGTGAGACATCACTTTGATATTTTCTTTTTTTTTTTTAATAAAATTTGAGGTGAAGTATCAAAATAATTATTGCATACTCACTAGTGTCTAAAGTGATCAGACAAAATATCTGGGGGACACCATGCTTTCATACTTTCTATTTTCTATACTATAATTCCATATGGTCTTTAAATTTTATTTATTTTAGTTTGAGGTACCTTCTTCTTCCTCATCCTATTATCTCCCACATACATATTAATCTCCCCCAGACTGTCCCAAAGAAACAGAGCGTGGAATCACCAAACGATACTGCTTATTTCCTCGCAGTTTTGCCTCACAGATTTCAAAGTAGGTCTGAAAGAACTTCAGTGTTCTTACGGTTTTTACTGAACATTGATCTATGTGTTCAGAAATGATGTTCACTGTGACCCATTATATCAAAAGACACAAAAGAAAGCCCCAAATGTACGCACCGGCAGAGTTGCCCTGATAGCAGATCGGTACATTCTATCCATGTTGAGGTTTGGCCGAAACAGTCGAATTTTATTATCCACTCCTCGAAATGCCTTCAATCCTTCAAATAACTGAAAATAAAAGAGCAATGATCTTAGAGGGCAACAGAAACAAGCCCTGTGTTCACATAACTGACTTTTCTCTGGGTGCTCATCTGTCACCCTGTGAAGCTGCTGACACAGACTTCAACCAGAGACCCCTCAATCTAAAAAAGCCAACCGCTGACAGACTGGTCATAGGAACTGGGATCAAAGGAAGTCCTTTTATTACCTAAATCTGGTGGGAATTAAGAGTTATTCTTAATTTAGCAGGAGCCACATTGCTAAATAACACATCAATGGAGAAGCTAAGAAAACTCCAATTGCACAGAACATGGGGGGTGAGCAGCCAGCCCCCTAAAAAGCCCCCTAAACACACCCATGTATTCTTTTCCCTGAATCCGGCTCATTAAGATTCTGGGTTGTTGGTAATTGTGATGTGACCAGGGCTGGTTTAGTCCCCCAAATCACAGAAACCAAGCCCTTCAGGAGGATACTAGGTGAGGGCACTGCCACCTTTCTCAGGCAAACCACCGGGCAGGGATGCTGAAGACCTGGAGCAGGTGCACACTGATAAATGCAGAGAAAGGAGAAAAATCAATCATTTCAGTGGGAAACTTTAACACGGGTTCCCTAAGGAACTGACAATAAACAGGCTAACACTCGGTAAACGTATGGAAGATCTGAACAATAGGGGTGACCAATCTAATGGGCACATGTTCTCTTTGCCTGGTTTCTAACTGTAAGATATGTGAGAAATCAATACCAGAACTAGAAAATGTCCACATTCTGGAAAAGAAGAAACCCTTTTCTAAATAAAGTATGAGCTAAACAAGAAACATAATGGAAATTAGAAAATATGTTGAGCTGAATGATACTGAAAAGTAGGGCCTTTAGAAAGTTACAGCCTTAAAGCTTAGCTTGCATGAGAAAAGAAACATAAATTGGGTAGCACAGTTAAAAAGCACAAAATTAGATATAAAAATTACATGTATGTATTTAAGTGCATATATGTAATCTACTAAATGTAAAAGGAGTAAAGCTTCAGTTAAAAAGTAAGGTTGTCAGATTTGACTCACCTGATAACATCTAAAATACATCAGAAGCAAAGACACAGAAAGAGAGCATACAAATTCCTTCCAAAATAAAGCTGGTGAGGTTGTCTTAGTAATATAAAACAAAATAGACTTAAAGAAAAGAAGCATTACTAGAGATGTCAAAAGGTAATTTCATAAGGCTCAATTTACTTCATAATTTTAGAGTTATATGTATTTTATATAGGCTCAAATATATATAGATGGATTATATATGACAATCTCACTGAGTAATATAGATGCAAAACATATAAAAGGATAAACACAACATGATTAAATTGAATATATCGAAGGAACAGAGGTTGGTTTAATATTAGAAAATCAGTTGTTCATTATATTAACAGCTTCATATAATGAAAAAACTTAATATAGTGAAAAAAAACTGCTCATTTCATTAAATGTAGTAAATGCTTCTAAGAAAACTAAACATTCATTTATGATTTTTTAACAAGTTTTCTAGATTAAAAAAAGGGAACTTCCTTAAGTGACACAGGATATTGATCATACTCGTTGCAAGCATTATACTTAATGGTAAAATTCAAAGCTTTCCTTTTCAGATTGGGAACATCACAAATTGCCAGCTGTGACTACTTTAATTCAATACTAATAATGAGCAGCATAAAGAATAATCAAATAAAAAGTATTAGGTATGGAAAAGAAAAAACTGTCATAGATCATAAAACACAGGTAAGATGAAATATGTAGAAAATCTAGAAAAACTGACATAGGCTTTTGAAATTATGTTTAGACAAGGTAGCCAGATGTAAAATTATATGCCTATGTAACAACAGCAGTTAGAAAGTAAATATACTATTTGTGATAGAATTAAAAGAGGAATACTTGAAGGAAAATTGTTCTAAAAGAGTGAAAGACCCATACGTCTCTAACTGTATTAAGTCTTTAAAGACCTAACTAAATGTATAAGCAATCTCGTGCTCATAGATCCTAAAGGCTCAATATTATAAAGATGTAGATTCTCTCCAACTTCATTTAAATATTCGATATAACCCAAATGAAAATCACATCATGGTGTTTTATTTTCTTGTTGCAAGCTGAATTACAAAACTTGACTGACTTGGTAAACTGAATCTAAAAATTATATACATCTAAAAGGGCAAATAACCCAAAATATCCAAGCACTCTTGAAAAGCAAATAAAAAGACTTGTCCTAGGCAGACATCAAGACTCATGAATGACTTGGCATAAAGGCTAAGGCAGTTTGCCATCTGTGCAGTTAGACAAGTAAAACAATGGAACAGAATAGAGATCCAGATAGACAAGACACTGGAACAGAAATGCAGACCAGAAAGCCAAATCCTATGTACAACAGAGGTGGCATGACATACCAGGGGGAAAAGAGTGGTTTTTAAATGGTGCTGGGATAACTGGTATCCACTGAGGGAAAAATCTAAATTGGACCCCTAGTTCATACAAAAATCAACTTGTAGGATTAAAGACCTAACTTTGAAGGGCAAAAATCAATAATATAGGAAGATGTCTTCATAATCTTGGGGGAGGAAAAGAATCTTTAAGTTAGAAACAAAAATACCAAATAAAAAGCAAAGATTGATAAACTGGACTTAAAATTTTAAGTGTACTTCTTGTCATCAAAACATCATAAACAGAGTACAAGGGTGGAGAGAAGTATGGCTTTAGGGCATTTGCATCATTTCTCAGGGGTGAAGAGAAACTCATCTCCATATCAGTGGGTAATTACCTGGGCAACTGAGGGTGTGTCTGAACCTGCATGGTTAAGGGGAGGGGGATGACTTGCTTTCTGGCTTGCTTCTTCAGGAGCAGAGGAGAGAGACGGCCCCAGACTGCAGTTTGTAAGCAGTAAACGGGTTTTAAATTTTATTTCTCCCTTTGACTGATTGTGGGCTTTAGAGGTATTTTGCCCAGGGATTTCCCTTCCCCGGACTTACAAGGACCCATACTCAGATATATAAAATGCTTCTAGAAATCAAAAAGAAAGGATAACATAATAGAAAAATTAGCAAAAAAAACACGAATAGCCACTTCAAATAAGAAGATAGCCAACTGGCCAATAAACATGAAAATATGTTAGGTTTCTTCAGAGTAGTGAAAATTAATTATCACAATAAGATGTCATTACAGGTAATTTTCTAAAATTTCAAAATCTTCCTATACTAGGAGTTGACTAGGTTATGGAACAGTAGAAATCAGTAGAAATGCTTTTTCATGGCTAGTGGGTATAAATATTGGTAAAACCACTATGGAAAATGTTTTCTTTTCTTGTAAAAATGAACATATATTAAATGACCAGCAGGACCATTCTGTTATATCCTTAAGCAGCATTTCTCAAATCTTTTGATGTCAGGATGCCTTTACACTCTTAAAAATTATGAAGTTCCCACAGAGACCTTGTATTTGTGCCATTATTCTATCACTATCATATTATAAATTAGAAGTTAGAAATTTAAAATTTATTAACAAGAAACCATGACATTAACATCAAATTTTAGTGAAAAATATCTATATATTCCAAAAGAATCAGTGTTAAGTGGGGCAGTTTTTAATTATTACAAATCTTTAACATTTAGCTTAACAGAACACAGGTGGATTCTCAAATCTGCTTTTGCAGTATGTATGAAGTAAACAAAGAAAATCTAATCTTATGCACATATGCAGTTGAAAATAGGAGACCTATTTCTGAAAGCACTTGCAGATAATTGCAGATATTCTTCCCTGACGCTACTCCAAAATTTGACTAGTGGTGGTTCCTTAAAGGTTAGTTGTAAAGTGGAATCTGAAACCATGTAAGTTTTCATACTACTATTGTATTAAAATCTAATGGTACTTTATGGTATTTCAATGGTATTTTATTATAAAGTCCAAAGGCTAGAGTTCAACTAATGAAGCAGAATCAACAGGAGGTATGTATGTTAATATATTTAAATTTGTGAGAAGAAATTGGCCAAGCAAATTCAAAATCGGTAGGTCAGGCAGTCAGGAAGAGAAGATCCCCAGCAGGCTCGCCCCCCACAAGTGTGAACTGCAGCTCATCCCCAAGCAGCGGTCGAGAAACGAGGGGCAGCGGAGGAACACACCTGTAGACACAGCTGCTGTGTGGCGTCTCCTACTTTACCAACGTCCTAAGGTCAGGCTCACCCAGAATAATCTCGCTTTTGATTAACTTTAAAGTCAACTGATTAGGGACTTAAATCTCATCTGCAAAATTCCTTCACAACAGCACCTGGACTAGTGGTGTGAGTAGGCAATAAAATGGTCACTGCCTGCGGTTTCCAACGCTCACAAGAGAATGTCCTGTAATCCACTCTAACTAGAAGGAGACTTTAAATGGACTTCTGGGCACTGTAGTCCACACTTGCCACACCAACACATCAAACACACACAGTCTACCTTACATTTTGGATGGGTCTTCACCCACCCATAAATTTGTAATATCATGCAATGTTTATTCGGACAGTGGTGATTGAAGTTGAAGGTTAATTAATACCTTTTTCATACAATATATCTTTTAATAATAATATAATAATAGCTAATAACTGGACTCTCATGCACCAGGCATGGCTCCATATGCTTAAATGAATTATCTTATCCTTATAACATTAAGAGGTAGGCATGATCATTTCCTTAATTTTACAGGTAAAGAAATGGGAGGCATAAAGTGATTAAATAAATTTCCCAAATCATAAAGCTCCCTATCGAGCAATAGACACAGACCTGGAGCCCAGGAAGTCCGACTGCAGAACCTGAATACTAAACCATATGCTTTCTCACTTAAAAAAATTAAATGGGATGATCCATGTAAGATATCCAGTATAGGGTACATTGCTGGAATTCAAGAAACAAAAGTAATTTTATCATTGTTGTTATGAGTATTTACTATTACCGTCTTTTAGTCCCTTCACAGATAGGCCTCTACTTATTTCCAGCACCCCAATATTCTGGAAGAGATTTCTAACATGTGAAAAATGAGTAAAATAAAATGGGGTCCAAGGGAATGGTGGAGTGCACTGTGTATCTGGCTAAGTGTGTGTTCTGAGGGGGCCCAGAGAAAGCATTCGCTGGATATTTAATATTTTATGCATACAGTTATTCTACTCATGCCTGAAGGATGACATTCATGACATGTCTCTTAACATGCCTAACTTCATGCTATTGGTGGTCATAAAAACATGCAGTTAGCATGAAAACCTAGCCATAATATTGTACTCAATGATCCTTTCTCCATCATTAGAAGATCTGAGAAGAGAGGTAACTTAGTAAAATATTAGAGGTACTGGATTTTAGTTTGCTAATTTTCTCATCAACCGTCCTCATTTGCTCTACATGAATTTTTTGACTGATACAGAAAATACAAGATTACCTGAAAAACTGGCTAAGACTTACTGTTTTAATTATTAGTCAACCCAACTATCTACAGGAAAAGTCTTGAAGACATTTATGACATCCTCAAGTAAATAAGATAAAGCCCACAGTGCCCAGAAGCTCTATCAGCAGGAGGGCTACTCTGTACTCGCAGTGAAGACCGATACGGCTCCATCATTAATTCCCACGTACTTACTTCCACCGCGTAGTGGAAGGCCGATGAGCTGGGATGCAATGACAAGTTCTGAAGAGGCTTGATCTGGGGCTTCTCCCATCCAACCTCTGCAGACCACTCTACCGCCAGCATGTGATCCGTGAACACAGTTCCAAAAACCAGAGTAGCTGGGTCTGGCTTTTCTTTCAAAATGGTGGCTGGTGTGATTATTAGATCTTCAGCCTAGGGAAGAAAAATCAGTGCCATTCAAGAACAGTTACGGAACATCCACTGGCTAGATGATACAGGGGATGAACCAATAAAATTTAAGTCACTGGCCACTAAGAAGCAGAATCATTTGTCTTTTAAACATTGGTGACTAACTCAGAAAAACTGAACAACACGATGTGGGCCAAACAAATCATGCCTGCATTCAGAACGCCGCCTGTTGTTTGAGATCTCTGCAATGCACACTGCCAATCAAGATCAGAACCAAATTCAGTGATATTAAGAAACAGGGGCAAAAACAGCAAATGGGATAAAATGACGCAAAAAAGAGGAACATATCCCTTCTTTGCTCTCATCACAGGACTCATGTTGGGTGCTTGGGGAAGAAGAAAGGGGTGTCCTCGATAATAAAAACAGCAACACTCGTGATGATGTGTGAAACTGAAATGAACATCATTAAGAACTGAACCTCTTAGTAGTGGTTATGCTCCAACTCCCCCAAAGAATTCTTGGCATAACCCTTCAACCCCGACTCCCAGGGTGGGGGGGGACACTCTAGTAGAAATGAGCAGACTGAAGCAAATGTTTTCCTCTTTGAAAACAGAGAAGTAGAAAATGAACACCAAAACAAAAATCCTCTGTTTGATGTTGAGGAAACAGTGAACAAAAGACCTCTGATTGCAAGAAAGATATATAATAGTAGTAAGAAACAATTTCACACAGCAGCATTTTGCCAACACTCCACACAGCCAGCTTGCCCATTACAAATGACCCAAAACACAGAGCATGTGAATCACAACCAGTACCACCGCTAACTTTATAATAGTTGCAGAAGACTAAGTAAAACCACATGGGTAGGAGCTTTTTGACCAGTTAAAAAACAGTAATGAGCCAGGGACAGGTTCAACATTAATAGGCTGGTAAGAAAAATCAAACTCCACTTCTTTTAAAATACAAAAGCACTCCACAGGAAAAGTTTTAAAGGCATTATGACTTCCTCAAGTAAATATGATAAAGCCCACACTGCCCAGAAGCTATATTAGCAGGAGACCTACTCTATACTCACAGTGAAGACCAATACAGAACCATCATTAATTCCCAAGTACTTACTTCCACTGTGCAGTAGAAGGTTCCCTACAAATAAAGAACTTTACCTCATCAGCTCTTATCATTATATTTCAAATGATCTCATGACTTTTAGTTCACTGCCTTATGATTGCCTTAGTCATTTGATATCTTATGAATGATTATCAGTTTTATTTTTAGAATAATATTTAGGCTGAAAGCATAATCTGAAACGGAAAGCTAACATTACAGTGAAGTGTGGGGCATTAAGGTCAACACTGTAATTTTTAGGTTAGTCGAGTAATGCTACGTTAAAACATGCTAATAAAATGCCATATTGGTTGGGAGGGGGTGACTTTCTTCCACCACTATTTAATACAAGCAAGTTAACTTAAAACTCTTTATGAAATGCCAAAAAAAATTATTTATAGAGATACATTTCAGCTAAATTGTTTTGATCCTTGAATCCCATTTCTCTCCATTTATCCTCTGAACTAGGGAGGATGTTGGGCAAATTCCACCTGCAGGTCAAATGTAGCCTCCTGGAATGCTGTGTAACATGTTTTATTGGAACAGTCACACCATTCTTTTAGCTTCAGGGAAAGCATACTTGTTAATAGAAACCTGATGACCTTCAAGACTTAAATATTATCTGGCCCATCAAAAACATTTGTCAATCCCTCTTGACTGTTTAGACAAGAATTCCAACTGGAATATTCCATTAAATCTCCAACCTGAGGGCAGCACCTCACACATACAATAATACAGTACAGGTTTTCTTAAACACTGAAAATAACGTCTGGCTGATTTCAGATACAGTCCCTAATGAACGACAGACTCATCCACAGAAGACGACCAGGGTTTAAAGTGAGTGAAAAGCTGCTAACATCAACTTTTTATGACATGAATGGTTTCACAGTATTCTTGTACAACAAAGCCTGTGATTTTCCTTTAGTGAGCTTAAGGGATCATGGACTAAGAAAAATGTGGAACCCTAACAATAGAGTAAAACAATGCAAATTTTCACCTATTAAAACTACTAAGAGAAGTTTCCTACTAACAGAGGAGGGGAGTAACTGAAAGTATAGAGGAAGAGGGCGAGGAAAACGGCTGAGTTTTTTAGACCTGCTGAATTCAGGATATGAATTTACATACTTTGAAGGCAGCAGAGATTGGCTTTTTTTTTTTCTTTTGAATGGAATCAATAACTTGCATGGGTCTTCAAAAGCAAGACCTCCCAGCTGCTATTTCTATCATTAGCAATCAGGTCTATCATGAGCCGATCAACAAGAAGCCAATCCTTATACCACCTTAAGGACGTCTAAGCTCGCCGATGAACTCTACCCGCCATGAAACCAAGAGGCAATACAGTACATACAACTTTATTGCAATGACAAACTACTTAGAATATTTTAAAAGCAAGACTATGTATGGCTTTGCCTCATATCAAACAACTATGGGGTGACTGTTTTTGTTGTTTCGTCCCCTTGCTCCTCTTTCCTCCTCATCTGCTTTATGATTCTCAGCATTTTCCCCTTTTAATCACTCAGTGAACACCAGCTGCGCCAGTGTGGCTCAGGCACTAAGCAAGCAGGAGACCAGGGTGCGAAGGGCTCAGCCCTTCCTTCTCGGGCAAGCTCACTGTCAGCCATGGACAGGCAGGAGCCACTGTGAGCAGGTTATTCACTCATTAGGCCTAATATTTTTTGAGCTCCTATGTACCTGGTACTGCTGTAGGCCCAAAGGAACCTCAGGGGACAAAACAAGTCCTTTTATCTAACAGGGAAAACAGTATAAATAAATAAATGGATCAAAGAAGTCAGGGGGTGATTAGTGCTATAAAGAAAGTGGAAACTGCTTAAAAAGTTAAAATGGGAAAGAGAATACTCATTTTAGATAGAAGGCCTAGAAAGGGCCTTCTTGATGAAGTGACATTTGTGCAGAGACTTAAATAAAGAAAGAAGGTATGTAGACTTGTAGACATCTAGGGACAAAGTATTTCAGGCAGAGGAAGCAAGTGCAAAGGTCCTATGGTGGGAACAAGCTTGGCAAAGTGCCCAGTGGGGGAAATGTGGGGGGAGTGGGGTGGCAGGAGGTAAAGTCACTAAGACACTGGGGCTGCTGAAGTAGGGAAAATGGATGGGCCAAGAGAACCAGTCACTTCCTTGAAGAATGACTGACATTCC
The DNA here is from genome assembly GCF_040802235.1 of Manis javanica. Taxonomy (NCBI): domain Eukaryota; kingdom Metazoa; phylum Chordata; class Mammalia; order Pholidota; family Manidae; genus Manis; species Manis javanica. Next base: position 11,233,843 of record NC_133170.1, on the reverse strand, counting down.
AATTTTCCATGAGCTCTGGTGCTGTGCAACTAAGATTACACCCCATCTTCCTTATTTCCCCAGGAATCTTTACCATAGGGTCTGCTGGCAATTAAAGTAACCCCAGCTAATGTCTCTAATCCAAGCAGTTTGGAGGAGCCTTCCAGGATAAAACTAGAGGCATGGCTACCATGCTTTAGCTTCTTGCTCTTTCGAAAGTATGAAGGAGCAGAGCAGGGACGAGAACAGTTGAGACGACGGTAAAACCCAAGAATCTGGTTAACAGTGCTGAGCATCGCCTTGAGCCTCTACACTTCCGATCTGCATCAGTGACTCTCGACTCAGGCTACAGACTGGGCTCAACTGTGGAGGTTTCCAAACCACCAACCAGGACCCCACGGCAGGACTGAACCAGAATCTCAGAGGGATACGGCAGGAGGGTGGTTGTTTTGTTTGTTTAACTTCTCCAAGTGAGTCTAACTGTGTGATCAAGGCTGAGAATCATACCACACTTTGTCCCTTAAAGATTTCATCAAATTGAAGAGCAATGGGTCCCCAGCACTGGCTGCCCAGTTGATTCACAAGGGAAGAATTTTTTCTAGAAAAATACCAATGCCCATGTCTTACCCAAAATCAACAAAAAAGAAACTCAGGGGGAAAAAAAAAATAAGAAACTCAGAAGTGGAGCTCTACACCAATTTTTATTTAAAGCTCTCCAGAGGATTCTACGGCACAAGATAGGGCTGAGAACCACTGACTTAGGAGAGTCAAGTGTCACGAATTTGTGAATTCTTCCCAAATACCATGTATTCTTTTGCAACCTCGGGACCTTGGTTATCTCAAACTGAACATACCTCAAAAAACACACAATATTTCCTCCAAAACTTTGTGTCTATTTGTGATATTCCTATGACTTTCTGCTTCTTTACTTCTTCACCCTTAATTTATTTAATAAGAGGAATGCATGTTTATTATTTTACTTAAAAATTCTACTGTAAAGAAGGGAAGAAAAATGAAAGCTAGAAAATCCTTAACTACTACCCTGGGCACATTCCCCCTTCCCAAATGACCCCCATTAAAAAATTTATTGTGAATTGTTACTAATTTTTTTTTCTGCGTCTTTATTACTTTGAAGGTCATTTATCGTTCTCACATCTCCCAACCTTGAGTCTCCCATATCACTGCACTGAGACACTTGTACTTTCAAATATTTCTTTAGCAAGTCTGATTCTTCAATTTCTACTACCCCCTCAGTAACGAATATCCTGTACCTCTTCATTATAATCCCTCATGAACATAACCACATGCTTTATCATGACTGTCAATGTCCATGAAGAGCTAAATGACTACAGATTCAAGTCCATTTGTTTTAGCCCCAAAATTAAGGATCCCAAGTATGGCACTAACTTATCTTCAGTCCTACTGCTCACTACTGTTGTGCATAAACCTTTTACTTATCACCTAGTAATACACTCACTGCAAGCAAATCAGTGGGAGTCAGTTTTCTCACATAACGAATCCACAGCAGCCAAGGAGCAGAATCCCCTGATGTCAATCATCTGTGATTTTCCTGGCCTCCTCCTCAGAGTCAAAAAAGAAGAGCTATAGCTGTAGCTTCAGCTTTCATGATTAATCAAGGTCCAAAGAAAGAGGAAGAACACAGACAGTACCTGACCAATCTGTTCCCTTTGATCAACAAAACAAAAATTTCCCAGAAATTCCCTTGTGCCTTATTGGTTAGCAATGTGTCAAGCTGGTCTCTCTAGCTGCAAGAGAGGCTGGTAATGAAAGTGTATCACCCAGGATCAGAGAACTGAAAATAAAATCAGGGTTCTGTTACCAAAGAATATAGGTGAGGCGGTACTTTGGATACATGTTAGCCCAGTGCCTGAACACTTACCAGCCCTTCAGTGTTCTTGTTTACATGCTTTAGTCAAACATGGAAGAAGAGATGGAAGGACTAAAATTTGGCTTACGGGTGCCTTCCCCCACTCAACGTCTTTCTCTCCCTGTTATTTCCTCCACTTTTAACACTGGGTATGTGATGCCTCCAGCTTATCCAAACTCCCTTTTTCTTACCCCAGCACCTCATCTGGTCCAGTTACCTTTGGTATCCTCTGCTTTTCAAATTGCCTAGCATTTACTATGCTCACTGCCTGTACACCCACTGTACATGGAGCTCATCTTCCAAACGGCTTGGTTTGGCTCTGTGAAATCCTTCTAAATTGATTTGATCAAAATGGAAACGGGAATCATTTCTCTTTATTATATTGGCCTTACTTAACATGGTAACAATTATACATATCAAATATGCCTGGTTAATTGTTCTAAACTTCACTAAACTTGGACTGACGTTCATGGTTTGTACATCTCAGCATAATAGAAAGCTAGTTTTTATTAAAAAACAAAACAAAACACTTGTATTTAGTATATTTCATAAAAGAGCTTTTGTGTTATTAAAAACCTTTAAAGAACCAATTTTGAGAATGATCAAGGCCCAGTGTAATTTTTACTTTTCCGAAGTCTCTAAAATTCCCCTGGGACCACCCATAGTGAGCCCCTGGCCCTGAGAAATCAAGTTAGTGGAAGGCAAAGCAGAGACACAGAATAAGATGTTTTTATGCTCAGCTTAGTGCTTTTGTAATTATAATGTGCTAATACTCACTAAGTTTCTGGAAATTGAATAGGATAATTAAATTACCAGGTATTAGCTCTATTTCAGTAAACCCCCACATCTTTTTGTAAGATATGGGATTTCTTAATGATCTGAATAGCAGCCATCTCTCTAATTTGTACATAAGGACTCCCCTATATTCAGTTCGAAGTAATGCACAATGGGGTGGCTTCAGAATTTCCTCAAACACTAATTTCCTTTATCTGAAAATACTTCTGTGAATCTGAAAACTGAAAATAGCAGCTTTTAACCTGAGCTCAAAAAGGAATTACCAAAGAATACTACATCTAAACAATGAGGTGATACAGTTGAATGAAATTCAAAAGAAGACAAACAATATTACCTGAAGGTATGTGACTGGTTTTGAGTAGAAGTGAAATACAGTTCTAAGGTGAAAAAAAAATCACTGCCATAAAAGAAACAGATTTCATAAACAATGTTTATCACTGTTTTTTAGAAACCATTTTCATTTTCTTTTTTAAACTATAAAGGGTTATTTTTTATTATGTAACATAGGCAAAATCAGTCAATAAATTTAAGAATTTAGTAATATGGTGATTCCTTCCACTGCCAATCACATTTGCTTCTCCAAAGTGAGGCATGATCTTCAATAAAAAGTCCTTCTAATATCAACTTTTGTTCAATCCAGTTATTATCAGTCAGTCCAGTATTCTTTTAGCTCAGCTTCTTTGCTCTCCTCCTGAATATGGACATAATTCAGAAACTCCCCACCTGTAATCTGAGCTCCATTTCTTCAAGCAGTTTACTTTGGGGCCACATTTAAGGTGAAAGGAGATGGATCTCCCTGGTTCTCAATTTCAGATACCCTCTAACCCTGAGTTAAGTTCAAATCATATTTAGTCCTAAGCTGTCATACCCTAGGAATAGTATAGATCATTGGGATATGCAAATACCTAAGATTAAAAAACAATCCTCTATCAGTTCTTTCATAGGTGGAGCAGACCTGTCTTGTAGTTCTTTGCCACAGAGCTAACACACAGTTCTGTGAGTAAAGGAAACCACATATATACACTATGAGGCATTTCCAACCATGTAGGTCGACAGAAAAAGCCCCATCGGGATAGACCTCAAGAAACCGTTTTCTTTTTCTACATTTCCTCTCCAGAGATGGATAAAAATAACAGAATTTGTAAAATGACACCTTTCCCTACATAGTTAATGTTACTTTTGATGCTCCAAGTTCTCTGACGACTTCAAAGCCAGGATGTTTCATACCATATGCTTGTGGGAGAATTTGGAAGCACACACAATGACTGGATTGTGTAATGACAAGAAATATTGACAGAAACCAGCCATAATAAAAACAAACAACTTCCTAATTCAAAACGCATGGTGGGATGACCATTTGCTCTGAAATGGGGAAGCACATGGAAGGTGCAGCAACTGGGTTCAGTGCATCCGAGGACTGTGTTAGCCAGCAGTGACATTTTTTGTTCGCCACTGATCTCAACTGTATTTTTCAGCATTGGCCACAAGGCTTAACTTTCAAAGACATCTGTATTATAACCATTTCAACAAAATCGTATGTATATGACAAATTACCTCATTTTATTCTACACTGAGTGCATTTTTGTATTCTATTTGGAAAGCCTTAGGTGCTGTGTTCATTACCTTTTAGAGGCACTCTTTCAAAATCAAACCAGGGAGGTATGAAGAGGAGAATTACTAATTTGGAGTGCCACATTCTGGAGAGACTTGTAAAGCAGAGGGAACCGGAGGAATAAGCAGGTGACCTCTTTGAAACAAAGACGACTCTTGAGCCCAAAGAAAGACCCCATCCGACTGTGCAGTATCAAGAGAGCTCATTGCTGGGCCCTTTTGGAAAACTGCACCTTCGCTTTAAAATGACTGCATCAAAATGGAGGAGGGGATGCAAGGTGAAAAGGCCCCATGAGAAACCCAAATGGCACTTCGAAAGTTAATTAATGGGGTAAAGCAAGAAAGATAAAAAATTAGGTCAACAAAGATGTTTCCATAAACCTCACCATTCTTCTCCCCCAAATTATCAATTTCATTTTTCACTGGCCTCGTCACATATGCACCGTAAATAGAAACACCATTACAATGCATACTTTGATAAGTAAATACGTGAACATAGAAATACCTCCCCTTTAACTAAAACCTAATATGTAATCATCTAAATTATCAAATAACTTACTTTCATTGTGAACTCTTCCCTTTGCAAAAATTCTTGTATGTATAAAAGTATAATGGCCTTTGGGGAAAAACCATGTTTATATTTTTTGAGGAATTTACCTCCCGTATAAAATGACCCTGAGAGATTACCAAGTAGCAGTCAGTCCCTTGTATCTCATTCCTTGTAGGACCCAAATGTCAGTATCTGACTTCCCACAATGTATTAGAGCATAGTGTTCACAGACCAGCAGGGGAGATTATATTAGTGATAGGGCTGTGGACATATTATCAGGAAAGGACCAGGAATATTAAGGACAAATGAAATTCACACTTACTTTAGTACGGAAATTATGCTATTTAATATATTTTGGGTTTAAAAAATTCCTGAGAACAGAGACCTCATCTTGAATTTATCTTTGGTTCCCAATGTCCGGCACAGTCCCTGGCACATAGTAAGAGCTGGGTGTATATGAAATTAATGAGTCAAGTTTCCCCTCCCTCTGAACCCTGCCAGGATGTGAGATCATTAGGACATTCTGTGCTACGGATGACAATTGACAGTGACTGAAACAGGCAGCAGGAGAGTGGAACGAAGCACAAAGAGGAGAAGCGAAAACCTCCATGGCTGGAGAGGGTGGAGAGAATGACTTAGAGAGAAAATAATAATACACCTTACATTTGTATTTTTACAATTTTCAAAGTACTTTTACAAGACTCTTCTTTCGCTCCTCACCATTCCTCTGTGAACTGTGAGATTAATATAAACCCCATAATTCAGAAAGAATACAAGAAAACACAACACTTTTACTGTGAAATGTTAGGTACTGCTTAAAGAGAAAAATCACGAGTTTAACATGCCACAGAGTGGAAAACTGTACTTATTAATCAATCAGGTGATTAAACCTTATTAAATGTCGAGGTGAATATTCACAAATGGTTTTCCAAAAAAATTTATGATGATGAAATAAAATAAGTAACACCAGGTAATTTGAAATGGCAAGAATGTATTACTGCTCCCCAAGTAATCTTCTTCCCTCTTAAGAGTGGAATTTAAAATGTGTGGCAGCATATCTGAACTACTAGATAACCCACACAGTGGAAATTGCCCCAAATCCCAACAACAACAAAAATGGCAGTTGAATGGCTGTTTCATGTAACCTCTGGCAAACAACTTACCTTAAAAGTCCCGGCCACCTCTTTTGATCCTGCTTCTCCAGTACATTCTGCGGAGCATCCGTTTTTGCTGTCCTTAAAGAAGAATTAAATCCATTAAGTAAACCAGGTGGTAACTGCGGCTGGGGGTAATCACTCTCACTCACCATTACGCGTGTGCCTAAGCCAGCAGGAAAAGGAGGACCAAACGCCCAGGCTCAGCCCCAAAGCAGAGCGTCCTAGTGGCGGTGGTCTGTACGCCTCTCTCCTGCGGCGGGCCAGGACGCCGCTGCTTTTGTCCTCCACCCCGGCTTGGGGAAGACTGGTTAATTCCTGGCTCGCCCTACAAAGCCAGGGTTCCCCAGCGAAGAACAAGTAGGTGATTGTCTCCCTTATATCCAAGTAAGTAGTCTAGACTAGGGTTTTAAGCCATTTATAGGAAAATCTCCTGCGCGCCCTCAGCCTCGTGGTCTTGTCAATCACGGGCGCACAATAGCGAGCCTGGAAAAGGGATGCGGCCCAGAGCGAACCATTTCTCCGCGCGCAGGGTCCCCCGGTGCAGGCGCAACGACGCACCCAGCCCCACCCGCTCAGGGCAAAACCTCGGGGAATCAGGGGGTGAATGAAAAGATACCTAAACACACCAGGGAAATGGACGAATTGGAAAAAGGTATAGACTTGAAGAAAAAAGGGCCTGATATGCTAAATAAGTAGGGGGGTGAGAGGGAAGAAAGGGACCCACGAGGGCAGAAGGCTGCGGTCAAAATATTTTGGGGGTGGCGAGGCGCGCAGGACTTGGCTGTCACTCTTGGAAGCCTAGGAATTCCGCTCTCCCCCCGCCCCAAAGCGGCTTCCGCGGCGACGCTCACGTCCCCCGGCGGCGGGCGGCGCCCTGCGGGGCCCCGAGGGCGGGCAAGGGGCGGCTGCAGCGCGGCGCGCGGGCCTGGGGAGCGGGTCCACGCCGCCCCCCTCCCGCCAGCGCGGCGCTGGGGTACCTGGCGGGCCAGGCCCGTGACGGCGAGGGGCGGGCTGGCCATGGGGCGCGGCGGCGGCACCCAGTGCGCGGCTGGTGGCGAGAGCGGGCGGCGGGGCGCAGCCGGGGCGCAAGGACCACGGGACGCGGGCGGCCGCAGCCCGGGGCCCCGCGCCAGGGCGCGGCGCAGGGAGCCACGCAGTGCCTCCAGCATTCCTCGGGGAGGAGCCCACCCGTCCGCCCTTTGCGTTCTGCAGTCGGGAAAACCGAAGCCCGAGCGCCCGCCGCCGGCTCTCCGGCTGGAGCACGAGAGCGCGCGCCACGACCGAGCGCCTTTCCAGGTGCAGCACTTGACGAACATCCTTATTTACTGAACAACCCCCGGGGAGAGGCCCAGAAACGCCCCCTGGCCGTGGAAGGCAACCTCGGGGAAATTGATTTAAATACGGGAGATTTTTCTTCCTCAAGCCCACGCAAGTCAGTTTCGGCCCCTCCCCCTCCCCTCCGCGGTTTGCAGCCCAGGATGGGTAGTTGGGCGTGGGCTCTTAACTGCCACGGAACCCCGCTTGCACACTGAAGGGGGAGAACGTAAAGCTGGGATTTAGATTTCTTTGTGCCACCTAACCAAGTCTGATTTGTAACTCGGTCTGTTCAGGGGCTGCCAGGCTCGTATCCCCTAAGAGCTGCTTCTTCCCAAAGATGCCACGTAGATCCTCCCACCCATTCATCGTTCTCGGGCGAAATAAACTATCAAGAGCTCCGAAATGAAATGCTCTTGAGTTTTCTGATGTAGGCCTGTGAAAGCAACATACAGAACTGAGCGGGCCATCAGACGTGTAAAGGCGAAAAGGAAGATCGTTAGCAGCCTTGGTTCCCCAACCCCCCCCCCCCCCCCCGCTGTGTTCTCCCGGTGCAACATCAGCCTGAATGATGAGCTTTTCTGGGCTTTTAAATTAATAGAAAGTGGTAACTTGGGCTGACTTGATCTTGGAAAGGGGTAAGGCGGTTTATTATGGGCAAGAGCGCTTAAATGCGGTCCAGTTTTAGAAATGATTTTCTACAGCCTTAAAAGCTGAAAAAGCTCTTATTAATTTAGAAAACGGCCTTCACTTCCTCCCTCCCGTCCCTTTATATAAGGCACTGAAAAGCCTCTTATGCTGGGGTGGAGTTTTAAGCTCCAAAAAATCAGAGCCTGAGCGGGTCACATGTCACTGGAAACCAGTCTTCTCTTCTTTCTTTAACGAAAAATTTTTAAAAGTACTAAGTAAATTCTAGGGCTGCCAGTTCTTGACCTCTGCCCAACCCTAAGAATAAGAAACCCTTCGTTGAAGTGTTATAAACAACTCATTTGTAGTCAATAGATGGCTTAAATGTCTATATGATATTCATTCAAAGCCTATTGTTTTAAAAGTAGCCAGGACACAACTTCGATTTTCTTGCTATTTTTAATGTTACTTGTAAATCCCTTTTCAGTCAAGAAAGCATTAATACAATAATGGTGTTATTTAAGAAGTACCCATAGCATCTCCTGTACCGTTTCTTTCAGAGCCAAACTTTGTGAAGTTTGTATTGACTGGCCTGTTTCTCCCCCCATCAAGCAACTGTAATTTGACTTTCTGAACAAGGTTCCCGATAGCCTTTGTGAAAATTAAGGAAACCTCGCTGACATGCCGTAGGCGGCCTGCTGGGGAAGCTCTCAGCCTATCGCTCCCCTAATCTCAGACCCACGGGAAGACACCCAGGCCACGCTGTTTTAGCTACTTTAATCCCCAGCCGCAGGAAGGAGGGTTTCTGCCTTGCCTCCCGACAAATGGCCCAGCCAATGAGAGGCTGCCATAACTCAGCCAATGAGAACCCATGATAATGGGACTCCCAGTTTCCTCCAATGGGCTTTGTGCTTAGAAAAACCTGACCACTCGGTCCTTTTGCTCTAGGAGAGAGATTTGGTCTGCTTTTATTTTCAGGCCAAACCTATGGTTTTCTTGTACCTTGCATGACCCAGATTTTAATTTTTTGCTATTCCTCAATAAACCTGTTTTTGCTGGTAAAACAACTTTTAAGGCAGCCCAATGGTTTTGCTGCCTCTCCATTTTCATGGCTGAACAAATTACTGATGACTCATTTTTTTCATTGCACCTCTCTTCTGAGCACTTCAGTACTTAAGATCAAAGATCTATGACATTATATGTGTAACATTTGCAAAGGCACTGGACTAGCTGGAGATGCCATGTGAACATACCTCCATGCCATTATCATGCATTGCTTCCAGCCAGACAGAAAAATGTTACATGTGTTAAAAAGCATAATTAATGCTACAAATGTGAAATTGCAAATGTACAAGGACTACCTGTGCTTTAGCAGCCTCTCAACTTGGGCCTAGAAAGGAATCCTGGGGCACAAATTTGGAGGATAATAAAAATGTATTGCAGGAAGGGATGGAAAACATTTGGGATGAAAGTGAATTCCAGGCCAAAAGGACATTTCTGAGAAAGAAAGGAACGTAGTGCTTACAAGGGACCAAAAGACCAGGGCGAGACAAGTGGAAGGTGCTCTGTCTGGGGAGAGACTGGCCAGGGCAGGAGGTAAAGGGCCAACTTTGTGCCATATAGAATTAAAAAAGGAGAAACTCTCTGTCTTGCCTGAGCGTTTAAGCCCTGGGCAAGTTCACTCTGAATTCAGGGAGACTGAAAAATGACGACAGAATGCTCTTGAGGTAAAAGGCATTATTACCCAGCTTTATTCTCGTGGTGGCAGGTGACAATCTAGAATCCCGTCCCTCTCAGGACAAGTCTGCATGCAGAAGCCGGTCTCTGCCCACCCCTGCCCCCCATCTGGCAGCCCCAGAGCACTGGGCGGAGCTCTTCATATACAGTCAATAATACTTACGGCCCACATGTGTGCAAGCCTGCACCTGCAAGCACTGCACGTGCCCACTGGGCAAGCAGACCAGCGTCAGGCGAGAATCGGGGTCATGGAAATTCCATTTCTGTACACACCCCCAAAAAGGTAAAAGCCTGGCTGTCACATAGACATGAAATGAACTTGTATTACAGACTGTGCTTAACTCACTTAATGAAGTGACCAGGCAGATGTTAAAACTGGTTCAAAGAACAGTTTCTGGGTCAGGAATAGTGATGTGAATTTGCATATAAATATAAAACTGGATCCCCTCACAGTAGGGGAAAGAAGTTAATTGAACCCCGACCTGCAAAATTTATGTGACTGTCTACAGAATGATTTTGCATTTCTATCAGCTATCCGTAAAATAACTCAAAAACAATGAAACAATGCAAAAGCACAATGAAAGGACCCAGGGACTCCTAAGAACTAAAAAAAAAAAAACATTGAAAGGATTTGGCAGGAAATAGGGTGGGAGGTTGACAGGGTCAGGTCCCCTCTGGCTGCAGTTTGGAGATTGGAGGAGGGCCTGGGTGTAAAGGGATGGATTTATGAGGCAGCCCTTGCAGAACCCACATATGAGATGTCCTATTAATAAGGTGGACTTAGCAGGTGGTAGGTGACAAAGTTGGAGAGCAGCAGCCAGATTTCAGCAATCCTTAGAATGGAGATGAGAAGGAAGAAGGGAGAGAGACAAAGGTGCCAGGAGGCCTCCTTGGTTCTGGTGTGTGTGTCTGGTTGGTGATATTCACCAAGAAAAATGGAATGCTGAAAGATGACATGGTCTGAGGGGATGAGTAGGAATTTGGTTGGGGACACACTGAATTTTGAGGTGACCTGGGACTAGCTGTTAGAGATAAGCCTGTGGAAGCCCAAATGAGAGGTCTGGATTAGAAGTAACATTTATCAAGTCACTGGCATGTACGTGTAACTGAAGCTATGGGGTGAGTAAGAATGTCGTATCTGTGCCTCAGTTTCTCATCTGTGAAATGGGACAACAGCAACACATCCTGTTTGCCAACTGGGATAGATTATCTTAACATATGTAATATACATAAATTATTTAGCACCTTGCCTGGTAAATCTCAATCCCTCAGTAAATGTAGGTAATGATCATTTACCTCAGATGGCCAACACCTTCTGAAAGGGCAGATTGCAAACATTTCAGGTGTTGAGGGCTACCGGCTGTCTGCTGCAACTCTGCAAATCTGTCTATCACAAAACATAAACAATAATGTAAAAGAATGGGCCTCGCTGTGTCCCTATAAAACTGTATTTACGAATATGGACAGAGTGGATTTGGCTGGCCTGTGGGCTCTAGGGTACTGGCCCTACTCATGCAATCGCCCCAGCTAGAAACATTAGGGTTGTCCTTCAAACACGACCAAGTGATCACCAATGTCTACACATTCTAGCTCCAAATACCTGACAGCTGCCGTTTCTCCAGCCATATTATTGCCATTTTAGTACGAAACAGCTTTCAAGTGCCTCCAGCCCTCCTTCCCTTTAAGCTGGTTTTAGCATGGCAACCAGGGGAATCATCTCAAATCTGAGCATCATCTCTTTTTGGCTTTACTGGAAAATTTTCAAGGCTTACCCCAGCCTTATGACAAAATATTTAATAAGCTCCCCAACCCATCCCAAATTCTGGCTCCTGCCTCTGACTCTCCGGCTACCTTTTACCACCCCCAATTTCCCCAGCCACACATTCAACTAGCGTCAGTCATTCTTTTTGACTTCGGGCCTTCTCATAGCTGACCATCTGCTTGAAACAGCCCCTTGCCACTGCCTGACCTCATCCCTTTCCCAATTCAATGACACTTCCTGGGGAAGACAGTCCTGGGCCCTACCTAGGCTATGGTGGGTCCCCCTGCTATTTATTTCCATAGAATTCTTTCCACTTCAAAATAACTGTTCTACTTTATTCTGATCATTTGATTAATGTTGCTCTAACTTTTCTGTAGGGACATCATACCTACTTGTTCGCCTGGCAATGCGCACAGCTGAAACTTAACTACCTGTTGAACTGCAGTTCTTTAATTTTTTAAAAAGTATGTATTTAATATGCTTCAGAATTTCAACTGCCAAAGTTTACATACAGTAAACTTCTCCTCAGAGTTGACTCTACTCCTAGACAAAGGCTTATTTCCGCATCCGACAGCCTCACACTAAACCTCTCTCCTTCCTTTTCCTTTTTTCTTTCTTCTGCTGTTCCTTCTCTTCCCTTAACCGGCCATAATAGGGCCTTTCAATGTAGTATGACTGTTACGCATTGGACCAGGGCTTTCCAGCAGAACTTTCTGCAGTGACAGAAATGTTCCACATCCGCACAGAGCCACAGGTGGCTACTGAGCATTTGAAATGTCATTAGTGTGCCTAAGGAACTTTTTAATTTTCTTTCATTTTAATTAACTTTCACTTACATTTAAATAGCCACACGTGGCTCTGGTTTTAGTGCAGGTTTGAGCACTGTGATTTGTTTGATCATAGCTGAGGCTTGGTATTTTGGTTCTATCACTTATCAGCTCTATTACCCTTGATTAGTTACTAATCCTCTTTTGAGTCACATTTAAAATCAGGATAAGTTAAGTAATAAGGCAGTGACGACATTCAACATGAAGATATGTATAAAAGACTCGGCAGTACTTAGCATGTCATAATTGCTCAAAATGTTAGCTATTGTTATATGTCTACTTTTTAATTTAAAGTAGAAATCATAATTTTTCTCTAAAGGTAGCCCTTGGGTTAGGTTATCTTCATCAGAATACTATATGAAGAGAAAACCTAAAAATAAACATCTTGCATTCCAAGTGCTCCATTTTTTTTTAATGTAAAGTTTGTGAAAAAGTAAATAAGGCTCAGTTTGGTTCACAAAACATACTGCACACCTATTACTTGCGTGCTGTCTTTTTGGCATAGGGAAGACAGAGGGAGGAGACGCAGCTCCTACATACCAAGGAAATCCCCCTTTCATGTCTCTGGGAAGGCAAAACACAAAGAAATCATAACAAGCAATTGTTTGTAATATGTATGTAGTTACTGTATCATCTTCCCAGGCCATGTAACTAAGTACCATAAACTGGGTGGCTTAAAACCACAGAAACCTTTCTTTCAGTTATGAAAGCTAGGTGTGGGCAGGGCCAGCTTTCTTTTGAAACTTACAGGGGAGAATCCTTGCTTGTCTCGTCCAGCTTCCGGTAACCCAGGTGCTCCTGGGCTTGGGGCTGCAGCACTTCAATCTCTGAAGGGTGATCTCACTGGCATCCCCCTTCATGTGTCTCCATTCCCTCTTCTCTTCTAAGTCAAATTGGATGGAGGGCCCCTCCTAATTCAGTTTAACCTCATTTTAACTTGATTCATCTGCAAAGACCCTATTTCCAAATAAGATCATATTCCCAGGTACTGGGGTTTAGGACTTCAACATATCTTTGTGGGGGACACAATTCAAGCCACAACAGTTAATCATTCTTTAACGATCACAACGTCTTTAATGTCATGTTTTCTACTTTGATCAGCAATTTTTTACCGATAAAATGAATTGATTTATTTAAAAAAATGTGAACTTTCACAGCATTTTTCATCAGGACTTTGTGATTTTATGGGAACACAATTTACCTGTAGTCTACAAAAGAGCAATCTCAAAATCATGCCTCTAGATTACCCCCTTCCCTTTCTCACCCCATTCTGTAAGTGTCCAAGTCACACACACTTCTGCGTAAGACGGCCACATTCCCTTCCACTGTATACGCTCTTCTGCTCCCCATCACAAGTTCCAATTCAAGTCGTACACATTAACTGGCCTGGCAGCTTCTGCTTCCTTCTCACTGGGAACGCGGCCACCACGCTGTAAGGGGCCCGGGTTCCAGGAACAGGCCACGTGCAGACTCACTAGCAGCAGCCCCAGGTGAGCCCCCAGCCAACCTCCAGCACCAACTGCCAGACATGTCAGCAGCGATCTTGCCCACCCTGCCCTGCCTTTCCAATGACTTCCTGAAACCACACAACAAGCCCCAGGTTCAAACTACCCTGCTGAGCCCAGATCATCTACAGACCATGAGAGAGAATAACATATGATTGTTTAGGGTGGTTGGTTATAGAGCAATGTTAACCACAACAGCACGTGAGCCTAATGTATGTTTATTTAGTTATTTATGGAATATAACCTGATACATAATAAGTCATACACAGAAACAGAAATTAAAAAGATGAGATAAACATGAAATAATTAGCATTTTTAAATATCCTCCCAATCATGATTGTTTTCTCATACCATCCTTGGCTAACGGTCCAATAAACACAAGGGCCAAGTAATCATTAATCATGGTAGGTATAAATCCCTTTTAAACAGTCTTCTAGAGGATATGAACACTTTGTGGCCCACTGCTTTTAAGTTCTGATTAATTCATCAGTGTTTTTATCTCAGAATATGGTTAACGGACCCTGTCATGAGAATCAAAAAAACATTAGCTATCTTGTTTTTATATATTACTAATATTTTCTTACTCTGGTTTTAAGCTTTTAATTTTTTGTGTGTTTGGTTTGTTTTGTACGCAGACATCTTTGAAAGCCAGCTGTCCCTTTTGCAAGGGTTTTCAGTTCCCACTGGCCAACATAATCTATAAATCTTATCCAGGCTCACAGCAGAGGCCACCACCACAGCCCGCTGAAGGGGGGCGAGTGCACGAGGGTGTACAGGTGACCCTCCCTTGCCCTCAGGACACTGCTCAAAGTTTTCAACAGCATGGCCATCTGATGGACTGACGGTGCCCATCTCATCCCATGTGAGTTCAATATAAGCACAACTTAATTTTTTCCTACATGTTAGAGAAACCATGATCAATACTTCTGACACCTGGTAGTCTCTGTGGCACGTTCTGGGTACACATACTCTACTCTGAAAGCCCTGGCTTGATGGGCAGACTCCCGAGCTCAGTGTGGGGGGTGCCGAGCATGCGGCAGTGGACTCGTCAGGACGCTCTCCAGCTCCTGCCTTCCCTTCCTGACCTCCGCCTGAGGTACTTCCCACCTTCCTTTGTACAGGGAAGAAACCCTTTGCATGGCAAGGTCTCTAGGTCATCTCAAAGGACCTAAAAAGAAGTGACAAATGGACAGAGAAACAGGCCCCTAAACACACTAGACAGAAAGATTAGAAATTTCATGTTTAGAAACAATAAGCTTATAATTTTGCTTTTTACAGAAATAGAATCATGCATCGACTTCTAGGAGGAAAAAATTAATCCTAATTAAATGATGCTTGTATTTTAAATTCCAGAGTATTATATTCTAGAATGCTTTAGAGAACATTTTGTGTCACACCAGTAAGTAAGTAGTTGCTCTGCTTTTAAAAGTGCAGGTTAATCTACTCTGGGGAAATAACAGCAGCAAAAAGCAAAGGCACTGGGCCTGAGCAAAGCAGATGTATTAAGTTTTATTTGTGACTGTTAAGTACATCTTTTGCAGTGGAATCCACAACATACTCCCATTAAGATAAATAAATTTTAACAAGTACATGGTGAATAAGAAAAAATGAGAAGTGGTTGATGATTGGCAATGAGCAAAAGATGTGCACCAAAGAAAAATGAGGTATTTTGGAATACAGTCGTCTTTCTGAATAAGTTAATGAAAATGCTTTCCTGTGAGTGTAATATATGCTCAAGAAAATATCAAATGCTGATTTCTCTCAGATATGTCCCTTATGCTCTGAGATGTGTCGTTCTCTCTCTGAAGTAAACAGGGCCCTTATCACCTCCTCTTCTTAGAGATCATTCCAAGTATGCAACAGAGACACAGATGGGATAAGGGACCCATCAAGCTTTCTCGTGGTGAAAATGCCAAGGACATGCCTCATATAGTTGTCATTCCTGGTGTTTCTTATAAACCTTAGATACTCGCATTTTAATATGGAGAGATAAGGCATGGGCCCGCACCATGTGTCTGTCTCCTGGAAGAAATAAGGGCCTGCCATCTTCAGTATTCCTCGCTTCCCCTGATGATTCATACACCAGTCGGGGACAGGACAGGCGAGGTCTTTAGACAAAACCCACCACTGCTCCTCTGCTTCCATCTTTAACCAAGTCTGAATGCAGAAAACTGCAAGGTGCACCATAGCTTCCTTTTTCTAAGGCCCAAATCCACCCCGAGGCAGGGAACAGCAACAGACAATGAAGCCTGACATTCCTATTATGTGGCCAGATTAGCAGAGGCTTCACTGACACAAAAACCTGAGCTACCCATTTCTCTAGGCTCT
The DNA here is from genome assembly GCF_040802235.1 of Manis javanica. Classification (NCBI taxonomy): domain Eukaryota; kingdom Metazoa; phylum Chordata; class Mammalia; order Pholidota; family Manidae; genus Manis; species Manis javanica. The sequence continues at coordinate 11,217,763 of NC_133170.1, read as the reverse complement.
GGGGGCCTGCTGGACAATATGGAGGGAATGAAAGCAAGCTTTTCTTCTGCAGACTGGGAGGAGGGCCCTGGTGAACAGGCTGGTGGAAAACAGAACTAGTGACATGCCTCCTTTTTGAGGTTTTCGTGCAGGATAGGCTTAGGGAAGACTTAAAAAAGGTTGACAGCCTGGAAATTCATTGGCTTCCTAACCCTGTCGTCCAGTGTACCACTTTGGGAAGTTTTCCTATATCCTCAGGGGCATGAGTTCTGCAGGTTGGAGACACCAGCCAAACCTTACATTTACTAGAGCAGTAATGACGCTTGATTATTGTCCTGCTTGTTTGCATACCAGTCTCCTCCAGGCTGGGCAGCAATTCATTCTCTTTTGGACCTCTGGAGCTTAGTACACAGCCAGGCAAATGTGCACACCTCAAAAAGTAATTTCTGAATAAACTGATCAAACAAATAAATCTACCATGTTTTTAAGTTCAAAACATATAATGAATGTTAACTTATTGCAGTCATCAAAAAAGAATTGACAGATGTGCTGATAGATTTTACACACACACACACACACACACACAAAGAGGGAGAGAGGGAACAGAAAACAGATGCCTATATAAATATCCAGTTGTGTTACAGCATAAAAGAATCAAAAATAGATTGTCAATGTTGCCATTTGTTCAGGCTCTGCATCTGGATATTTTGAACTTTATTTACAAAAAACAGCCTGTATCTATTTACAAGATATTTTTCAGAGCTCTGCTAACTTCCACACATTTCTGGTTAGTCCTCTTGGAACTTTTTGTGAATCTTATTAAGCAAAGAGTTCTGAGTTCACTCCAAGATTTTGTTTCAAGGTATAGCTTCAGTATCTAATAGAGATATGACCTTGGGCAGATCATCAATGTCATTAAACCTCACATGAATGTGTGTGACCCTCAGCTACCTTCTCTATAGAGGTAAGATGGAAATACCTAAGTTAGAGCATTTTGTAAACTACTGAACAGAACATGTCACAGTTGTTTCTTTGTTTTAACCTAAGGTTCCCAAGCTTATAGGGAAGCTCATGTAATGCACAGACACAGCAGAGATACTCTGGAGTGACAGTGCAAGCTTGGTCTAATTACTTAACTTCCCTGTGCCTCTATGTCTCCATCTGTGAAATAATATTAATAATAAGAGGTTTCCTAAGGACTGAATGAGATAATTCACATAAAGCCTATGTGGGCATCTAGTAGACTCTCAGCCTGTGCGTGTTATCATTATTAGGGGAAAGATTCATATTGAATCTGAAGTGGGAAAATCTGGCGTCTGCGAAACCCGAATTATTTATAACTTTAGAGAGAAGAAAGGGTCCCCAGAGACTGCACTTCTCTATTAAGCCAAACTTTGTGAAATGACTTCCTTAAAACCCTATTGTACTGCTGATAAGTAGTGATTGGACCTTCGATGCTTCATAAATCCTTCTGGCAAACTGACCGCTCCACGTGGCCAGCATTTCTACTGCTCTATACTGGCAGGTCCACTGGCTTTTTAGCCTTTCCTCAAATTACGGGAGCAACATACAGAAAAAGCTGTTTTCCCCTGGGGCTGCTTCACTGCTTGGATTTGCTGCAGTCCTCAAGTAAACTAAAACTCATTTCCTTAGAAAACCTGATTTTTTTACTTCTCTACTTTTAAAAACCAGTATGGATGCTCTTTCTCACGAATGACGAAGGCATACGTTTTGTCCCTCTATAAGTCAGTCCGATATATGACAGTCTCAATTTATAAAAGAGATATAGGGTTTCTAATATGCAAAAGTTTTGCTACAGAGTCACATTTGCATTTCAGTGTGGTTAGTTTCCAAAATGGAAGTAGATATTATGGCTGTACAATAATGTGATCACCTACTGCAGAAAAATAATCTCAACAGAGAAGAACTGCATTTCTCCCTACCAGTCGAT